>NC_053041.3:455158738-455461768 GCF_002575655.3 Aegilops tauschii subsp. strangulata | reverse complement strand
GGACTCTCCTTGGCGTGGGAGGCAAGCTTGGCGACCGAATATATAGATTCCTTTCTTTATAACCGACCTTGTGTAACCCTAGATCCTCCCGGTGTCTATATAAACCGGAGGACTTAGTTCGGAGAGATATATTCATTACCATAGTCATACAGGCTAGACTTCTAGGGTTCTAGCCATTACGATCTCGTGGTAGATCAACTCTTGTAATACTCATATTCATCAAGATCAATCAAGCAGGAAGTATGGTATTACCTCCATAGAGAGGGCCTGAACCTGGGTAAACATCGTGTCCCGAGTCTCTTGTTACCATCGACCTTAGACGCACAGTTCGGGACCCCTACCCGAGATCCGCCGGTTTTGACACACACAGCGAGCGCGTGAGCTCCTCACAGGTGAGACATGATGAAGACGCGGCCGGACAGTTTGAGGTTGGTCTCCCGTTGGGTGCACAAATCCGCGGACGACCAAAACCGGACAGTGTGTTTGTTTTCCTACCCCAAACGGACGAAAAGCGGACAAACCCGACGTCCGTTTGGGGTCGTGCAGTGGAGTTGGCCTTAGTTGAATCGAGTTTGACTACGCCCGGTCCTTGATGAAGGTTAAAACAACACACTTGACGAAAAATCATTGTGGTTTTGATACGTAGGTAAGAACGGTTCTTGCTAGAAGCCCGCAGCAGCCACGTAAAACTTGCAACAACAAAGTAGAGGACGTCTAACTTATTTTTGCAGGGCATGTTGTGATGTGATATGGTCAAAACGTGATGATATATAAATTGTTGTATGAGATGATCATGTTTTGTAACAGTTATCGGCAATTGACAGAAGCCATATGGTTGTCGCTTTATTGTATGAAATGCAATCGCCATGTAATTGCTTTACTTTATCACTAAGTGGTAGCGATAGTCGTAGAAGCAATAGTTGGCGAGACGAAAACGATGCTACGATGGAGATCAAGGTGTCAAGCCAGTGACGACGGTGATCATGACGGTGCTTTGAAGATGGAGATCAAACGCACAAGATGATGATGGCCATATCATATCACTTATTTTGATTGCATGTGATGTTTATCCTTTATGCATCTTATTTTCACTACAAAAAAAAATACACTTCCGTGATGATACGTGTTTGTCACAGTAGGTCGCGTTTTTTGTCATGCATGTACATCCATGACAAATTTATGACAGAATCAAGATAGTCATACCTGTGCTGTCATAGAAGTGTTCCATGACACTACCAAAATTATCATCACGGAAGTGTCCACTTCCATGACGATAAATCGCGCGTCACAGAAGTGCTTTCGTCAAGGGTGACCGACACGTGGCATCCACCGTAATGGAACGCCGTTAAGCTATCGGGTCGGGTTTTGGATCCGATAACCCGTTAACAGCCCCGACCAATGGGGATTTTCCACGTGTAAAATCATCATTGGCTGGAGGAAACACGTGTCGGCTCATCGCTGGGACAGATGTCATCCACTCATTGGACAGAAGGCGCCTATGATACGTCGACACGTGGCACGGCCCAACAGTGGCCCATTCCTGTGAAAAGGCCGCCCCGTTTGACTTGGTCAAAAGCTGGCGGGCCGGCCCATGGAAAGCCTGTTAACGGCATGTTCGCATATAGCCCATTTACAGCCCGCTAACCCAAGGCCCGTTACGCCCTATTCGAATTAGGCCCAGTAGCGTCATCTGGGCCATCCAATATGATTCTAGCCCGTTTTCACTTCTGGCCCATGTATGGCCCATGACGTCTTTCGGCCCATATGAGGCCCTATTTAACTCTCGGCCTATTAACGGCCCGTGCTGAAACTGGCCCGTAATGAATAGTGTATTACTTTACACCCATTAACGGCGCGTGGTGAAACTGGCCCGTAATGAACAGTGTATCACTTTATACCCATTAACGGCCCGTTATTCCGTTGGGCCGTTTCCAGCCCATGTTATCTTTCGGCCTTCTCAGAGCCCATTTATTCTTGGGCTATTTTCCAGCATTCATTTACTTACGGCCCGTTACTATCATTTTCTGCTTGTGGGCCAAATTCAGCCCGTCGTTACAGTCGGCCCGTTTGTGGTCCGTTAATACGTTGGGCCATTTTCATAGCATCATCAAATACGGCCTATTAATGATGGCCCGTTATGGTCGGCCCATGAACGGACGATTCCAACTCTAGCCCGCTTAAGGCCAGAATGCGGTCTGTTTGGCCCATGTTTGGCCAATCGATCATACGGCCCGTATAAGGCCCATAGAAGGCCCATTGTTTCTATGGCCCGTAGAAGGCCCACTGTTTCTACGGCCCGTAGGAGGCCCAGTGTCACTACAGTAAATATTAGCCCATGGTTATTGTGGCCTAGTTTTAAAAAATAGGTTATTGCAGCCACTAGCAAACTGCAGAAAAAGAACTGCACTGACTACAAGCAAACAAATAAACAAGACAACAAGGAAATAAATAAGCAAGCAACTTACACTAGGCTATCACGGCTATTACACATATTACATCCACTAGGCATCAAAGTTCGCCACTAGTGCAAATATAGGGAACACAGCAGCATATAAACGCCGCAGCAAAACAAGTCCAGAACTGAAACCACTTCAGAAGAGCTCAAGCAACAATATCCTGGGTACCCATAATGCTGGCAAGATGCTTAGCAAGCTTATTAACTTTCTCTTGTTTGGCGGTTAAGTCCTCCAGGGCTTGCTGTTGCACCAGAAAGTATGCATCTGAATTCTGCAGGGACTTCCTCAGTCCTTCGGCTTCCTGTCGCATAACATCTAATTGATGTCTTTCAACTTGAAGTTGAGACTCAAGAAGCCGAACTGATTCAGGCAACGAGTTCGAAGAGCTGGTGCTAGCAGTGGTAGCCAGTAACTCGAACACTACATCAAGACAAGACTTTGGGGTTGTCTCAGTGTCTTCAATATAGTTTTTATCAGCTTTCTTGGAGACCAACAGGGATGTCTCACTATCTTGAACCTTATCTGCATTACTTCCTTTACCATTGCATAACAGGGTACTCTTCTCCAATATTTTATCCGCTCTCTAAAAGAGAAACAAACAAACACATCTCAGGTTTACAATGTAGTATATGAAACTCATTTTGGTAAACCAGTTCAGTAGTAAGGTGGACAGGATAACAGCATGAAACAAACATATATCTATGTAGTATGGTCACTGTATGGTCTATATCATTCTAGTTTATGTTGCCAAATCAAGATAGATACAGTTCGAATCATATCTATTTAAGACAAAGCAGCATAGAAAGAATATAAGTGTGGGAAACTACATAGCAATAACAACACTTGTAATGTGCATGGCATGAGAACATAACTGTTTATTCAAATGAAACTGAAATCAACATAGAGCAAGTTACAACAGCAAACGGCCAAACACGTTGAAGAAACAGGTTTAAAACATACCTGTTGCGCCATTGGAGTTTCAATTGCATCCTTCAAATTTGAAATTAGTTGGTATCAGTAAATACAGTGATGCAAGAGCAAACTAGTATGAACCATAGCTACGGAACCTGACCTGAGAACAATTCTTCTTCTACTTTAAGCGTTGACTTCGGGTTCGGAGTGGTGGTCCTCGTGATTTGGGCACTGCAGTTGCCTTACTAACCGCTCGTGTTTGGGTGCTCTGTGGTGGAGACGGTGCTGTGTCAACGGGAACTGGGTGTCTATCTGCTGGGGTTGGGGTTAGAAGGGGTGTAGCTGGTTCTCTGTCCCCAACTGGGTAGGGGTACAATCTGCATGAGTGTGGGTTATGTGTGGTGGGGCTGGTTCTTGGGCAAGTACAACCATGGTTCTATCTGCATCGACAGGTAGCACGATCTTTTCTGAAGACCATGTTTTTACTCCCACAGATACTGCCATCACTCCCTCCAATTGAAATGGCTGATAAACAAGAAAAGTAATTGAATGTACAGACATTGTAAGATAGACAGGTGCAATGGATAGTAGGGAAGAAAACAGGGCATGAAATAATTCACATTTATGTTGTCTAAGCAAACAGAATAGCAGGACATAATTTCACATATATGATGGCTAATTAAACAGGATACCATGACACAATTTCACATGTATGATGGCTAACTAAACAGGATAGAATGACATACTTCAAAATATGATGACTATGTAAACAGGATGACATGATATAACTATACGATGTGTCTATTAAAGTGG
Source organism: Aegilops tauschii subsp. strangulata (assembly GCF_002575655.3). Lineage (NCBI taxonomy): Eukaryota > Viridiplantae > Streptophyta > Magnoliopsida > Poales > Poaceae > Aegilops > Aegilops tauschii. The sequence continues at coordinate 455,457,587 of NC_053041.3, read as the reverse complement.
TTGGCATGCCATAAATCACAAACATGCCGTCGATGGAAACATGATGGCATGATATAATTCACGGATAGAATGACATAATTTAAAATATGATGACTATGCAAACAGGATGAGATGATATAACTATATTATGTCTTTAGAAAATGGGTTGGCATGCCATAATTCAGATACATGCTGTCTATGTAAACATCATGGCATGACATAATTCAAATATATGATTTATATACTAAGGAAGTGAGCAGAGGGCAATCGCATATATGATGTGTCAACTAAGGAGATGGCATTCAATATTGTGTATATGATGTAAAAACTAAGCATTGCAATACAACATATGCATTATATGAGTAATATAACCCTGCCAAGTTTGAGCATACACCTCAGAGGGATAATAGGACTGGTCATCTGCCTTTGAATCCTCCTCTGAAGAGCTATCTATAACCAACAAGATATCTGCTTCAGCAGGTAGCATTGTCTGCTCTGAAGACCTTGTTTTCACTCCAGAATTCTCCATCACCAATTCAAATGGCTGATGCACAGGAAAAGCAATGAGAAATACAAAAAAAGGACGGCATGATATAATTCACATATATGACGCTTGCCTAAACAGCATGGCATTGCATAGTTCACATACATAATGCCTTGCAACAAGATAACATTGCATAATTCACATATATAATTAATGTCTTGCAACAAGATGGCATTGCATAATTCACATATATGGTAACTAGACACTAAACAGGTGGCATTCACACAAAGCATGTCTAAACTAAGCAAATGACATAGCAATGCAAGATACCATACGCACGATATGAGCAACATAACCCTGCCAAGTTAGGGCATGCACCTCGGGAGGGAAATATGACTGGTCATCTGTCTCTGAATCCTCCTCTGAGGAGCTATCGGTAACCAGCAAGACATGCGCTTCGTTAGATAGCATTGTCTGCTCTGAAGACCTTGTTTCCACTCCAGATTTTTCCATGACCGTGCCGAATGGCTGATGCAAAGGAAGAGTAATTGAATGTACTAAAATTGTTGACAAATTTAACACGTAATAAAAAATGATGGCATGATATAATTCACATATAAGATGACTGGCTAACCAGGGTGGCATTGCAAAATTCACATATATGATGCCTGGCTAGACAAGATGGCATTGCATGATTCACATATACGATAAAGAAACTAAACAGATGGAATTGACACAAAGCATGTCTAAACTAAGCAGATGACATCTTTAATGTATACAGTAAGCAATGCAAGGCACCATATGATTGATATTACCAACATCAGCATGCCAAGTTAGAGCGAAGACCTCATGGGGTAAATAGGAGTGGTCTTCTCCTTCTGAATCCCCCTCAGAACAGTTATCTTCCTCTTGATTACGATTCGAAATGGGTGGAGGGGAGCTGCCTTTGCGCCCACCATGGATTGACGTCTGCATGAAATTTTATTGCCACTCAAGGCTCGTCTCTTTTTCTCTACATGATCAGTTCCATCGTGTACAATAACTGGCATGCATAGGAATAAAACATAGTGAGATTATGTAAGGAGTGCATGCACAAATCCAGAGTGATGGTAACAAACTATGGATAGACCCAAAACCAATGATAGCAGGTAGATAATAGCTTTAGTTAAAAAATACAGATAATGGCTCCTTTAATGTTTGTTTGCACCCAACATGAAACTCATAGTAGACACCGGATAGTAGACAGATAGTACTGATTGCTGCCCCAATATGTACCCCACAACCATTTAAAAACTCAAGTTTCAGCATTAGTTTGGACCTGACTCGGAGTCTAATAGGTGAACACGACGATAATGTAGCATGTCATCATATTAAGCGACGCATAACGTAAGCAGACACGGAAGAGTGCGACCTCTCTTGCGGACCCGTGTAGTCCTCAAGGTCATCTGCTCAGTTGATGATGGTAATGCAGTTGCCGTGGCTGCCGGCGGCGGGGAAGAAGATCTAAGGCGGTGAAAGACAGTCTGGAGAGCGGATCCCTGCTGTGGTGAACCCTTCCGTCGTTGGAGCAGCTGAGCTGGGGTGGAACACAGCGCCGCAGGAGCAGGACAAACCACACAAGGATTTCTTGGACACATATCTGTAACAGAAGTAATTGAGTAAGGGCTTGTTTGAATTTGAGGATTCTAACAATGCAGGGATAGGAAATAGACAGGAATAGAATAGGAATGCACGTGCAAAACAGAGAATTTAAAAACACATGATTTCTGCCAATCTGGGTGTTTGATTCACAACAATTGGAAGATCACAGGATGCAAAAAAGCGTGGTGAGATTAAGTCAAATCACAAGAAAATGTACAGTTATAATTCTATTATGCTACTATCTCTTAGTCTTGTGCTTGATGAATAGGAATATGAAAAGGAGGAGAAGTGGAAATTAGAATTCCTACGGTTTTTCTTTCAAGGAGACACTAAAGGAACAAATCCTACATTTTTCCTGTGCTCCATTCCTTTGCACCAAATTCATGAAAAGTAGTACCATAGGAAACTTTCCAATTCCGATGTTTTTCATTCACTTTTCCTTTCAAGCACTGGCGATTCTAGTAGGCAGGCTTGAGCAAGGAAAATCCTACACTAAAAAATGTTTTTGTGCTACTTCTATTACTTTGGACCCAGGCCACTGCCATACTAGCTCAACTCCCAGGCCCATCGACAAATGCACAGCTCAAATGCGCAGAGATAAATAATGATGGCGTTCAAGAGAGTCCATCACGGATAGCTAAGTTACCTGGTACCTCACTGCTTGTCATATAGTAGGATAAAATAATCGTATTTCCGGTTACTACGAGTGCTCAGTGGACAATATATATAACATGTAGAGTAAAAAAGAGATGCAACAAGTGTACAACCTCTTTGGCGAAGCCATGTCGATCTCAGCGTGATTGGGTTGGCCGGTGAGGATGCTCTGGCTGACTTGGCTGTTGGAGGAGGGGAAGAAGATCTTAGGTGTCTAGAGATGGAGCCCGAGGTACTGCTCCGCTGTGATGGAGGGTTTCGTCGTTGGAGCAGCTCCGGTGAGTTGTACGACGCCGAGCCTGAGGCAGGACAAGAGAGACAACGAACAACGTTAACCTGAGTGGAATTCTAATAGCATCTCCAATACATGACGTAAAATACATAACCACAAAGTGCTAGATGTAAAATACATCAGCCGCTCATCTCTGAACTTAACTGTCGAAACTGAATTTAACTGTCGAAACTGAACTTAACTGTCGAAACTGAACTTAACTGTCGAAACTGAATTTTGCTGTCGAAACTGAATTTTGTTGTCGAAACTGAACGCACTAGCAAGGCGAGGCTACACGTCGGTCGACTGACTTTTTCATCTCTGGTCAGTCGATTTTGCCGCCGTTGGATACGAAATCAAGGGCCTGCGGTTCATCTTCAACCTCCACCCCCTGAGCCGCCCGCCACCACCGGCCAAACAGCAGCCCCCCGCCGCCCATGGCCGGTGGAGCGCCGCCCCGCCCTCCCTGAAAACACTCCCCACCGCCGGTCCGCCGCCGCCCCGGCCATCCCTCTAGCCCCCCCCCCCCCCCGTGCCGAGCTTTTTCTCCGGCGATCCAAATGCCACCGCTCCGCCAACGCCCCGCCACCGCCGGCGACCACCGCCCCCATCCTGAACCCTAAGATAGATAGTGGGGTACTTCTCCGGCGAGCCCCCTCCCCGCAGCGGCTGGTTCTTCCTTCACCCCGGCGAGCCCCCCCCCCACCCCCTGAAAATCGACTGACCCAAAAGTCGATTCAGTCGACTGAAGTGTAGCTAAATCGGAGCAACATCACAAGCAAGAGCAAGATCGAGAGCAGCAGAGCGAGCAAGAGCAATAGCAAGAGCAGACTAGGCGGGGGACAGAGAGCAAGAGCAGAGCAGCAGCGCGAGCGAGAGCTAAAGCAGCAGCAGCTCCTACTGATGTGGACGTCGCCGCCGAGGGAGCGACGCCGTGGAGGAAGTGGCCGGCGACGCCGCCGTGGATGGAGCCGCGCCGTGTCGGCTCGGGACCGAGCGCTGGCAGCACCGTGAGATCGAATCAAGAAGAAAATGCGGCGATTAGTGTACAACCTCTTTGGTGGCGCCGATTAGGCCGCAGCTTCATCCGAGGAAACGGTGATGATGATGCTCTTCCGGTGGTGCAGGTGAAGACGGCGGTGTGGGAATGGAGGTGGCGCGAAAGACGAGGGGAACATTGGGGCAGCTCCTTGGAGGTGGAGGACGGGGTGGCTGAACCAGCGGGACGATGAGATCGACAACGGATCCTCATCCGGTATGGTGGATGAGGGACGTCGAGGTGTTGCTGTGGACGACGTCGTCGGGGAAGAGGCTCCGGCTGGGTGGCGGACGGAGCAGGGTGTGGGGTTTCGTCGTGGGTTTTCGAGGCCTCGGTGTACGAATGGGTGGGCGGATGGGATGGCAGTGGGGAACCATGGCTTAGAGACGCGCTTGTCCGAAATGTGGGGTAAGTTACGAAAGTACCCCCACCGATTTGAGGCGGTTCTTTCGGTTCAGGGGTACCACGGGCATTTTGCGTGTCGGGATTTCACAGGAGGTGGGAGTTTTCGCGCGCGTTGTAATTTCGAAATAGCAAGGCGCGGGTTGAGATGGAGGGAGTTGTCGGAGCACAACGAGACAAAGATATATCTTAAATATTTCAGGCTAACAAGGCGCGGGTTGAAGAGGCGGGAGTTTCGCAGAACGATAGACAGAGACGCTATCTTGAATTTTCGGCATAACAAGGCACGGCTTGAAATTTCGGAAGAACAAGCTTAATGTGTACCCAAAAAAAGACAATTTGCACCTCAACACGCAAAACACACACACAAACACCATTTAGACTAGAGTAAGGTACACGTGCATTGCACGCATGAGATTTGGCAACCAAATTATGAATAAATACCACATTATAGCATGCAAGCTTTGAGTCATATATGCATGATGTAGATGTTCGTTTAATTCTTATAGTTCATTTCATTCAAAATCATCTAGTTTTTATAAGAAAGCTAATCTATTTTAAGATTCATGGAATTGTGCGTCGTAAGACATAAAGTAAAAACAAATAATGGCAAATCATGTAGAAAAACATTTGGGCAATTCTGATACGGAAGATTCTAGAACAAATAAGAAGTGCTTGTGTTTTGATGTTTGTGCATTATGCTTAAGTTCAACCATGGAGTCTTCTAGATTATACATGTGGCGAATTCTGGTGGAATCTAGATGATATCCAACGGCCAGTAGTGCTCAAATTCGCCATCTTTGGACCATCGGATTCGCCTCATCCAACGACCATCTTTCAAAGTTAAAGTTACCCGCACACAATATAAAAAATATAAAATATAATATATATAGGGGTATAGATATAGATATGTGATGCGAAAGCCGCCCATCATCTCCAATTAGAATAGTGTGTCCATGCACGGATGCGACGTGGCCAAATGATGTCTACCATCGGCACACACCCACACACATCCCCCTCTCCATCATATCGGGCATTCTTTATCTCTCACGCGTGCATGCCCAACGATCGATGTTCCTCTATGTATGTGTGTATATAGCTAGGTATTTCATAGTTTTCCACACAAACCGATCAATCGATATATCCAGTGAGGTCTCACCCTCTTTCCCACGTCCACATCGATCAATCTATACCTCTCTATATAGGATTAACATATATAGCTAATACACCCACATTAATTATATATCCAACGTCCCCCTCTCATCATCAATGCCTTCCGCTTCATCTCTCAGACGCGTGCACAATGGCGAAGACAGGGGGCAGTAAGGGCCTTGCCCCCTCCCGCTAACATCACTATATATCGAGGATAATATGAATGTGATCATTAGACAATTGCTGCTAAAAATGGTTTAAGTTCATGAATTGACCCTCCTCGTAAAGGATTAGCAATGCTTGGCCCCCTAGCTCATTTATTTTTCATGGCTCCACCACTGCGCGCAACAGCGCACCTGTTCGCCCCCTCTCTCTAAACATCGATCTCGCACTTGTGCATTCCTTCATAGTCTCCCTCCACTCAGCCCCTCGTAGCATCTTCTAGCCCCCCACCGGATTTTGCCACATGTACAATCTAGCAGACTCCACGGTTGAACTTAAGCATAATGCACAAACATCAAAACAACAGTGGTTCTCTTTTGTTCTAGAATCTTCCGTATCATAACTGCCCAAACTTTTTTTCTAGTTGAATTGCCATTATTTGTTTTTACTTTATGCTTTACAACACACAATTCCATGAATCATAAAATAGATTAAGGGCTTCTTTGATTCAAAGGATTCTCAAAGGAATTTTGGAGGATTCTAATCATTAGGAATTTTTCCTATCTTGGTTGTTTGATTCGTAGGATTGTAAACCATAGGAATTTTTCCATATGATTCATTTGCACTAGATTTCATAGGAAACATCCCATCCACTCGAACCTCTTTGAAAGAATTCTGCGTTTTTTCTATGCATAATCAAACACTCGTACAATCCTGTAGGATTCAAGACGACATTCCACTATAATCCCATGTTTTTCCTATTCCCGCGTTCTTAGCTTTTTTATAAAAACTAATTTATTTTGAATGGGATGAACTATAAGAATTAAATGAAGGGCTACATCAGGCATATATGACTCAGAGCTTACATGCTATAGTGTGGTATTTATTCATAATTTGGTTGCAAAATCTGATGCGTGCAATGCACGTGTACCTTACTAGTACTTCGAGTATGTTCAAAACACGTAAATTAGAATACCAATGGCACGCTACACAGTGTCTCTCTTACAGTTCATGAAGCCACGTGGCACATGTGGAGGCGTTGTCGTGACCTCCTTGCATGGATTGATCACAGTGATGTGCTGCTGGTTCCAGAAGAATGTACTCGTCCTCCCTGAGCCATACTGGCGGTACATGCACGAAGCGAAGATGTGCACGCGCGCCATGCATACGCTCATTCCCTCGCACGCACACGCGGGTACACGGGCGGACGCAATTTTGTACCAAGATCCACCCCATGTGATAATTTGATGTGTGTAAAGTCGTTCACTTCATTGATGGTCAATTAATACAGCACATGCAAATTGAGTGGACATGAGGCGGAAGAAAGACATTATTACTCCACTGCGTGCATGCGAGTAGTTAAATCGTGGGTTGATAGTAGTACTTCCATTGGTCTCCTTCGTATTTTGTGCCAATTTTTGACAGTAACATAATATTTACGCATTTGAGCAGTGTAGTACTTGAAATTTATGTTCCGCTAAAGTCATCGGGAGCCATTCGGGCCTCGAAACCAAAACCATCAATTAATCTTTACCTTGTTCCATCACATTCGAAAGCCTGCTCACACCTACTAGTACGTACCAAACCTGAACGTGTTCCCACTATGCAGGTATTAGTACTAGTGCTAGTACTTAGGTTATAAAAAGGGGAACTACCTAACCGAAAATTACTCTACCTTTCCTCCTCATAAGTGCTTCTTCTTCGTCCGTCGTTGCCATGGCCGGTGAGCAGAGCTCTAGGTCGAGAACTACTCGTAACAAGGGAGCGGCAACCAAGGCTGCAGAAAAAAAAGAGGGCTCGCCGCCACGCAGAGACCTCGAAAGATCTCTCATAGGCAGGCGATGGCTCCCAGGAGCGCCCTAGCCGTGGAGGCGAACATGCCGAGCCTGCGGAGCTGGAGTCGTTATCCCTCGACGGCATGCCCGATCAGCTCAATAAGCAGAAGGAGTTCATCAAAGGCATGATGGAGTTGCTGAAGGAAAGCCTCGACGACATGCCCGCTGAGATCAATCAGCAGGGGGAGTTGACCGCCGGCTTGGTGATGCTGCTGAAGAAGAGCATTGCCTCAGAGAAGAAGGCGACCGACGAAATCCTGCGACTTCAAGAGGACAAGGCGAAGCTCTGCCACGAGATCGACCTGTTGAAAGAGAAGAACGCTGGCTGGAAGAAGCTGCATGAGAATAGTAGTTCCTCGATGAAGATGCTGCAGGCCCTCATCATGGAACAGAAGGAGGAGTTGGCGAAGCTCCGCATCGAGCACCCGGCTGCTGTCAAGGTACGTAATGCGGCCGTGGAACAGATGATGAAGGCTTGCGTCGAGAAATCCCACGTCATGGACAGAATGAAGAAGAAGGCGGAGGAGACTCGCAAGGAGATGGAGGTCATGGAGGCGATGAAGAAGCAATTACGACTCCGCGGCGAATTAGATCATTTGGGGTGATAATCTTCCTTCTTCTTTTGCTCCTATGTTTCATCTTTTGCTTCGGATGTTTCGCCGCACGTGTCATGTTCTCTGCGAGGCATGAATAGAACAATGGTTTTTTTGAGGGAATGAATAGAACAATGCTAACAATGAGATGACTAGCAAATTAGATCATTTTTTATCGCCATATGGCATTGGGCTGCCGTGTTTCGTGCTCCTCGGTCGCAGTACTACTCCAGTGGAAAACTTGAGTATACCGCACGGTTCTTTGCTCCTCCTCGATCAGGTCATCGGCGCATTTATATGAGCAGTCCAATCATAAGGCCCCGCCTTCCAGCAGTAATGAGCCATCAAATCACAAAGGCCCTCGCCTCTCGTGAAACTGACCAAGCTAGACTGCCCCGCCCTCTAGCCTTTTAAAAATGTATACTTTTGTACAACAGTAGTATCGATGGACTGCGCCATGGAGCAAAACTTGAAATTAAAAAAAAGGTGGTACATATAGAGAGCGCTCGTCGCCAAATTATGCATATAGTACTATTAAAAAGGCTAGTCACAATAATGGTGTCCAACACAACCCACCCCTCAAATAAAACTAAGAGGGTGCTTGGATACGTTTTAGTCCCATGACTAAAAGTAGTGGGACTAAAACATGCTAGCCTCACCCATGCTTGGATCCAAATACTAAAAAGGCTAAAATCAAGTTAATGAACATTTATTATCCTCCAAACCCTCCAATCCAGAACTCACCTGTGTTAAAGGAGAGGAGTTAAATGCGTAGAGAGAGGACTAATCCACATTTTAGTGGGGGTACCCCTGACTAAAATTTTTTAGTCTCAAGACTAGTTTTGGCCCCTCTTTAGTCAGGGGTGCTTGGAACTTTAGCCTCTTAAAAAGACTATTTTTAGTCAGACTAAAATAAGTCCCTTGGATCCAAGCACCCTCTAATCATCCTGGAATTCTTTGACAAAACTAAGCACCCTGAAATTCTTTGACAACTAAACTGCTGGCTATATGATGTTAGCCATATATATTGTACGTATATAATGTGAAGAAACGAGTGGTAGTACTATACCAACTAAAAGATGAAATGTAAGAAATACTGGTATGTACGTACTGAAGAGTTAAAGTAACGAGAAGAAACATAACATAGTTCTGCTGGGGGCTCAACACAACACACCCCTCAAATTGAATTAAGCACACCTGAAATTAAACTTTGCAACCATTCCGGTAGACACTGCATTAGAACCACCATGAGCAACAACACTGCCACCTTACTCGGAGTCCTCGTCCACGTCCTCGACTTCGTCCTTGTCCCTCTTCCTCTTGGCCGATACTTCTTTGCTTGAACCGCACACTTGGCTGTTGCTCTTCATCCAACCCTTGTAGATATTGAAGCAAAGGTAGCCATCCATTGCAGCATAGTGGATGTGGTCTATATCTAGTACATTTCGCTGCCATGCATGATGATGAAAAGTGTATGGAGGTTTCTCCAGTTTACCGTACTAAGGATGAACCATGGCTCCTGCCAGGGTCAGCATTGAAGGCTGATGAGAGGACACCAGCCGATTCTTCTGGAGGTCGAAGGTGTTGCCTACAACGAGGCCTATCCGACGCATGACTTCTTTGTCGTTACCAAAGTGTATAGTAACAAATTTGACTAGGTTGCTCTCGAGGAAGTCCTTAAAATCCTGGCACTCAACGTCGGCATGGCATATGTGGTAGACCAATCATAAGTCATGCACGCAAACCTGGACCACGGCGGGCTTCTTCCTCTCTTCGCCCTTTAGATCCTTCTCTCGTCCCAGGACTATGGTGTACTCAACATCTAGCCCAGCGACCCACTCATCATCTGAGTCTTCGAACATGCGTCTGAAGCGAGAAAGGCATCCTTTCACCGTCACGGAAGAACGGGTGTAGATGATGTCGAACTCGTCGCCGGTGATGGTTCTAACCTTGTACTCACCGCCGATCGTGGAGATTTGGGACGCCATGGATTTGGGAGGAGGGTTGGGATTAGTGGAACTGCCGTAATGTGAATGGACGAGACGACTAGGAGCGAACCGCCGTAGTATTGAAGGACGTGCGGGGACGAGTAGGAGCGAACTGCCAGCGTGCGAACAGCAGGGTAGTGGCTTTCCATTCTCCCATGATACGGGCTTCCGAGAGCCCTTGGATCTGAGATCGAACAGTTGCATGGCGTGATTCTAGACCTATGGGTGAATATCCTATCCTGGAGGGTTATTCTGCAAATTTTCAGCAACTAAGCATGCAACCGTTTGATCTCAGATCCAAGGGCTGCCAGCAGCCCGTATCATGGTCGTGCCTACCACGACCGTCGCGTCGCTCGCGCGGTTGCGCCCTTGGAGATTTAACACGGTGCGTTAGGCTATCTGATGTTGGCATGTCATACATAGTCATCACTTAGTCACTCATACTACAACAAGGTTGGCTATAAGGTTGGCTATAAGTGTATTTTTTTACTCCTCTCTATCTCTTTCTTCGTACTCCCTCCGTCCCATAATATAAGAACTTTTTTGACACTAGTGTAGTTCCAAAAACGTTCTTATATTATGGGACACAGGGAGTACTAGTATTTATTGCATTTGCCAAGGAGTGACCTCTTCCAATGAAATGGTGTTGCTAAGTTTGCTTCATTTAATTAGCTATAGACTCAAAATTGTCTTTTCACCTAGGTACACGCGCTTAGCACCGTTTCTTCCTTGGGTCACCAAACTAGTCTCTCTCTTCTTGATTAACTTGCCACATCAGACTTTATGCCTATGTGGCAAGCTTAAGCACCTGTAGGAGCAAGTAAACGTAAGTACAATAGTGCGCTTTACATGGCATTTTTGCATATGTGGAGGAAAGAGAGGCAAGGAAAAAGTGGAGAAGTGGGTTCTCATGCAAGAGCCAGCCTCTACTACATGGTGGAGCATTGGGAGAGGCACCTGTATGGAGGTGGTTAGGAATCGGGAGACTCACTTCGGTCGTAGCGCCGCAGTTAAAATGATAATGGCAAGTCAAATCACGGGGCCCACCTGTCCAGCAGTAACTCGCTGTCAAATCACACAGCCCTATGTTTGCAGCAGCCTACTCCCTCGTCTTCTCGCGTCTCTGTCGAAACGACTAGGCGGAACTGCCCCGCCGCCTACCGCGCAGGAAAAGCCGCGCCCTCGACTTTTAAATAGTATACAGTATACTAATTTTGTATCCATGGATTGCGCCCACGCCATGGAGCAAAGCATCTAGAAAACGGCGGTACACATGTATGGAGTATACAGCACGCCCGTCGCATTCGCGTCGCACCCCAAACGGTCGGTCGGTCTGGCACGCTGGTCTCCGAATGGAACGCGCGTCATATTGCGTTTGCACACACATGTGGGACGGCAATTGAGAACCGACCATAGGCACACTCCCCGGCCCCGCAAGTCGGGTGACATAATAGAAGAGGGAGACGAGCGATAGTACTAGAGAAGTGTTGTACTACGTTGGTGCCTGGACGATCCCTGCAAGACACGGAAGATCAGTTCGTCCATGAATGTGACCAGACTTCAGCAGACACGCCTGGATTGGCTATCGTGTACATATCGTGTAGGCTGTGTTGTACATGGCTGTAGTTGTGGTGAGAAATCTAAAAAAAGGTTTCTTGTCATCTCGCAAAATTACGTGTCATGTGCTTCGGATCACTGCGAGGGTTAAACAGTGACAACTGAGTTGGGCTAGTCATTGGGGGCACATGCACGAACAGTGACTACTCGGCTGCCATCTAGGTCAAGCCGGCTATGTTAATTAGGACATCTATTGACGGACCCCTTTTCTACGAGTTTATCTTTAATTTGAGCTTTGTTTCTCGTCTAGTTTGTCCGTCGGGATTCATGTTGTCTCCTTTGGGCAGTGAGGTTATGATTTCTTGTCATGTGGCATTTTTTCGTGTTATATGTTATAATCCGGCGCTTCAGATCAAAATGACGACAACTGCGCCTCCGGGCCACGTGCATGAAGACTTCTCGACAGTCATTGACGAGGTCAAGCCGGCTCCGGTAGACAAAAGAAAACTAGTACTACTCCACTATATAGGCAGGAGCCTCCACGCTTTCTTGCTAGTGTTGCTCTCTTCACACTGTCTCTGCCTCTCCAGATCTAAACACGACAGCGGTGGCCACACACTCTCTCTCTGCTCACCGCTGGTCACAGATCCAGCCGGATCCTCATCGCCGGGGAAGGTGAGAAGGTGCAACGTTCACGCGGTCGTCCTTCGCGACGGCTCTTACCCACTGCTGGGCGCGTCCCGATCAGCCTGCCTTGCCATTCTCTCCCAAGCACCGCTGGCGAGGGAGGGCCTCCGACCCCTTCTTCCTCGCTGCCGTAGTGTGGGCAGATCCGGCCTCCCGCCGCCCACCTAGCGACATCCCGGCGACCATCAGGTATAACTTCCTTCGAAACCGGCCTTGCTCTACTTCCCGAGCTCCTGACGTCGCTGCATTTGTATCTTTTACTATTTCTCAGGCCCCCTCGTAGATAGGATCAATCGGCTGTTTGAAAACCACCTAATTTTTTTATGTTTAAGAGGTAAAACTAGTTCATGCACTCGAATCTAGTACTACTTGGTTCAAACAAGGAAGAAAGGGGGTGGGGGTGGGGGATGATTTGTTACCTGAATCTAGGACTTGGTCGAAAGAGGAAATAATGGGGGCGAAAAGTAGCAAAGGCTGGCTATCCAACTGGTCTCTAGGTCTAATAGGGAAATAAAGGGAAACGCAGTACAAACTCAATATAAACCCGATATATTGGTTGAAAAAGGAAAGAAAGTGGGGACTAGGGGACAAGTCAACAGAGTAAGTCCAGCACTAGATTTGCTAGCCTCACACAGTATAAGGTGGCTATACCGAACAAAAATGGGACCAACCCAGATATCCTGTTCTGATGTTTGTTGCCCCGAGCCACTCTTATGTAATGCCACTGGTAAAATGTAGCAGTCGCACTATTAAAAGTAAGGACACGTTAAACCAATGTTGTTTTCAATGTAATGCCTCCAGTAATATGAATCAATGGCACTTCTTTACATGTCCTGCTAAAATTTCCCATCAAGATAACTTGGTTCTTTTCGTTAGAAATGCAACTGTCCTGGTCCACCTACTCTCCCGTGCCCAAAGTAATGTCGTATTTAACGGTTGTCACAGTTAATCCTAATGCCCACACTAATATCTAGCAATGCCAGTGCTTTAGAAATTGCTACTGCCCTTGTAGGATTGCCATTCAGATAAGGAACATGCTTCTTTTCATTTGATGCATGTTTCATCACTTGTTAGTCACCCTCCTTTCCACCTTTTTTGTGCAAACAGAGATATACATTTCACGCTCGATCTTAGTTGAACTGCACAAATGATATCCAAATTATAGTTGAGCATTCCAGGAGCTTCACAACCCACCTTGATGTTGCTCAATTTTATTGCAACTAATGAAGAAGAAGCTCTGTGGGTTTCGTTTTCTGATGGAAATGGAACCGGGGCTGGAGCCCTTTTCTTAAAAAAATTGAAGAAGAAGCTGCTAGCTCATGGGACATTGCTTCATTTTAGGTGAACTGCACCAAAAGGTCCCATGAATTGAATCATCCATGTTGGTGACTGAAAGAGCCAGCTTCAACATCCCAGTCTAAGCACCCCCGGCCTCCATCCTTGCGACGCATGGTACACCTCGTTTGCCACCTGCTCGACCCTAGTGTCACTGATAAAATGAAGTAATAATACAGTTAAAATAGAGCGAGTGTCATCTCTATCATTTCATTTCCAATGTAGATAAAGAAAGTGCTTCTCTTTGTTAATGTATGTTTCATCAACTAGTCCCATTGTTAATGTTTAAGCGTTTCTGCAAACTGGGGTGCTTAATTTTAGTTGATATGTACAAAAATAGAGATTTGATTGTCTCAAGGCACCTCCTTGTACTACCACTGTACACTGATGTTCATCACTGGCAGAAGGTGTATCTGGGAGACTTGGGATGATGTCCAGTATGAGGCGTACCGTATGAGGCGTCGCAGGGCCCATCTCGCCCTCGCAACATGGCATACTATGATACTATCGCAATATTCTCTTCTATTTATTTTGTGTGTTTCATCAACTAGTGCCACTATAATGTAATCACGCTTTTTCATTATCTGTGCAAACAGGGTTATTCAGCTGCATTTTGGTGGAACTCCACAAATGTACGTATGGAACCGGCATATATGCAGAGTGCGAGGTGTGCCAAGTGAAAATTACCGACACCAACCATGCTGCATGCACGCATTGGCATCCACCACCACTAGTGGGATGTGTGGCGCTCTCTGTGGACGGATCTTTCTCGGCATCAAATCATCTAACCAAATACTAGTAGCTTATATTGGCAGTTTTCTAGGGAGTACTCTTTTCTGAAAGAAGCACCAATCTATTTTTCTTTATTTGTACACTATGTCACAACTTTGACCCAAAGGTCCCGAGCTATTTTAGGGTGATTGGCGTAGTACTCGGAGACTGATTGTAAGCATGATTTTCATTAGCAGTCACACTGATTGTAAGCATGAGCAGGTGGAAGATTAGGTTAGTGCGAAACTTACCTTAAACCCTACCGCCGCCGTTGAAATGAGGCGAGCGTCGGGGGAACCGTGGAGAACAGCGGGGAAGCGATGTCGCGCCATCCGGCCTCCTCTTGCGGTGGGAGAACGAATACTCCTGTGGCTCCGGCTGGCTCTGCACCCTCACGAATGGCACACCATACTCGATCGATTCGTTATCCTCTGGGTGCTCGACCTTCGACCTGTACGCCCACCACCTCCGCCTGACTGTCGCCTCGGGCGAATCTGTCTGCTCCATCGCCCAGAGGAGATACTCGATGAACTCGGAGGACTGCAGCGTGACTGCCGCCGAGGAGTACATGTACATCGCCGCCCTCATCGCCGCCGTCTTGCTCTTTCGCATACATTGCCACATGGCCTGCACCGTCCTCGAAATCTCCCACTCATTGTCAAACCAACTAAGGATCTCCTTCAACCTAGCTAACTTTGCCTGGTCGCCGCCGGCGATCTGCCTGATTCGCTGCTGCATCCTCTCCATAGATGTCCTTCTGAGTGGTCCGGTGCTAGCTTTGGAAGATGGGAGGAGAGACGGTGGTCTTGCAATAGAGAAGAGGGAGAGGCGATACGGTGGTTTTGGAATGGAGATGATGGAGAGGAGAGGAGGTGGTTTTGCAATGGAGAAGATCAGAAGAGGGAGAGGCGAGATGGTGGTTTTGGAATGGAGATGATGTAGAGGAGAGGAGGTGGTTTTGCAATGGAGAAGATCAGAAGAGGGAGAGGCGAGACGGTGGTTTTGGAATGGAGATGATGGAGAGGAGAGGAGGTGGTTTTGCAATGGAGAAGAGGGAGAGGAGCGTGCGGCAGCGATTTAGGATTGGATGAGAGGGCCAGCGTGCTGTGACTGGATCAAAATCAAAATCAATTTACCCTTCAATTAAGAAAGCGACCCCACATTAACTAGTCTCCCTTTTATTCTGGGTCATAATTGACCATGATTTTCGCACATAAAATATATGTTATACGTTGCAAAAATAATATAATTTGAAAGTACATTCAGATACGAACCAAACGATACAATTTTTGGTGACATGCATTCATATTTTGCTTGTCAAATACAATACGTGGTCAAACTTTGACTCAAAATACGCAAAACAATAAGAAAATACTTCCAAGACCAGCGCCGCTCTTCCGGTCTTCTCGTCTTAAACCACCGCCGCTCCTCTCCTGTTCCAATCTAAATGCAGCGCCGCTCCTCTCCTCTTCCATTTCAAAACCACCACCCCTCCTCTCCTGTTCCAGTCCAAAACCAGCGTCGCTCCTCTCCCATTCTAATCCAAAACCAGCGCTGCTCCTCTCCTCTTCCATTCAAAAACCACCATCGGCAAGTGAAGGTGCTGTGGAGAAGTAGATCGATGGAGGAGTACAACCGATACGTGAGGATCGCAGACGGCGACCCTGTGAAGCTAGCTAGGATGTTGGAGATACAGTCTTGGTTTGACAACAAGGACCATCTAGCGGCGATGGCGACATCCATGGCCAAATATCTGCAACAGAGCGAAAAGGCAGCGATACTCCCGGAGGGAGTCGCACCGGAGTACATAGAGCTGCTCCTCTGGGCCATGGAGCAAACAGATTCACCGAATCCGATCGTGAGGGAGCGGTGGTGGGAGTATCGATCCCAGATGGAGCATCCACCAGAGATTGAAGGATCGAGCATCTATAGGGTGCCGTTTGTGAGGGTGTCCCGCCAGAGCGAGCCGGTGGAGTCTTCGTCGACCGAACCCAACTGCGAGAGGAGAAAAGAAGTTGGCCCGACGACGCTTCCCCGCCATCATCTCCCTCGCCGTTCACATCGTCTCACGGGGCGGCTGTCTGCCGCCGAGGAATAGGAGGGGGCTGCCCCCCCCCAGCCCAATAGTCGGGCAGGTTGTGAATTGTCTGGAGGAGCTTAGGGTTGTCAGTATTTGCAGATTGTGAATTGTGTTGTGTATTTTGAGAGTACTTTCAGATATGAATGTCTTTTGAATTTCAGATTTGCAGTATTGAGCATATGAAGTATTTTATGAATTCTAGAGATCTATTTTTAGCACTTAAAAAAATGTAGTTTCATAGGAGTATAAAAGTGCAGACAATGTGATTCTCAGAGAAGAAACTGCAAGTTTCAGTTTCAGATAAGAAACTGCAAGTTCAGTTTCAGATAAGAAACTGCAACTTTCAGAGGCAGAGCATTTATATTAACACGGCCTTTTCAAACAGGGTTAACATCATGTTGGAAGTTTTATTCATGGCCGAAAATGGAACTACCAGCGAGTTAACATCATGCTGATCAACATTCATGCATAGCACATCTTCATATGATGCACAGTCAAAATGCCAGACAATGTCGAGTGTGCGAAACACAGAGAAAATGAGGGACGAAGTTTTGGCAAGTGTTGGACGTGGTTTTGGGCTGCCCCGTCTAGGCTTTCATTTTTAACATGCGCAGCCCACGACCTCGGATGGGAGGTCCATAGGCATGTTTGTATTTTCTTAGGGCCGTCATGTATCGACCGGCCTATGGACCTCCCATCCGAGGTTTTATTTTTGGCAGCCCAATTTATGTATTTTTTTGAAGAAAACGCAGAGGTCTGTTCTATTTTTCTATATAAGAATAGGAACGCCAGGTCCAACTTATGTTTCCCTTCTAACTATATTATATATATTTAAATTATTTTATATGTTATTATATATTATTTTTATTGTCATCATATATTTAACAGATACTTACATATGTAAGAAAACAATATCCCACATCTTATTAACTTATAAAAATAATTTCTTAACAAATAAAATCCTGGATTGTTTTGGCACGAAAATCCTAGTGATTGTGTACAAAAGTTGGTAAGTTTTAAGGACGAATGTAATAATATCACTTATTATTTAGATATATTTATAACAAAATGCTCAGCCCCTTTTTATTTTTTGATAACATTGCTGGCCCAACCCAACATTATAATTAGAATCAGCCCAGCAAAATCATGTATTTCGAGAAAGTGCAAATGGCCTGTAATTTTTTAGGAAATAAAATAAATGGGCCGCATGGACGCTACATTATTTGTTCACCCAGCCCAGCTAATGGCTATAATTCAAAAAAAAGATCAAATTGACTGTAAATTCTACCGCGCAGAAAAAAGACTGTAAATTCTGAAACAATGGGTTGAATACGTGCCACATTTTGGAGGCTGAAATGTGGGCCAATAGGTCGAAGCCAACGCAAGTCGTTTTCAATTTAGTCAACAAATGATTCTGACATGTTAGCCGTTGGATTTACATCCAACGACCGGCATCCATCTTCAATCTCTCGTCTTCTTCCTCCAGCACAGCCGGGACCACCTCCCGCCTCCTACTGCTAGCAGCTCTGCTTAGCACGCTTCGCTATGAAGCGCTACTCCACCGTTGGCCAGGCCATCCCTCCACCCCTCCACACCTCCTGTTCTTCTCCACCGACTGCCGAACCACACCGCACTAGAACCAGTTAACCCTCGTACACCTCTCCGTCTGCGACTCTACTCCCGCGTCTTCCCATCTCCAGCTCGTTGCTGTCAGGGGCCTCGCCGTCGTCCACCACCTTGGATGCGCTCGGCACGGCGTGGTCAACGAACGACACCATCAGAAGTAGACTGTGCGTGGAGAGGCTGACAGCTGGGTCCACGGCCGCACACAAGGAAATGCCTCCTTATTACGCGCAAAAATAATGATTCCTCCACCTGACATCTGGGACCCACCGGAAGGGCCTCTATATTTCGTGAAAATAACGTGCCCCCCGCTGACATGTCGGACCCACCAGCTATCTTCGCATGCAAGGAAGTGCCTCCTTATTACGCAGAAAAAAAGAATACTCCGCCTGCCAGCTGGAACCCAGCATAGTGGGAGGCTGACTTGTGGGCCTACCAAGTTGACGGGGATGGAGGGCTTTGTCAACTTAGTCAATATGAACGATTCTAGCTCCTGTTACCGTACGATGTTCATCCAATGGCCGTAGTGCTTCTTCAACCTCTGGTCTTCTTGCTCCAGCCGCCCAAACCAGCGCCGATCGTGCCGCGTGCTCCTGCCTCCCGTGGCCGGCTGTGATGCCGCGGAGGCCTCACCGCCCCCTACTACTCCCACCGCTGGCCAGGCCATCCCTCTACTCACCCACAACCCCTGTTATTCTGCGGCGATAGCAGCCTCACACCGCAGCCGAACCAGTGAACCCTCATACTCCTCTTCGCGTGGGCATCCACTGCTGCATCTTCCCCGGCTCCGAGTCGTCCCCTTCCTAGTCCTCGCCGTCGTCCACCGCCGTGGTGCTCTCGGCGCGGCGTGGTCAACGTGGTCAAGGAACGACTTCCATCGGACGTGGATTGTACGTGGAGAGGCTGACAGCTGGGTCCACGGCCGCAGCAAGGAAGTGCCTCCTTATTACGCGCAAAATAATGATTCCTCCACCTGACAGCGGGGACCCACCGAAGGGCCACCGTATTTCGCGAAAAAAATGTTTCCCCCTGAATGCTGGGACCCACCAGCTACATCTTCGCACGCAAGGAAGTGCGTCCGGGCAAGAAAACGATTCGCCCCATGACTGCTGGGACCCACCAGCTACATCTTCGCACGCAAGGAAGCGCGTCCGGGCAAGAAAAAATGATTCGCCCCCTGACTGCTGGGACCCATCAGCTACATCTTCGCATGCAAGGAAGTGCCTGACAGTCGGGACCCGCCTGGTCAAAGCGTACGTAGCGTTGTCATTCTGGTCGCGAAAGTGTACGTACATATATACTGGTGGATGTAGAGGCGCGCACGTGTCGTAGTAGAGGCGCGTACGTGTCGTAGTAGAGGCGCGCACGTAGCATGTACACGTACGTACAGTGGCCAGGGTGCAAGAAAGAAAATATGGCCACGTATGTGTACATACGGGCGGGGTCTCGAACGCCTACTCGCGCATACGTACGGCCAGGGCTCGTGTAGATGGCTGGGTCGGAACGGAGAAACAGCGTCGTCGTCGTGTTCATGGGGAGGCAACAGAATGCGTTGTGTTCATGGGGTGGCAACGGAATGCGTTGTGTTCATCGGGAGGCAACGGAACGCGTGGGAGCCAACCGGCTGGGTCGGAACGGAATGCGTGGCCGTGTTCATTGGGAGGGCTTGGACGGAACAGGCGATGGAAACGAGGCCTGGCGTACCGCAAAACGGAGGAAACGAACCTCCTACATTCGGAACGGGATCCTGTTGATCGGGAGGGGTGTGGCGTATCGCAAAACGGAGGAAACGGACCTCCTACGGTGGAAACGGGGGTCCTGTTGATCGGAAGGGGTGTGGCGTACCGCAAAACGGAGGAAACGGACCTGCTACGGTCGAAACGGGGGTCCTGTTGATCGGGAGGGGTGTGGCGTACTGCAAAACGGACGAAACGGACCTCCTACGGTCGAAACGGGGGTCCTGTTGATCGGGAGGGGTGTGGCGTACCGCAAAACGGACGAAACGGACCTCCTATGGTCGAAACGGGGGTCCTGTTCATTGGGAGGGGTGTGGCGTACCGCAAAACGGGACTCCACGGGATACTGTTCATCTCCACCGTCGACCTCCTCCAGCCTCCACGGGCTACCGTCGACCTCCTCTAGCCTCCACGGGCTCCTGTTCATCCAGCCTCCACCGCGCGCTACTCCACCGGCTACTATTCAACCACCCCTCCATGGTATAACTGCTATAACTGCTGTGGTTCCTGAGCCCGTATATCCATAAAGGCTCTGGGGAGAACCCATATGCACGTGTGGAATAATAAACGGTAAAATGTATTCCTAGTCGTGCCTCTAAGACTAGCTCAAGTGTTGCATGATGATTATGTTTTCCCAATCATGGGCATGTCTATGCCAAGCAACTTTGAGGGCACAGAGATACATTCGTCACAAGTTAATGGTTTATAACACAGAGATAGTTAATGTTTGCATAATTCCTTAGACCATGAGAGTATCGAGTTTCTTCATGCTTGCTTCATGAACTTTGGGGTTTGTTAAACGTCATCCGTAACTGGATGGCTATTACGGCGGCTTACGGGTTCATGGCAAAGTATGTTAAGTAACTTGATAGCTCGAGATTGGGATTTGCTCCTCCGACGATGGAGAGATATACTCGGGCCCACTCGGTGTTACGGTGTCCATCATCGTCTGGCCAGACACTTTGTGATTTGATCACGGGGATGCCGGAACACGAAACGAGAAAAGAGAACAAAACCGGTAACGAGGTAACTTGCATAGTGGACAAAGTGTTGGCCCATGGGGATGCAATAAATCTCACCTCAGGTGTTTGTGATATGTCGTGAAGCAACAGGAATAGCTCACCTCAACTGGAGGTTCACTCGAATATTCATTCGTGTGGGTATAGGGGTCAATATGGGTGTCCACGGCTCCGATGTTGATCATTGATCGGAAGGGGTTCCAGGTCATGTCTATACTTCACCGAACCTATAGGGTCACACGCTTAAGGGTCATCTATCTGCAGAATACTAGATAGGGAGTGTGAGAGAAAATCACCGAAAAAGTTTCGGACACCGAAAAGTTTCAGACAGCGGAATCGTACCGCAGAGAGAGGTCACCGGATGAGTTTCGGTGAAACCAAAAATGTTGTTTCGGGGTATGCCATTCAGTCATAATGGTTTCGGCACATGCCTGATAATTCTTGGAGGGTGCCAGAATCATTCAGGAAACTTTTTGGAATTTTCAGAAATAAAAACCGAAAATGTTCCGGAGCTGCCGGTACCGCTTTGGCTGTTTTTCGCAGATGAAATTCACTAATCTGAAATTGTTTCAGAACGAATCCAAAATCATTTTAGTGGGTACTGGAATTATTCTAAGACCCACAGAAATATTTTCAGATTTAGTGGACGCGAAAAATTGTCTTCATGAATAGTGAAAACGCATTCTTGTTTGCTTTTCACAGATGAAAATCACTAAACCGAAATTGTTTCGGAACGCGTTGAAAATTATTTTAGTGGGTACTGGAAATGTTCTGAGCCCACATAAATATTTTCAGTTCGAACGGACGCTGAAAAATGTCATCATGAATAGTGAAAGTGCTTTTTGCTTGGCTTCTTGGAGAAGCCACCTTGAGGGCCTTTTTGGTATTTCCCCCCTTGGCTTCTTGGAGAAGCCACCCTTGGGCTTGGCCTATAAATAGGGGTGGAGGGGGCTGCCTAAAGGATCATCCCTTCTCACATACAAGTGCCATGCATGATCTGGCTTCTCTCTCCCTCCCAGCGAAATAGTTTCGTAGAGCCGAAAGGCTGTCTGGGTTCCGGTGGGAACTAGTTCTGGACGGCGAAGCCCTGCCGGATAGATGACACCGTATGTGTGCAACTCTGTAGAGAGATCGTAGTTTCGATCTTAGTTCGTTAGTGCCTCCCGAAGGGCTGTCCGTGTGACCGTCCGAGTTTCGAAGGTCCTCCCGAAGGGCTGTCCGAGTGACCGTTCGAGTTTCGAAGGTCCTCCCGAAGGGCTGTCCGCGACACCGTCCGGGGGGCTGTTCGACCGCCTCTCGGAGGGCTGTCTGAGGAGCATATGAGGGTATACATCCTCGCGGTTGGGAGGTTGTAAATCCTAGCCGCGGGGATCTGCACCGCCGATCGTCATCGACTCTACTTCCCGCTGCGCTACGAGTCGGTAACGAAAAAGATCAAACCTTGTATGCAGTCTCCATAGTGGTCCTGGGCTGGTGCGTAGGTCGGAAATTTTTTGTTTTCTGTTGCGTTACCCTACAAGTACTCCACCCTTTCGATGCAACAGCCCAATTACCTATCAACCTGAAGGCTTGAACCACATCACCGCCTGTCGTAATTGAGACATCCAAGGATCAAAGTTAATTCGGATGCCTTTGTCATTCTCACCTTCTTTTGGCTGCAGGCTGTATCGTTGACAATCAGGGGAGTTTGCTCCCGAACTCATAGGGATCGCCGTGTAGACACAGTTTTCCATAGCAAACAGAGCCTCTCTGCCATCAAGGTCCTTGCCAACGGTGATCTCCTGGTTAATCGGATAATTGAGTCCGAGAAACAGAGAGTGTGAACCAAGGCTGTTTACCCGCCTTCAACCAAAAAATCCTAAAGGCCCCAACAAGCTGGTATCCTGCTCGTAGACGTAATAGCCACTGTCCGGATACTCACGTATTACACGGTGCTTGTATACAGTGGGGTTTTGCAATATAACTTTTCCGGCTCATGTGTACGAATGATCGTTAGTCTTTTGCCGTCGTCTGATCGAGCGAGGAACCAGTTGTGCTTCCCTGTTTTTCGCAAAGGTGGTGTGATTACAAAGGGCAGTAACTGTAGGGACACTGCATCATATCAAAAAGGACATGCATTGTTAATGTAAGACCAGCATTGTTCAGAGTATGAGTAGGATAATGCAAGAAACATCATTGATATGTCCCTGTTGGAACTGGGAGGAAAATACAGGGAAATGTATACTGGGTTTGAAAATATAGAAGTGCCATGCATGGTTATACTCATGTTATCTCGCAATCGATTCTTTACAAGAAACAACCATGTCATGCATGTTATGTACTCCCTCCGTTCCCAAATATTTGTCTTTCTAGGCATTTCAAATAGACACAACATACGGATGTATGTAGACATATTTTAGAGTGTAGATTCAATCATTTTGCTCCGTATGTAGTCACTTGTTAAAATCTCTAGAAAGACAAATATTTGGGAACGGAGGGAGTAATCATGTTCTGTCCTCACAAACAAATTCTTCAAGGTAACTAACAGACCATGCATTGTTATATACTCGTGTTCTGTGGGCAAAAATTTTGTGAGGATATTATTCTAGCCATTGATTGCTGAAGGGCGAATATAGGTATGTACACATGGTAAGCATTGCAGGATTTCACTACTTCCAAATATAGAGTTCTCCATATGCACATTTACTTCCCTAATGTATGGTTAGATGAAACCAACAGTGTGGTGCATGTTTCTACATCATGAAAATGAGGAAACTAACATGGCCATTGATACACACTCATATTTAGTAGTACTATATAGATTACTGTAAAATAAGGATAATATCCATATATTCCTAACCGTTTGATTATTCAGGGTACAAATTGGCTGTAATGACATGGTCACAATCGCATGAATTAACTCATTCCAAATATAGCTGATTTACGGCGTCTCTAATACATTGCCATAGTTCTATTCAAATTCTGCTCAAACAGGGATATGCCAATCATCACAAAAAGTTCAAACAGTGTCATGGCGTCATCATTAACAAGAGACGGAAACAACTTACACGCGCCGTCCCAGCAATACGTGGTGCCATCTTCTTTGTCGATCGCGTAGATGATGCCATTGTGTTCAATAGCATCACAGAAGTGTGTATCAGCTTTGATAATGATCCACTGCGAGCTGAGTTGTCTCCAGCTAAAGAAGGCACCGGCGTAAAGATAGGCGAGTCCGCGGTCGAACAAGGCAATTAGCTTGAAGTCTGCGTAATTCGCATGTCGTGTGGGCACTTGGCAGATTACAATCTTCTGCAAAACAAGGTCCGTCCAACTGACGTAGTAATCTAGATGACTTGGACCGCGATGGTAATACTCTATATAATCCAACGGAGGAAGGATAATCTCATGGGAGGTCTGGAAGTTCACGAGCACCAACTTTTTACCGTCTTCTCTGAAGGCAGCCATCCAGTGGGAGTTCATGCCGACCCAGTACATACCTGCCAAGAAGTTTCGGGCGATGGTGATCGGATCGATGTCGAGGGAAATGATGTACGGCGACCCACTACATACCTGCAAAGAAGTTTCGGCTAATGGAGATCGGATTGAAGTCGAGGGGCATCATGCAAGCCTCCGTATCATGGTGAGCCAATCTCGCAAGACCAGATAGCAGCAAGCAGGGTGTCTTGAAAAGCTTAGGCCTCACTTCGACGATGGCCGTGTGCATGTCCCTCCAGCATGCAGCCAGCCGCAGGGCGCTCAACATATCCATACACGAACAACAGAGGTCGAGGATGTCACTGGGGAGATTTCTCCAATCGCGGCTCATATGGATGCTGCGCAGTTCGCGTTCGGCCATGGTGGAGTTTGGAAGGGGGCTTGATTTACGGGGGAGAAGGATGTCGGTGCTGGAGCGGCTAGCGAGGGAATAGTGGTACTGGGGGAGGCGAGTGAGGCTACGGTACACGGGGGCACAGTGAGATGGAGACGGAGACGGAGAAGGAGATGGAGTGGTGCTATGGGAGCGGAGAGAGAGACGAGGTGAGGCGCCAATGTGCTATACAGCGGCGGTGACAGACTGCATGGTGCCCAGGGTCAGGCTGACTTTGGTAACCCGAACACGCCGCCTGGACTAGTGTCAGGCGCAGGGTGTTGTCACTTCACTGTGAGGACCGGATGAATAGTATTTTGACCATCAAGTGTACCACAGTTGTACTACTACTACTAGTAGGAACATGAGTACTCCAGTATTGTATAGCGGAAATAGGTCTCCCGTGCTAGCATGCCTGTTCACTTCATCGTTCAGGTATCATCCATATTGCGAGCAGAACCAAATTCTCATGCGTGCCCAATCAACGCCCTACCGCGATGCATGCAGTGGTCGTTCTGGTGCATCAAGGACGACATGCAGATCGTTCCACACTTGAGAAGAGGAAAATGGAAAGGTAGAACGCGGCAGCAGAGGAAGAGAACGCTGGCTAACGAGGCTGGGAGGGGATCGAGCAGGAAGTTAATGCTCCACGCCTAAAGGTTTTGGGAAAACCTGATTTTCATAAGGTGACTTATACTCACCTAAACGGAGGGAGTATTCCTTAACCAGAGAATGTTGTGTCTCCCACTCACGCGCTAAAAAAAACTATGACACATTTTTTTATCTATTTGCATAGGTCCCACCTATCAGGAAGGATGGGCACGTACACGAACAGGTATGACTCATCAGTCTACCCGCATAGCCTTTTCGTTTAGTCTACCTAGCCATCTAATCAACTGCCTGCACGCCACTTCTCCCATTTACTTCTCCATCGAGAACCGATTCTCCTCGGCTTCTTCACCTCCCCTTCGTCTTCATTTCCATCCAAACCCCACTGTGTTCACATTGTTTTAACCTCTTTAAATAATCATCTACTACTTCAGTTAGAGTAGCCATCCAATCCTAATTCTCCAAACCATAGCCCTCCGTTCCAGCGGTTCCAAATGGCGAAAGAGATCGAGATGCAGGTTTTTAGCGTCCAACATGTCCTCGTCGAAGGCTCGATGCGCATAGTTGCCACTGTCACCGTCCACCCAAGGGTTGTTCGGCAGTGGATGAACAATGTATCCAACTCCCTCGAAAAGGTAGAGACGAGGGTCATCGGTCTCGACGCAGAGTACACGGAGCGTGCCCCTGGGAAGATCCAGCGCGCCGTCGTCCTTCAGCTGTGCCTCGAAGATGATGTTTTGATGTACCACATCATACACTCGCCCTCCATACCAGATGAGCTTCATGATTTCTTGTCTCGGGAGGACGTATACTTCTATGGGGCAGCCATCGAAGGGGACAAACAGAAGCTGGAGCCGTACAACCTTGATTTGAAAAACATCGCTGACCTACAAACCAGAATCAAAATTCCTGTAGAAGATTGTGATAAACAGACACCATCCCTATTCGACGTAGCAAATTTTGTGCTCGGTACAAATCTTCAGAAGGGTGACGAGACGGTGGCATTAAGGTCGTCTGGATGGGAGAATTATCCCTTGACGTACGAGCGGATAAAATATGCTGCCCTCGATGCCCATGTGAGTTTCGAGATAGCTGCAAGGTCCAAAGAGCTTGTTGCGAAGCCGTCTCCCACAGAGAATGAGAAGAAGAAGAAGAAGAAGAAGAAGAAGAAGAAGAAGAAGAAGAAGAAGAAGAAGAAGAAGAAGAAGAAGAAGAAGAAGAAAAGGCTGCACCAGCAGGAGGCCATTATGGATGGATGAACTATTTCCTCTCTTGTAAAAAAATTATTCCCTCTCGGTGTATATTGATATAGATGGACTATTTCGATGGTGTGCATGTCTTTGGAACAGAGTAGTAGCGTGGGTCCGCTTGACTATAAGGAACTATTTATCCGCATATATAGCTTTCTCTGCTACTCCTTCCAGTGATCGGTATGCAGTGCATGTGTCCGTACACATGATAGCTTGTCCATGGAAGTTCAACTACGGCGACCATCACATTTCATCTCGCGATTCCCACGACGCCTCTCCAACCTACGGCACCATGCCCCCCGACGTGCGCCTCACCCCTCTCGGCCGCACCGCCCCTCTGCCTTTGTGTGTATGACATGTGGGCCACCAAAATGCGGCGAGCATCAAGTTACTACCACAGCCACCCGCGATTCCCACGACGCTGCTCGAACCCATGAAAGCACACGTCCCCCGACCTGCGGCTCACCCCTCATGGCCCCACTGCCCCTCTGCCTACGGGAGCATTACATGTGGACCAGTCACCTATCGGGTCCACATGTTATTGACTCAAAGGTAGGTGTGGTAAGGCGCTGAAGCTCAGTCCTGACGGCCTTGAGGGGGAAATGTAACTCCTGCGCCAGGGCTTGTGGTGCTCCCGCAGCACGAACTCGTGCCAAACTCGAGATTTGTTTCTTTATTATACATGCACGCAACGATTTAATGGACATTGTAATCTCAACATGTGATGGGGAGCTCTAAATTTGAATTTGAAACTTATAAAACAAAAAGATTCAAAACAAATAAACTGGGAGAGAGGGAGTATATCGTAGGATGTGTCCCATACAAAATAAGTCCCTTGGTTTGTCACCGCGAAGATGCGGTTAGAAAGGAGCACAGCGTCTTCCTACTCATACAGCAACAAATCGGCCGCAGACAGCATGGTCCGCCTTTGACCGCCATGTGCAAGGTTCGTGCTATCTTATTCAATCTTACCGTGGTTCCATCGTACCAATTCATGCGGTGGCCCGTTGCATGGCTGATCCCAATGTTGGACAAAGGTTCTACGGGAACGGTGTCACCGTTGTAAATGTTGTGCAAATTGATGTTGGGTACCCTCCCGTACATATGCAAGCCAATCTCCACTCGCACCGAGCCTAACCTGTGAAATAGTGGGCAGGGGGAGAATTAGGAAATGGACACGGAAGTAGTCTTTAGAATGCATTTACTACGTGATCAAACTCATCTTACCTGCTCATCGGAGGAAATCCGAGTGCCCCTCAACGTCGGCATCTCAAGGGGCGTCAACTTGCAACTACGGCCACGCCGCGCTGGAGAGACCCCCAAGGAAACATCCTCGTGCGTTCCACGGAACATCAAGATGCATTTGTATGAGTAGTTTATCTTGTGAGAGAAAAGGATGAACGAGGGAAGGCCTCTAGAGATAGGGATGGACACTACTACTACCAATGTGCTGGCCCGTGCGTTGCAATGGATCCAAAGTAGTAGAATAATACTTGTTCACGTGCTTGAAATATAAACACTCTAGTTTTGATATACATGTGTCAGCGGACATGACAGCTTGTCCATGGAAGTTGAACCACGGCGACCATCACGTTTCTTGTTTCTACCACTGCCACACCCACACGTGATTCCCATGACGCCGCTCCAACCCACGGCACTACGTCCCCCGACGTGGACATGGATCCTCTGACGTGGCTATCACTGCCTTGCCCTGCCTTTCCTTCGCTGACAGGTGGGACCCACGCTTATGGGTCCCACATGTCAGTGACAGATTGGTAGGATTGTTCGCGTCAGGGGCTCCTCATCCCCCGACGTGCCCCTCATCCCTGTCGGCCCCACCGCTCCTCTGCCTTTGTGTGCATGACATGCGGGCCAGCTGAACTGCGGCGACCATCAACTTTCTACCGCAGACACACCCGATTGGACGCGGTTTGCCTGCTCCGCTGCTGTGCTCCGATCCCTACTCCCGCACCATCGAATTTTCATCTAGCGGCTGTGAAACATTTCGTCCCGGTCATCAATCCTCAGCTGGAGTACTTATGTACTACAGGTACTACCCGCCGGTGTGGCCATCTATGCCTCGTAACGCCCCGACGCCCAGCTGTGGCACCCTCGCCACGGCCACGGCACCACCGGCCGGTTCATCTCGAACGAGTGAGTCGCGAACCACGCCACCACCATGAGAATGACATGTGGGCCAGCCGCATTTAAGGTCCGCATGTCATTGACTCATAGGCCAGGCACTAAGCCACTGAAGTTCGGCCCCGTGGGCCCCAAGAGGGAAATGTAACTCCTGCGGCAGGCCTTGTGGTACTCCCGCAGTACGAGCTCGTGCCAAAACTGGAATTTGTTTCTTACTATTACCAACTAGTACTAGTAAGGTACACGTGCATTGCACGCATGAGATTCTGGTGGTTTGTGCATTATGCTTCTACATGTGGAGCTTTCTGGATTCTAACATGTGGCAAAATCTGGTGGAATGTAAGGTTAGGCAAGTTTGATTAACTTAGGTGAGTGTTTGGTTCAAGCCACACCTTAGGCAAACCACACTAAGGCCCCACACGAAATACACACAAAACATGTGGCAAGATTCCCTTAGGCTTGCCAACTTGTGGCTCTCATTTTGATGAACTAATAACTTTGCCTAAGCTTAGTTGTGGCAAAGTTAGTCATGAATTAAGTTCAACCATGGAGTCTTCTAGATTATACATGTGGCAGAATCTGGTGGATGATATCCAACGGCCAGTAGTGCTCGGATTTGCCATCTTTGTACCATCGGATTGGCTTCATCCAACGACCAACTTTCAAAGATTTTCACACACTATATAGGGGGTATAGATATAGATGTGTCGGTCCGTTGCAATGGATCCAAAGTATATCTATTTAGTGGAGTGCACTCTAAACACATTATCTATTTATTTTTCTCTAACCTTCCGTAGCCATGCAACCAAGCCACATAATCTTCATGGGTGCCCCCCACATCATATTATTCATACTACGTTGATTGAAAAAAAGATAAATCACCCAAAACAAGATCTTCCCGTTTTTTGTTCCTACGATGTTGTGCTGTGCACGTACCTACTAGTTGTATAGTGGTAGTACTAGTAATATAGTATTAGGAGTACAAACTTGGTACTAGTAGGAGTAGTACTAGTACGGAATGCTCCTACTCTATCAACGAGCCCCGTCTGACAGCAAATTTCTTGGCTTCCGTGCTACAGCTAGATCTTCCCCTCGTTTCTGTTTTCCAACCCGGCGGCGGGCGGGGTGTCGGTTTGCTCAACGGCGGTCCCACATGAAAGTGAAAATGCTAGGCAACACGCCTTCCCTAAGCTATGTGTCGTGCCGGCCGGGCCGTGTTGTACTCCCGATTCCCGGGCGTGTGGGGGTGCGACGCGAACGCGGCAGGCCTTTTCCTTTTACCAGCAATGTGCCCGTGCGTTGCAACGGATCCAAAGTAGTAGAATAGTAGTATTTGTTCACAAACTTGAAAGAAATCACTATTGTTTTGATATACTCCTAATATATTACTCCCTCCGTACCTAAATATTTGTCTTTTTTGAGATTTCAAATGGACT
Organism: Aegilops tauschii subsp. strangulata; assembly: GCF_002575655.3. Lineage (NCBI taxonomy): Eukaryota > Viridiplantae > Streptophyta > Magnoliopsida > Poales > Poaceae > Aegilops > Aegilops tauschii. The sequence goes on along the minus strand of NC_053041.3, from coordinate 455,427,295 downwards.
ATCACATACGGATTATATAGACATATTCTAGTGTTTCTAGTAAGATGCCCGCGCGTTGCACGAAGTTGATGGAAAAGGTAAGCACAACTTATAAATTGACGGATGGAGTACTAGTTACAGTGATGCATATAATTAAGCAAAGGGATCGCACATGTCGGTATTGACTGGAACGAGAATGCAACAGCACAATAAGAATTAAGGCCACGATGATGCGATCGCCGTAGTGGTTACAGAAGGCAAGAATAAAGATGGATCCACGAACGTACGACCTCCTCCTCCTCAACTTAGTGCGCCGGGCCACCGACCGGCGGCTAAGGAGCGGCGGCTTTTGTGGCGAGGTCGAGGTGCTTCTCAGCAAAGGCATCCAAGGCTTCCAGCCGGTTGAGGAAGGCCAACGTCGTAGCGTCCTCATTGGCCTTGTAGATACCTATGTACACGATTTGCTCGTACACGTGGATGTGTAGGTCGACGAAATCTTGTAGGGCGAGGCGCCTCGCGGCGAGCGCGACCTCCAGGTGGACATTCTTCATGGCGTTGGCGGGCAGTCGCAGGGCCACCAGTGCTTGAAAGAGGTTCCGGCCATGGAGGCCGATTAGGGTGGCAGGCAATGAGGAGCCCAGGCGCGCGGGCTGGAGGAGTACGGCGATGTCGACCGCGAGCTTCTTGAGGACAGTGAACTTGTTGCTGGTGGCAATGATCATCTGGTCCAACTGAGAGTCGTAGTTGGCGTCGATGGCGGCCATCCACCAGCCGGTCTCCAACACCGTCTGGAGACGATCCTCGGCGCCATGCCGCAGGCCGGCGTCGTGGACCATCTGGCGCAGCCGCTGGCCGCTCACGCGCATCGCCGCCATGGCTCTGGAGTGAGCTCTTTTGCGCTTAGTTTAGGTGCTTAGGCAAATGCTTAGGTGCGTACGATGTGGTAGATGCATTGGAATGGAGGGGCGCCTTTATATGAGGGCAATGAGGGCAAACTGCGTTGCATTCACATCGTGCAACCTCTTTTCCCGGACCTCCTCCCATTCCCTCATGCATTAATTGAAGGAGGATGCATAGGCCATTCAACATATCGGGAACCGCTACTCCCTCCCTCGTCTGCATTAAAGCCGTATCGGGAACTGCGCCGCCCGCTGTCAAATCGAATACTCCCTCCGTCTAGGTGAGTATTAAGTCATCTTACGAAAACCAAATAGTAAACACATAGGCGTGGTGCATTAACTCTCACGTTGTTTCTTATGTTTTGACATAAATAGAGGAATCAACCAAGAAGAGATGTGGGGCTTGTATGCTTTTAATGACTTGAGGCTATCAAACATGACATGCAGTGGTCAGTTCGTTGCACAAGAACAAATACAACCCACGTCAGCACACACACATCTTATATAGCATCACATCCAATGGCTATAAAAGATGAATGAGACCAAATTATATCTCATCTAGATGAGTTCTAGCAAAACTGTATTAATAATACTTAGTACTCCTGTGCCATGTATCATATATTAGTATCATGTAGTACTTTATTTATTGCCATGTATGACACATAGTACTCAACTCTCTCTCTTTCTTCATTTAATTCTATGACACCTCATCAAAATTGCTAAGGCTAGTACCATTACAACCAGCCTTAGCAAATACTAAACATTAAGTTCTCTCGTTTTCCTCTCCACCTTGGTCACCTAGACGGAGGGAGTATACTGCGCGGGCTTTTCCTGCACGGTAGGCGGGGCAGTTCCGCCTAGTCGGTTCGACAGAGACGCGAGAAGACGAGGGAGTAGGCTGCTGCAAACGTAGGGCTGTGTGATTTGACAGTGAGTTACTGCTGGACAGGTGGGGCCCCGTGATTTGACTTGCCATTATCATTTTAACTGCGGCGCTACGACCGGCATGAGTCTCCCGATTCCTGACCACCTCCATACAGGTGCCTCTCCCAATGCTCCACCATGTAGTAGAGGCTGGCTCTTGCATGAGAGCCCACTTCTCCACTTTTTCCTTGCCTCTCTTTCCTCCACATATGCAAAAATGCCATGTAAAGCGCACTATTGTACTTACTTGCTCCTACAGGTGTTTAAGCTTGCCACATAGGCATAAAGTCTGATGTGGCAAGTTAATCAAGAAGAGAGAGACTAGTTTGGTGACCCAAGGAAGAAACGGTGCTAAGTGCGTGTACCTAGGTGAAAAGATAATTTTGAGTCTATAGCTAATTAAATGAAGCAAACTTAGCAACACCATTTCATTGGAAGAGGTCACTCCTTGGCAATGCAATAAATACTAGTACTCCCTGTGATCCATAATATAAGAACGTTTTTGGCACTACACTAGTGTCAAAAACGTTCTTATATTATGGGACAGAGGGAGTACGAAGAAAGAGATAGAGAGAAGTAAAAAAATACACTTATAGCCAACCTTATAGCCAAAACCTTGTTGTAGTATGAGTGACTAAGTGATGACTATGTATGACATGCCAACATCAGATAGCCTAACGCACCGTGTTAAATCTCCAAGGGCGCAACCGCGCGAGCGACGCGACGGTCATGGTAGGCGCGACCACGATACGGGCTGCTGGCAGCCCTTGGATCTGAGATCAAACGGTCGCATGCTAAGTTGCTGAAAATTTGCAGAATAACCCTCCAGGATAGGATATTCACCATAGGTCTAGAATCACGCCATGCGACCATTCGATCTCAGATCCAAGGGCTCTCAGGAGCCCGTATCATGGGAGAATGGAAAGCCACTACCCTGCCGTTCGCACGCTGGCAGTTCACTCCTACTCGTCCCCGCACGTCCTTCAATACTACGGCGGTTCGCTCCTAGTCGTCCCGTCCATTCACATTACGGCAGTTCCACTAATCCTAACCCTCCTCCCAAATCCATGGCATCCCAAATCTCCCCGATTGGCGGTGAGTACAAGGTTAGAACCATCACCGGCGATGAGTTCGACGTCATCTACACCCGTTCTTCTACGACGGTGAAAGGATGCCTTTCTCGCTTCAGACGCATGTTCGAAGACTCAGATGATGAGTGGGTCGCTGGGCTAGATGTTGAGTACACCACAGTCCTGGGACGAGAGAAGGATCTAAAGGACGAAGAGAGGAAGAAGCCCGCCGTGATCTAGGTTTGCGTGCATGACTTATGCTTGGTCTAGCACATATGCCATGCCGACGTTGAGTGCCAGGATTTTAAGGACTTCCTCGAGAGCAACCTAGTCAAATTCGTTACTGTAGACTTTGGTAACGACAAAGAAGTCATGCGTCGGATAGGCCTCGTTGTAGGCAACACCTTCGACCTCCAGCAGAATCGGCTGGTGTCCTCTCGCCAGCCTTCAATGCTGACCCTGGCAGGAGCCATGGTTCATCCTTCGTACGGTAAACTGGAGAAACCTCCATACACGTTTCATCGTCATGCATGGCAGCGGAATGTACTAGATATAGACCACATCCACTATGCTGCAATGGATGGCTACCTTTGCTTCAATATCTACAAGGGTTGGATGAAGAGCAACAGCCAAGTGTGCGGTTCAAGCAAAGAAGTATCAGCCAAGAGGAAGAGGGACAAGGACGAAGTCGAGGACGTGGACGAGGACTCCGAGTAAGGTGGCAGTGTCGTTGCTCATGGTGGTTCTAATGTAGTGTCTACCGAAATAGTTGCAAAGTTTAATTTCAGGTGTGCTTAATTTAATTTGAGGGGTGTGTTGTGCTGAGCCCCCAGCAGAACTATGTTATGTTTCTTCTTGTTACTTTAACTCTTCAGTACTTACATACTAGTATTTCTTACATTTCATCTTTTAGTTGGTATAGTACTACCACTCGTTTCTTCACATTATATACGTACAATATATATGGCCAACATCATATAGCCAGTAGTTTAGTTGTCAAAGAATTTCAGGGTGCTTAGTTTTGTCAAAGAATTCCAGGGTGCTTAGTTTTATTTGTGGGGTGGTTTGTGCACTTGTGCTGGACACCATTATTGTGACAAGCCTTTTTAATAGTACTATATGCATAATTTGGCGACGAGCACTCTCTATATGTACCACCTTTTTTTTTAATTTCAAGTTTTGCTCCATGGCGAAATCCATCGATACTACTACTATACAAAAGTGGAGTATATACATTTTTTAAAAGGCTAGAGGGCGGGGCAGTCTAGCTCGGTCGGTTTCAGGAGAGGCGAGGGCCTTTGTGATTTGACGGCTCATTACTGCTGTCAAATCGAATAGTACTGCGTCGCCCGCTGCACGCCCGGCGCCTCCATTAAACCCCTCCGTTAAACCCGCATGCAAACCGAGAATCCTACTCCTGCCACACGCTCGTTCATGAGCGGGCCGGAATTAAACGCAACACCGGCCGAGCTCCTCCCGTCTGCCCTCAGTTTAAACGAGGCCAGACGCCGGCCAAGCTCCTACCGTCAGCCCTCTATTTACACGAGGCCAGACAGACAGCAGGCAAGAATTGCACCCCTCCGCCGCTCCCCCATCTCCTCCTTCACCATTTTATCCACTCTTCTGATGGCTTCCGATGAGCCGTTCTCCGGCATATTACCCGGCTGGGTGGCCCGCCGAGCCCTCCGGATACGGGCGAGGCCACTCGGTGCTTCACCAACCTCGCTTGGCCTGACGGAGGCAGTTGCCGCCCCAAGCAGGCGCTTGGTTCAGCAACTCGCCGCTCCAGTTCAGCTCGATGAGGAGTGGCGAGTTGCTCGACGCCGGCACGGCGGCTACCACGCCGGTACGGGCGCCGTCGCTGCCGCGTCGTACCGCACCACCAGTGTCTGCGGTGGCCGCGCCTCCCGTGTCTGTGGGCGCGCCTCCCGTGCCTGCGGCAGCGCCATGCAGGCAGAGACAGAAGCCGGGTGCGTGGAGAGCGACGAGTCGGTGGCTAGCTTCTCCGTGTCCGCCGCCATCATCGAGGAGAAGTAGAACACGGGAGGCCGCCGCCACTTGGGACCCATGAAGGCCACCGCCGAGGCGACGACCGCGGATTCTGGTGGTTTCTTTGCTGCTTCGTCTCTTCTGAGGACCTTCGTCGACCCCGCAAGTGTCTGACGGACATGAGGAAGACAAAGGGATCCGCGGGCGGCCATTTAGAACTAAAATAAGTCTAGATACATCCATTTCTAGGACAAGTATTTCCGGACAGAGGGAGTATTAATTATACAAGAGAGCCGGATTGGCACCTCTTAATTCATGTAAATGTAATGAAATCCATCATGTTTATATGAAGATCCGGCTTTTTATACGAAATCCTTCATGCTTATATGAAATCAGTCCGTGTTTGCACGAATTTCATCTGGTTGGTTAGAGTTGTAAAAATGTATGCCGCTGGCGTTTGATGTCGTCCTCCGCTTAAGGAAGCGGGAGGAAATTTGCCGGCTGCTGTTGGAGATGCTCTTTATGCTGGAAATAATAGAGTGACATCCAATCCATTTGAGTTAATTGCCTGTATGATTGCCCCTCTATAAAAAGTTAATTGCATGTACAGTGTACACGTGACTTGCAGGGTGGCTAAAGCTTCATACAGAAAGTTAAAAAGAAACAAGTCCATCCTTAATCTTCTATTCTAAGTACTCTGTGGGTTCCACCGTCAGTACAGTAGCGAAAGAAGTATATATTAAATAAGTAGCGTAATATATAATATAAAAATACAAAGTTAAAAGACAGAATTCAAACTCATGTCATCGCGTTGCGAGCATCCGGTGCTAACCAGCCCAGCACATTTTTGTTGTAGACCATGCTGGAGATATATCTCCATGTCTACTCTTATATATACTCCATTCGTTCCTAAATATTTGTCTTTTTCAGATTTCAAATGGACTACCACATACGGATGTGTATGCAGACATATTTTAGAGTGTAGATTCACTCATTTTGCTCCATATGTCTTTTCAGGAAGGGGTCGGATTTGTCCTTGATTTATTTATGAGGTATCCAGATGGCACTGCACCGCCAAGAAAAGAGGGTAACATCAAAATTATGGACTACGTTTTTGAGTATGTTGGTAAGGTCCGGTCATAGTCACTTGTTGAAATCTCTAAAAGGACAAATACTCCCTCCGTGTCCGGAAATACTTGTCATCAAAATGGATAAAAGGAAATGTATCTAGACGTATTTTAGTTTTAGATACATGTCTTTTTATCCATTTTGATGACAAGTATTTTCGGACGGAGGGAGTAGAAAACAGAGTTGGTGATGATGGTGTGCATGCCATCCTGCAATATAGGCCGTCGGATTTATATCTAACGGATAGGAAAGAAACTATGGCAATTTTGCAAAAATATACCCACACGTCTCTCCACGTTCATAAATAAGGCCTTCCCTCATTCAACCTTTTCTCTCACAAGATAAACTACTCATACAAATGCATCTTGATGTTCCGTGCAACGCACGGGCAGCTAGCTAATTTCTTTTAAAATAGTTGCTGTGATAATTGGGTTGAAGTGATATATTTTATGTCTGCCCCGAATGATTTCAGATTAACTAGTAGTAACAAAGAAAAGGTTGCCTTGTTAATTAACAGAAAACAAGGTGAAAACTATCACATGAGGCCGGTAAAAACAAGGCACACTGGGTTCAGCGTCATCGTCACTACAGCTGTGCGCGCACGAGAAGTCTACATATCGAGGGGGCTACCGAGCGAGGCACCGAGACACAATGTTTGAGAGAGAAACCAATTGACAGATTATGATTAGATCGAGTTGTCACCCTTCTGCTGTCATTGTTGGGGGGAGGGAGAGAAAGACGTATCGAGAGTGTGCGCGGTAGGCACAGAGGCACAACTAGCGAGTGTGTGTGTGTGTGTTTGAAAGAGGAGTGGATAGATTATTATCAAGATCGATGTGCCACCCTACTCCTTCGGTGCCGGGTAGTGTGTGTGTGTATGTTTGAGAGAGAAGCCAGTCGATACATTAGTATCAAGATCGAGGTGTCACCCTACTCCTTCGGTGTTGGGAAGTGTGGGTGTGTGTGGGGGGGGGGGCAGTGACACTCACATATCTCTACTCTTATAAAAAAACAGAGTTGGTGATGATGGTGTTCCTGCCATCCTGCAATATAGGCCATCCGATTTATATCCGACGGACAGGAAGGAAACTATGGCAATTTTGCAAAAAGATACCCACACCCCTCTCCGCACTTGCAAATAAGGCATTCCCTCGTTCATCCTTTTCTCCCACAAGATAAACTTCTCATACAAATGCATCTTGATGTTCCATGCAATGCATGGGCATCTTGCTAGTAGGGAGAAGGAGTTTGTGTGACACATATCTAGCTATATTAAGGGATAGGTAGATAGCATATGTGTGAGAGACATTAGTATACTTTGAGACATTAGTGGCTGTGGGTGGGCGGAATTAAAGGGGTGGGCGTGTTAGACATAGAGAGCGTGTGTGTTTCTGTGTGAGAGACTTGTAGGATGGGGTAGAAAGACAAATTTAACCCTGACGGAGGGAGAGAAATACACAAAGTGCGCGTGTGTGATTCCGATGCCCACAGGGAAATGAGATATGTATGCGTGTGAGAGAGATTGCACAATTCATTCACGTATCACTATCTAGCGATCGTGGACGTGCATCGCTTGAACATAAGTCAATATCTACTTCGTATCGTGGCCAAAGGTACAATATCGATTGAACGCTATAAAGATTGGACACTCACATATCACATTTTTTTCTATTTAAATAAACCTTTTCAGTTGTGCATGCCAAAGTTACAGTGATGTTTCTTCAAACAACCAATGTAGCTATCATGTATATGCACCATTGTTACTCTTGCATTCAAATTCATTAGTCTTGGATGATTTAAGTTTCTATTTTGAAGTAATATATGTAATATTCAAATATGAATTCAACGGGCACGCAATTTATGAAATGGAGGCTATGTAATCATATGAGGTAACACTTTTAAGTAGCTGACTACAATATCCATTTCTTTTTGTGCGCCTCTACACTAACACGTCAATGCGTTATGTTTAAAGTAAATAACCAATGGCACTAAATTATCTATTTACACGAGAAATACATAGGCTGAGCGTTTGATCCCTTTTTTTGTGAACGCGCCACTACACCCGTACGATTGGCCGCGCCCGTGTGAACGTCCAAGTTATCGGCGCATCATCCCGAGTTATTGTCTTTTTTTCTGGGGTGGACTTCGCACCAGTTATTAACTGCTGACGCGTGCCCCGTGTACACAGTCTAGCATGACCTTCCCGCTAGCATGGTCCAAAATTAGTTGAAACTGGATACGAACGATCCCGCGGGCGGCAAAATCTCCCGCCTCCTTCTAAAATTTCCGCCACCTTAGTCTTTAGCATGCGAAATCCCCCTTTTGTCCTTGGTGCACGGAGACCAACAGTTACAATACCGCCCTCATCTACATGATAGGTCGGGGCTGCTTTGGTAACTTCCGGTTCCCCCACTACACGGCACCCCCATTTCCTCTCCTCCTCCCGCAAAAACGACTAACTCCACAGCACCAGAGCATCTTACATCACGCCGTCCGTACTTCATCGCCCTTTCTCCCCTCCCCTCCCCTCTCGAAACCCTAGACTGCTCATCCATCGGCGTACCATAGCCCATTCACTGCCAGCGGCATCCACCTCGCCGGATATGCTTCTGCGGCCGCATCTACCCCTCCCACCTCCCCTAGAAACAAGTAGACTGCTCATCCACCACTGTACCACAGCCCATTCAGTGCCGGCCTTGTCCACGGCGCCGGATCTGCTTTGCCGGTACTCTCGTCAACCGCCGCGCATCCGCAGCGGCTCATTCGTACTCCCCACCGGAGACGCTTCGTCCACACCCCCCGAAGCCGCCCCACCGACGCTCCCGTCGACGGCCTCTGATCCTCTTCGCCGACACCTTCCTCAACCCTACCGGAGCCGCTTCGCTGACACCTTCCTCAACCCTACCGGAGCCGCTTCACTGACACCATCATCAACCCTACCGGAGTAGCTTCGCCTATACCATTCTCAACCCTACCGGGGCCGCTTTGCCAACTCACAAGTCCACGGCCTCAGATCCGCTTCCTCGCACCCTCATCCAACCTACCGGAGCAGCTTCTGATGCCCCGTCCACGGCCGCAGATCCGCATCGTCGACACCACCCTTAACCCAACCACCAGAGCAGCTTCCGACGCCACGTCCACGGCCGCAGATCCGCATCGTCGACACCATCCTTAACCCAACCACCGAAGCAGCTTCTGACGCCCCGTCCACGGCCGCAGATCTGCATCGTCGACACCATCCTTAACCCAACCACCGGAGTAGCTTCTGACGCCCCATCCACGGCCACAGATCCGCGTCGTCGACACCATCCTTAACCCAACCACCGGAGCAGCTTCACCTACGCCCTCGTCCATGGCCACAGATCCGCTTCACCACACCGTAGTCCACCCTACCGGAGCCGCTCCACAAACACCCTACTCGACGGTTCTAGATCTCCTTACCGGACCCCGACAGCCAGCGCAGCGTCATCACCCTTGACGTTTCTAACCTGATTCCCACCGTCTGAAGAGATGCCAAGCACCCGCCACGGCCTAGGTACTTGTCACCTTTAAACCCGTCCAGCATCACCTGCCCGATGTACTTCAAATATACTAACCGGTCGCTGTTACCTGTTATGCAGCTGGCAAAAACTACAAGGACGATGTTTCTTCTGGATCTAACAGCTTGGCCAACCAAGATCCTGGACTGAGGCATTGCTATGATCTTGTAAGCACGTCTCTCTCTCTTGTATTGTTCTGTGCCTGCCAACGTGCTTTGCTAGGATTTTCGACCAGTAATGCCTTTGTGCAGACAATGATTTCTACTACCGGCTGCTAAATTAGATATGTAGATGTCATACATGATACTACCTCGTACCTCCGTTCCTAAATATAAGTCTTTCTAGAGATTCCACTATAGGCTACATACGGAGCAAAATGAGTGAATCTACACTCGAAAATGCATCTATATACATCTGTATGTGGTCCATACTGGAATCTCTATAAAGACATATACTTAGGAACAGGGGCAGTACATTACACAAAATCGTAGGTGGCATGTAGGAATTCCAGTGCACTACATTAGGCTCCCTTAGAGTGCCTGCTAGTCCAGCATACAGAGTCATGGCTAGTTTATGGTACGCACACAATCGTTAATTGGTGGTTTAAATATGCACAAGGGATATGCAATGTAGTATCATGTAGAGATGTCTGAAATTAGCCATGTCAACTTGCAGATAGGGTTACACAATGAAAAAGTACAATATGTATGTTGCAATTTCATGGAACATCGCAAAAAAGGAGAGGCAGCGGTGAGCCTATACAGTGTGCTATGGTACATCACTCCTCCATTGCAATCATCGTGACAAGTTATTTGTATGCCAGTTCTATTAGCCAAGTTTCTTAGGGACAGTTATTACGAGTTATCCTAAGAAAATAAGCACCTGTGAATATAAGCTCCATGTAATAAGCCAACCAGTTCTTTTCACTACGTTTTCAGCTTACCTTTGGTATGATCAGTGGAAAGTCTAGATTGCATTATATTTTTTTCATTTTGCTGCCCATATGGAAATTAATTTGACTTGCAAACATCACAAATTGAACCCAGTGCAGTAATTAATATGATAGGAAAACATACCATCACTATTTGCTCAAAATGCAAATACAAAGATACCATCTACTTGGCACAATCTACTTTGGTCAATGTTTTCCATAGCGATCCCATTGCCTAATTTAAACGAAGAACGCATGACCCACATTTAAATGAAGAACAATTATTTATTGAAATTCGATGGTCCAAGTGGCTCGTTATTATCGTATAGCAGCACCACCTGAAAGCATCATATAGCAGCAGCAGCTCATAGCAACTCATCATACAGCAGCAGCAGTCTGCCATTCATCATATACCAGTAGCAGCTCATAGAAATTCATCATATAGCAGCAGTAGGAGCAGCTCATAGCAATTCATCATATAACAGCAGCAGGAGCAGCTCATAGCAATTCATCATATAGCAGCAGCAGGAGCAGCTTGTAGCAACTCATCATATAGCAGCAGCAGTAGTTCATAGCAATTCATCATATAGCAGCAACAGATCATAGCAACTCATCATACAGCAGCAGCAGCTCATAGCAATTCATCATATAGCAGCAGCAGGAGCAGCTCATATCAATGCATCATATAGCAGCAGGAGAAGCAGCTCATAGCAATTTATCGTATAGTGGATCAGAATGAAAATTTGGCAAAAAACAGAGGAGATCCTCACCTTGTTGGATGAGCTCATCCTTCAACAGCACCTCAAGGCCATGGCCTGGGAGGAGGGGAGGGGAATAAGGTGCCTTCTGCCGAAGTGTGGCATCAGTCGTAGTTGTGCAGCGCCCGCCGAAGTAGTGCGTTGGACGTACCACAGTGGAGCAGCTGCTAGAGACCATGAGAATGAGGGGCGGCGCCAGAGGGAGGAGCAGCGAAGGAGATTTGCCCCTACCCGCCGGCCATGTAGCCTAGCTGAACATAGCATCGTCGAGGACCAGGCCAGATGGAACCAGTGGCGACGGCTCACTGGAGGAACCCTAGTGCTGCAGGCAGGGGATCGAGGTAGAGGGAAAGGGGAGAGGAGATGCAAGCGGGCAGGGCAATGAATGCTTGCGTGTTTGTTTTTACTTGAGGGTCAGGTGTGACACGGGCGTCAGCAGTTGCATTTTGAGTGTAATATAGGCAGACAACAGAGTCATTTCACTATTCCCCTTCCCTTCAATTTTTAGTGAGGTTCTACCCGAAACACCCCCCTCGAAAGCGAAATTATTTAAGCCCAAGCCCATAACTCAAAAATGACTTCTTTACATCTTTTATGGCTTATTTTGGCAATATGTCGTGAAAAGGCGGAATCGAACTGGCCCTTAACCTGCAATTCAACTGTGCGTGCAATGATGAATCACTCCTGCCTGCTATCTGTACATTTAGGCATCATCATACATGGCATAACCTAATACGTGTGCATTCCATTGTAGAATCTGGAATATGCAATGTTTATGTTAGTTCATACCTTGCACATGATTTTTAAATGCCCCTTAAATCTGGTCAGTCAAGTGATGGTCTTTAAGCCTCCTTCTTTGCTTCTTTTCTTGATATGTAAGATTTGCTCACACATCTGTTCAATTGCTTGTTTGCATCAGCCAGCCATACTAGGACTGTTTGCTTTGATTACTTGCTGTTCTTGACCTAACACTCTAACAGAGCTTGTCAACGACTTAAACACTAAGGGCTGCTGTAGTGGGGCCTTGTCTAACTCATAGGTGACATAAAGGTTTGGCTGTACACTACAGTAGGCTCTCCAAGAGTACTTGGAGATCTAGTTCGAAGGTATGCCTAGTTTTTACATAGTGCAGACATAGTAAATGCTCATTTCATTGTGTGCAAGTGCAAGAGATGCGACATGTTTCATTATGTGGTGTTGTTTTGTTATAATCTCATCCTTTTGTGTTCACAGACTGGAAAGTATGCATATTTATCTTCCAAGGAGACGAGTAACTAGTTTGTGTCACCTTGCAGAGGGGTTGCAATGAAGATAAGATTGAGGATTTCCAAGTACAAGATGTTAGGAAGGAGCCTTGCAAGAGAAGTAGGAGCTACGCTGAGCCTCTTCAACCTGCTAAGGTAAGTCACTGTATGCAACTCAACAGTTCAATTCCTTGTTTGTTTCAGGCATAGTTAATTTTCTCTTTTCAATTGTTTTATTTGTCCTCAGTTAATGAGATGCCCAAATAATCATGCCTGATGTTCGGTACTTGTATCACTATTAGTTGACATAATTAAAGGCCTTACCATTTAATTACTCTGCAGAAGTGTGCCTGAAGCTTTCAAGTCTATTAACCAACTATTATTGCATGAGGCTCACAATCTAGTTTATACTACGCTAATGATTGCATAGTTTTGCCTGCTGTAGTATGTTTGTATGAAACCCTCTGCTGTTCATTATGCTCCCTAAGACTTTAATTGAGGCACAGAATGGCCAACTGCTTTCTTACTTATACGCAACATGCTGTCTAAATTTGTAACTTGTCTGTGTTTTCGATTGGGCCCCAACATCATGCTCCTCTGGTGAGCTAAGAGGGATTTCTGTATGCAGGCTGCACAGACTATCTTTTCTATAATTTTTAAAATATCACCTGCTTATGCTTCATGACGTGTAACATTTTTTTTGAAAGTGATGTGTAACATTATTGTTAGTCCTGTTTTGCCGTGTAGTACAAAATAGTGTCTTGTTCGCTTCACTGTTGTAACTATATTTTTGCCCTAGTCATGTGTACTTATAGAAACATTTCAGGATGAAGTGACATCAACACAAAGATCTGCGAGCAGTGCGGCATGGCCATTACCGAATGATTATGGATTGGAATTGGAATGTGCTGATGTTCTCGAGCATCAACTAGAGGTGGCAAGACAACGTGTACATGATTGTCAACGTATAATCAACAAGTTGAGACTGGACATGCAGGTATTAGATGCAGGAGTCAAAAAGATGAAACAAGACACTAAGGTAACCATGAAGGAATTGGAGATTTTGCAGACTGAAATTTGTGCTATCTGAATCCGGCCAATCCTATTTTCTGAAGAGATTATAGTTCAAATGAAGTTAAGTTGATGCGTGTCCATGATGTATGAGTTGTATTTGCCCAGTGTATGTAATTTGCTGTTTGTGTATGCTTTATTATCACCTGTGCCGAACCATAATGCCCAGTGGGTATAATCGGCTGTAATTTCTTTATTGTATAGTGTAGGAGTATTCAACCTTTCTATGCCTTGGTCTCTTTGTTTTATAGTATTGAGTAGGATAATTCTTTGAATATGCTATATCGTTCAAACGGGGGCCAACTCGCCCGACCATGGCCCTTCACGGGTCGTCGGATCCATGGGCCTTCTACGTCTCGTAGGATCCATGGGCCTTGTACGTCTCGTAGGATCCATGGGCCTTCTACGTCTTGTAGGATCCATGGGCCTTCTACGTCTCGTAGGATCCATGGGCCGCCGACTCATTTATGGGTCTTGTACGGGCCTTTAATGGGCCGTAGATGGGCCTTTAATGGAAATCGTACATTTTATGGGCCGACCATAACGGGCCGTTAGTAGGCCGTATTTGGTGATGCTATGAAAATGGCCCAACAGACTAAAGGTCCACAAAAGGGCCGACTATAATGACGGGCTGAATTTGGCCCAGAAGCAGAAAATGACAGTAACGGGCCGTAAGTAACCGAATGCTGCAAATGAGCCCAAGAATAAATGGGCCCTCAGAAGGCCGAAAGTTAACTTGGGCTGGAAACGGCCCAACGGAATAACAGGCCGTTAATGGGTATAAAGTGATACACTGTTCATTACGGGCCAGTTTCACCACGGGCCGTTAATGGGTGTAAAGTAATACACTGTTCATTACGGGCCAGTTTCAGCACGGGCTGCTAATAAGCCAAGAGTTACAAAGGGCCTCATATGGGCCGAAAGACGTCATGGGCTATACATGGGCCAGAAGTGAAAACGGGCTGGAATCATATTGGATGGCCCAGATGACGCTACTGGGCCTAATTCGGATAGGGCGTAACGGGCCTTGGGTTAGCAGGCTGTAAATGGGCTATATGCGAACAGGCCGTTAACAGGCTTTCCATGGGCCGGCCCGCCAGCTTTTGACCAAGTCAAACAGGCCGGCCTTTTCACAGGAATGGGTCACTGTTGGGCCGTGCCACGTGTCGACGTATCATAGGCGCCTTCTGTCCAGTGAGTGGATGACATCTGTCCCAACGATGAGCCGACACGTGTTTCCTCTAGCCAATGATGATTTTACACGTGGAAAATCCCCATTGGCCGGGGCAGTTAATGGGTTATCGAATCCAAAACCCGACCCGATAGCTTAACGACGTTCCGTTACGGTGGATGCCACGTGTCGGTCACCCTTGAAGAAAGCACTTCTGTGACGCGCGATTTATCGTCATGGAAGTGGACACTTCTGTGATGATAATTTTGGTAATGTCATGGAACACTTCTACGACAGCACAAGTATGACTATCTTGATTCTGTCATAAATTTGTCATGGATGTACATGCATGACAAAAAACACGACCTACTGTGACAAACACGTATCATCATGGAAGTGTATTTTTTTTGTAGTGTGAGCAATTGACAGAACTGAGCATAGTTATGAGAATATCTAAGTATGATCATGTATATAGGCATCACGTCCGAGACAAGTAGACCGACTCCTGTCTGCATCTACTACTATTACTCCACACATCGACCGCTATCCAGCATGCATCTAGAGTATTAAGTTCATAAGAACAGAGTAACGCTTTAAGTAATATGACATGAAGTTGAGGGATAAACTCATGCAATATGATATAAACCCCATCTTGTTATCCTCGATGGCAACAATACAATACGTGCCTTGCTGCCCCTACTGTCACTGGGAAAGGACACCGCAAGATTGAACCCAAAGCTAAGCACTTCTCCCATTGCAAGAAAGATCAATCTAGTAGGCCAAACCAAACTGATAATTCGAAGAGACTTGCAAAGATAACCAATCATACATAATAGAATTCAGAGAAGATTCAAATATTGTTCATAGATAAACTTGATCATAAACCCACAATTCATCGGTCTCAACAAACACACCGCAAAAGAAGATTACATCGAATAGATCTCCACAAGAGAGGGGGGAACATTGTATTGAGATCCAAAAAGAGAGAAGAAGCCATCTAGCTAATAACTATGGACCCGAAGGTCTGAGGTAAACTACTCACACATCATCGGAGAGGCTATGGTGTTGATGTAGAAGCCCTCCGTGATCGATGCCCCCTCCGGCGGAGCTCCAGAAAAGGCCCCAAGATGGTATCTCAGGGGTACAGAAGGTTGCGGCGGTGGAATTAGGTTTTTGGCTCCGTATCTGGTAGTTTGGGGGTGCATAGGTATATATAGGAGGAAGAAGTACGTCAGTGGAGCAATGTGGTGCCCACGAGGGTGGAGGGCGCGCCCAGGGGGGTAGGCGCGCCCCCTACCTCGTGCCCTCCTGGTTGATGTCTTGATGTAGGGTCCAAGTCCTGTGGATCACGTTCGTTCCGAAAATCACGTTCCCGTAGGTTTCATTCCGTTTGGACTCTGTTTGATATTCTTTTGCTGTGAAACTCTGAAATAGGCAAAAAAACACCAATTCTAGGTTAGTAGGTTAGTCCCAAAAATAATATAAAAGTGTATAATAAAGCCCATTAATGTCCAAAACAGAATATAATATAGCATGGAACAATCAAAAATTATATATACGTTGGAGACGTATCAAGCATCCCCAAGCTTAATTGCTGCTCGTCCTCGAGTAGGTAAATGATAAAAACAGAATTTTTGATGTGGAATGCTACTAGGCATAATTTCAATGTAATTCTCTTAATTGTGGTATGAATATTCAGATCCGAAAGATTCAAGACAAAAGTTTAATATTGACATAAAAATAATAATACTTCAAGCATACTAACTAAGCAATTATGTCTTCTCAAAATAACATGGCCAAAGAAAGTTATCCCTACAAAATCATATAGTCTGGCTATGCTCTATCTTCACCACACAAAGTATTTAAATCATGCACAACCCCGGTGACAAGCCAAGCAATTGTTTCATACTTTTGATGTTCTCAAACTTTTTCAATCTTCACGCAATACATGAGCGTGAGCCATGGACATAGCACTATATGTGGAATAGAATGGTGGTTGTGGAGAAGACAAAAAAGGGAGAAGATAGTCTCACATCTACTAGGCGTATCAATGGGCTATGGAGATGCCCATTAATAGATATCAATGTGAGTGAGTAGGGATTGCCATGCAACGGATGCACTAGAGCTATAAGTATATGAAAGCTCAACAAAAGAAACTAAGTGGGTGTGCATCCAACTCGCTTGCTCACAAAGACCTAGGGCATTTTGAGGAAGCCCATCATTGGAATATACAAGCCAAGTTCTATAATGAAAATTTCCCAATAGTATGAAAGTGATATCATAGGAGACTCTCTATCATGAAGATCATGGTGCTACTTTGAAGCACAAGTGTGGTAAAAGGATAGTAACATTGTCCCTTCTCTCTTTTTCTCTCATTTTTTATTTTTTTATTTGGGTCTTTTTTTTTATGGCCTTTTTTTTATTTAGTCCGGAGTCTCATCCCGACTTGTGGGGGAATCATAGTCTCCATCATCCTTTCCTCACTTGGGACAATGCTCTAAAAATGATGATCATCACACTTTTATTTACTTACAACTCAAAAATCACAACTCAATACTTAGAACAAAATATGACTCTATGTGAATGCCTCCGGCGGTGTACCGGGATATGCAATGAATCAAGAGTGACATGTATGAAAGAATTATGAACGGTGGCTTTGCCACAAATACGATGTCAACTACATGATCATGCAAAGCAATATGACAATGATGGAGTGGGTCATAGTAAACGGAACGGTAGAAAGTTGCATGGCAATATATCTCGGAATGGCTATGGAAATGCCATGATAGGTAGGTATGGTGGCTGTTTTGAGGAAGGTATATGGTGGTTGTATGATACCGGCGAAAAGTGCGCGGTGTTAGAGACGCTAGCAACGGTGGACGGAAGAAAAGTGCGTATAATCCATGGACTCAACATTAGTCATAAAGAACTCATATACTTATTGCAAATCTACAAGTTATCAAAGCAAAGTATTACGCGCATGCTCCTAGGGGGATAGGTTGGCAGGAAAAGACCATCGCTCGTCCCCGACCGCCACTCATAAGGAAGACAATCAATAAATAAATCATGCTCCGACTTCATCACATAACGGTTCACCATACGTGCATGCTATGGGAATCACAAACTTTAACACAAGTATTTCTCAAATTCACAACTACTCAACTAGCATGACTCTAATATCATCATCTCCATATCTCAAAACAATTATGAAGCGTCCAACTTCTCATAGTATTCAACACGCTCATAAGAATTTTTTTACTAATCTCGAATGCCTATCATAATTAAAGCAAATTACCATGCTGTTTTGTAGGACTCTCAAAATAATCTAAGTGAAGCATGAGAGAACATTAGTTTCTATAAAACAAATCCACCACAGTGCTCTAAAAGATATAAGTGAAGCACTAGAGCAAAAACTATATAACTCAAAAGATATAAGTGAAGCACATAGAGTATTCTAACAATTTCCGAATCATGTGTGTCTCTCTCAAAAGGTGTGTACACTAAGGATGATTGTGGAAAACTAACAAACAAAGACTCAAATAATACAAGACGCTCCAAGCAAAACACATATCATGTGGTGAATAAAAATATAGCTCCAAGTAAAGTTACCGATGGAAGTAGACGAAAGAGGGGATGCCTTCCGGGGCATCCCCAAGCTTTGCTTTTAGGTGTCCTTGGATTATCTTGGGGTGCCATGGGCATCCCCAAGCTTAGGCTCTTGCCACTCCTTGTTCATAATCCATCAAATCTTTTACCCAAAACTTGAAAACTTCACAACACAAAACTCAGCAGAAAATCTCGTGAGCTCCGTTAGGGAAAGAAAACAAAACACCACTTAAAGGTACTGTAATGAACTCATTCTTTATTTATATTGGTGTTAAACCTACTGTATTCCAACTTCTCTATGGTTTATAAAATATTTTACTAGCCATAGATTCATCAAAATAAGCAAACAACACACGAAAAACAGAATCTGTCAAAAACAGAATAGTCTGTAGTAATCTGTAACTAACGCAAACTTCTGGAACTCCAAATCAGCCAAAATAGGACGACCTAGACAATTTGTTTATTGATCAGCAGCAATTGGAATCAATATTTTATCACATTCTGGTGATTTTTTACAATTATTTTCGTGAACAGAAAGTTTCTGGAATTTTCAGCAAGATCAAATAACTATCATCCAAGAAGATCCTATAGGTTAAACTTGGCACAAACACTAATTAAAACATAAAAAAACATCTAACCAGAGGATAGATCAAATATTTATTCCTAAACAGAAGCAAAAAGCAAAAAACTAAAAATAAAATTGGGTTGCCTCCCAACAAGCGCTATCGTTTAACGCCCCTAGCTAGGCATAATAGCAAGGATAGATCTAGGTATTGCCATCTTTGGTAGGCAATCCATAAGTGGCTCTCATAATAGATTCATAAGGTAATTTTATTTTATTTCTAGGGAAGTGTTCCATGCCTTTCCTTAACGAAATTGGAATCTAATATCCCTTTCTTCATATCAATAATTGCACCAATCGTTCTAAGGAAAGGTCTACCAAGAATAATAGGACATGAAGGATTGCAATCTATATCAAGAACAATAAAATCTACGGGCACATAATTCCTATTTGCAATAATAAGAACATCATTAATTCTTCCCATAGGTTTCTTAATGGTGGAATCCGCAAGGTGCAAGTTTAGAGAGCGATCATCAAAATCACGGAAACCTAGCAAATCACACAAAGTTTTTGGAATCGTGCAAACACTAGCACCCAAATCACACAAAGCATAGCATTCATGATCTTTAATTTTAATTTTAATAGTAGGTTCCCACTCATCATAAAGTTTTCTAGGGATAGAAACTTCCAACTCAAGTTTTTCTTCATAAGATTGCATCAAAGCATCAACGATATGTTTAGTAAAAGCTTTATGTTGGCTATAAGCATGTGGAGAATTTAGCACAGATTGCAACAAGGAAATACAATCTATCAAAGAGCAATTATGATAATTAAATTCATTGAAATCCAAAATAGTGGGTTCATTAATATCTAGAGTTTTGATCTCTTCAATCCCACTTTTACCAATTTTTGCATCAAGATCTAAAAATCTGAATTTTTGGAACGCCTTCTAGGTAAAGGTGGCTCATATTCAGTCCCATCATTATCAATATTCATATTGCAAAACAAAGATTTAATATGGGACACATCAATAACTTTTAGATCTTCATCTTTATTTTCATTAAAAAATCCGGCTTAGCGGCCATCTTATTAACTAAGGTGGCCTGCTTATCCGAAACTTCAGCTATTAACTTCTCAAGATGAGCAATCTGAGATTTCAAACCATCAAATTCTTTTGACATATCAATGAGCTCTTTATTCATATAACCCATAAAGCTTTTTTGTTCTTTAAGCTCATTTCTAAAGAAATTATTATGCTCAAATTGTAAGACCATAAAACTCCTAACGTTGCTTTCGATCTCTTCTAACCTTTTAAGGTGAAGATCACCAAATCTAGGTAGGGTCATCTTGACAAGCAAGCAATCCAACACACGAGCAAACAAGAAGCAAGCGAGAAAAAAAGCGAACGGAAAAGAGAGGGTGAATAAAACGGCAAGGGTGAAGTGGGGGAGAGGAAAACGAGAGGCAAATGGCAAATAATGTAATGCGGGAGATAAGGGTTTGTGATGGGTACTTGGTATGTTGACTTTTGCGTAGACTCCCCGGCAACAGCGCCAGAAATCCTTCTTGCTACCTCTTGAGCACTGCGTTGGTTTTCCCATGAAGAGGAAAGGGTGATGCAGCAAAGTAGCGTAAGTATTTCCCTCAGTTTTTGAGAACCAAGGTATCAATCTAGTAGGGCCACGCACGAGTCCCTCGCACCTACACAAACAAATAAATCCTCGCAACCAATGCAATAAAGGGGTTGTCAATCCCTTCACGGTCACTTACGAGAGTGAGATATGATAGATATGACAAGATAATATTTTTGGTATTTTTATGATAAAGATGCAAAGTAAAATAAAAGGCAATAAAAATAGATAAGTGTTGGAAGATTAAATATGATTGAAAATAGACCCGGGGGCCATAGGTTTCACTAGTGGCTTCTCTCAAGAGCATAAGTATTACGGTGGGTGAACAAATTACTGTTGAGTAATTGACAGAATTGAGCATAGTTATGAGAATATCTAGTTATGATCATGTATATAGGCATCACGTCCGAGACAAGTAGACCGACTCCTGCCTGCATCTACTACTATTACTGCACACATCGACCGCTATCCAGCATGCATCTAGAGTATTAAGTTCATAAGAACAGAGTAACGCTTTATGTCAGATGACATGATGTAGAGGGATAAACTCATGCAATATGATATAAACCCCATCTTGTTATCCTCGATGGCAACAATACAATACGTGCCTTGCTGCCCCTACTGTCACTGGGAAAGGACACCGCAAGATTGAACCCAAAGCTAAGCACTTCTCCCATTGCAAGAAAGATCAATCTAGTAGGCCAAACCAAACTGATAATTCGAAGAGACTTGCAAAGATAACCAATCATACATAAAAGAATTCAGAGAAGATTCAAATATTGTTCATAGATAAACTTGATCATAAACCCATAATTCATCGGTCTCAACAAACACACCGCAAAAGAATATTACATCGAATAGATATCCACAAGAGAGGGGGAGAAGATTGTATTGAGATCCAAAAAAAGAGAAGAAGCCATCTAGCTAATAACTATGGTCTCGAAGGTCTGAGGTAAACTACTCAGACATCATCGGAGAGGCTATGGTGTTGATGTAGAAGCCCTCCATGATCGATGCCCCCTCCAGCGGAGCTCCGGAAAAGGCCCCAAGATGGGATCTCATGAGTATAGAAGTTTGCGGCGGTGGAATTAGGTTTTTGGCTCCGTATCTGGTAGTTTGGGGGTACGTAGGTATATATAGGAGGAAGAAGTACGTCGGTGGAGCAACATGGGCCCCACGAGGGTGGAGGGCGCGCCCCCTACCTCGTGCCCTCTTGTATGATGTCGTGACGTAGGGTCCAAGTCCTCTGGATCACGTTCGTTCCGAAAATCGTGTTCCCGAAGGTTTCATTCCGTTTGGACTCCGTTTGATATTCTTTTTCTGCGAAACTCTGAAATAGGCAAAAAACAACAATTCTGGGCTGGGCCTCCGGTTAATAGGTTAGTCCCAAAAATAATATAAAAGTGTATAATAAAGCCCATTAATGTCCAAAACAGAATATAAGATAGCATGGAACAATCAAAAATTATAGATACGTTGGAGACGTATCAATCTTCAAGAGGAACACGGACGCTGATAGTAGTGTTACTATCTACAAAGCTCGAATTGTCGCAAAAAGTTACCGACAAGTTCAAGGTGTTGACTACGATGAGATTTTCTCACTCGTAGCGATGCTTAAGTCTGTCCGAATGATGTTAGCAATTGCCACATTTTATGAAATCTGGCAAATGGATGTCAAAACTGCATTCTTTAATGGATTTCTTAAAGAAGAGTGTTATATGATGCAAGAAGAAGGTTTTGTCGATCCTAAATGTACTAACAAAGTGTACAAGCTCCAACGATCCATTTATGGACTGGTGCAAGCCTCTCGGAGTTGGAATATATGCTTTGATAGTGTGATCAAAGCATATGGTTTTATACAGACTTTTGGAGAAGCTTGTCTTTACAAGAAAGTGAGTGGGAGCACTACAACATTTCTAATAAGTATATGTGAATGACATATTGCTGATCAGAAATAATGTAAAATTTTCTGGAAAGCATAAAGGAGTGTTTGAAAGGAGTTTTTCAAAGGAAGACCCTGGTGAAGCTGCTTACATATTTAGCATCAAGATCTATAGAGATAGATCAAGACGCTTGATAAGTTTTTTCAATGAGTACATACCTTGACAAGATTTTGGAGTAGTTCAAAATGGAACAGTCAAAAAGGAGTTCTTGCCTGTGTTGCAAGGTGTGAAGTTGAGTAAGGACTCAAAACCCGACCACGGTAGAAAATAGAAAGAGAATGAAAAGTCATTCCCTATGCCTCAGTCATAGGTCCTATAAAGTATGCTATGCTGTGTACCGGACCTATTGTGTACCGCACCATGAGTTTGGCAAGAGGGTACAATAGTGATCCAGGAGTGGATCACTGGACAGCGGTCAAAATTATCCTTAGTGGAATAAGGATATGTTTCTTGGTTATGGAGGTGACAAAAAGTTCGTCATAAAGGGTTACGTCGACGCAAGCTTTGACACTGATCCAGGTGACTCTAAGTCTCAATATGGATACATAATGAAAGTGGGAGCAATTAGCTAGAGTAGCTCCGTGCAGAGCATTATAGACATAGAAATTTGCAAAATACATACCGATCTGAATGTGGCAGACCCGTTTACTAAACTTCTCTCACAAGCAAAACATGATCACACCTTAGTACTCTTTGGGTGTTAATCACATGGTGATGTGAACTAGATTACTGACTCTAGTAAACCCTTTTCGGTATTGGTCACATGGCGATGTGAACTATAGAGTGTTAAATCACATGACGATGTGAACTATTGGTGTTAAATCACATGGCGATGTGAACTAGATTATTGACTCTAGTGCAAGTGGGAGACTCAAGGAAATATGCCCTAGAGGCAATAATAAAGATGTTATTTATATTTTCTTATATCATGATAAATGTTTATTATTCATGCTAGAATTGTATTAATCGGAAACTTGATACATGTGTGAATACATAGACAAAACGAAGTGTCCCTAGTATGCCTCTACTTGACTAGCTCGTTAATCAAAGATGGTTAAGTTGCCTGACCATAGACATGTGTTGTCATTTGATGAACGAGATCACATCATTAGGAGAATGATGTGATGGACAAGACCCATCCGTTAGCTTAGCATAATGATCGTTAAATTTTATTGCTATTGCTTTCTTCATGACTTATACATATTCCTCTGACTATGAGATTATGCAACTCCCAAATACCGAAGGAACACTTTGTGTGCTGTCAAATGCCACAACGTAACTGGGTGATTATAAAGATGCTCTACAAGTGTCTCCGAAGGTGTTTGTTGGGTTGGCATAGATCGAGATTAGGATTTGATAGTCTGTGTATCGGAGAGGTATCTCTGGGCCCTCTCGGTAATGCACATCACTATAAGCCTTGCAAGCAATGTGACTAATAAGTTAGTTGCAGGATGATGCATTACGGAATGAGTAAAGAGACTTGCCGGTAACGAGACTGAACTAGGTATGATGATACCAATGATCGAATCTCGGGCAAGTAACATACCGATGACAAAGGGAATGACGTATGTTGTTATGCAGTTGGACCGATAAAGATCTTCGTAGAATATGTAGGAGCCAATATGAGCATCCAGGTTCCGCTATTGGTTATTGACCGGAGATGTGTCTCGGTCATGTCTACATAGTTCTCGAACCCGTAGGGTCTGCACGCTTAACGTTCGATGACAATTTATATTATGAGTTATGTGATTTGATGACCGAAGTTTGTTCGGAGTCCTGGATGAGATCACGGACATGATGAGGAGTCTTGAAATGGTCGAGAGGTAAAGATCGATATATTGGAAGGCTATTCGGACATCGGAATGGTTCCGAGTGATTCGGGTAATTTTCGGAGTACCAGAGAGTTAACGGAATTCACCGGGGGAAGTTAATGGGCCTTTTATTGGGCTTTAGTGGAGAGAGGGAAGAAGGGCCACGAGGTGGCGCGCGGCTCCCCCCTGCCCAAACCGAATTGGACAAGGGGTGGGGGCGCGGCCCCTCCTTTCCTTCTCCCTCTCCCTCTTTTCCTTCTTTCCTACTCCGAAAAGGAAAGGGAATCCTACTAGGACTTGGGAGTCCTAGTAGGACTCCCACACTTGGCGCGCCCCTAGGAGGGCCAGCCTCTCTCCCTCCCTCCTTTATATACGTGGGCAGGGGGCACCCCAAAGGCACACCAAGTCTTAGCCATGTGCGGTGCCCCCCTCCACTGTTACACACCTCGGTCATATCATCGTAGTGCTTAGGCGAAGCCCTGTGCTGGTAACTTCATCTTCACCGTTGCCACGCCGTCATGCTGACGGAACTCTCCCTCGTCCTCAACTGGATCAAGAGCTTGAGGGACGTCATCATGCTGAACACGGAACACGTTCGACTACATCAACCGCATTACTAAACGCTTCCGCTTTTAGTCTACAAGGGTACATGGAGACACTCTCCCGTCTCATTGCTATGCATCTCCTAGATAGATCTTGCGTGACCGTAGGTAATTTTTTTGAAATACTGCTTTCCCCAACACCGTCAGCCCCCTTGGGGCGCGCCTAGGGATACCTCCCCCTCCACCTATATATATGAGAGGAGGGAAGGGGCGCCACACACCAAGAATCCCCAAGCCATGTGTCGGTGCCCCCTCTCCCTCTAGTTCGTCCTCCGTTATAAACCGTTGTGCTTGGTGAAGCCCTACGGGATATTTTCACCACCACCATCATCACGCCGTCGTGCTGCCGGAACTCATCTAGTACTTCGCCTCTCTTGCTGGATCGAGAAGGCGAGGATGTCATCGAGCTGAACGTGTGCTGAATGCGGAGGTGTCGTGCGTTCGGTGCTTGATCGGAACAGATCGTGAAGTTGTACGACTACATCAACCGCGGTGATAAACGCTTCCGCTTAGCGATCTACAAGGGTATGTAGATGTTCTCCCCCTCTCGTAGCTATGCATCTCCATGGATAGATCTTGCGTGTGCGTAGATTTTTTGTTTTCCATGCAACGTTCCCCAACAGTGGCATCATGAGCTAGGTCTATGAGTAGATGATATGCACGATTAGAACACAAAGGAGTTGTGGGCGGTGATGTTCATATTGCTTACCACCAATGTCTTATTTTGATTCGACGGTATTGTGGGATGAAGCGGCTCAGACCAACCTTACATGTCCACGTACATGAGACCAGTTCCACCGACTGACTTGCAACTTGTTTTGCATAAAGGTGGCTGGCGGGTGTTTGTTTCTCTCACTTTAGTTGAATCTAATTTGACTACAGCGGTCCTTGCAGAAGGTTAAATGACAACTTGATAATCACCGTTGTGGTTTTGCGTAGGTAAGAACGGTTCTTGCTAGTTGCCCGCAGCAGCCACATAAAACTTGCAACAACAAAGTATAGGATGTCTAACTTGTTTTTTGCAAGGCTTGTTGTGATGTGATATGGTCAAGATGTGATATGATATATGTTGATGTATGAGATGATCATGTTTTGTAATAAGTTCATGACTTGCATGTCGATGAGTATGACAACTGTCAGGAGCCTTAGGGTTGTCTTTAATTATTGTATCACCCATGTGTAAATCACTAATTAAGCGCCATGTAATTACTTTACTTTATCGCTGTGTGTTAGCAATAGTTGTAGAAGCAATAGTTGGCGAGACGACCTCGACGCATCCATGGAGATCAAGGTGCCGTGCTGGTGACGATCGATGGAGATCATGCCGTTGCTTTGGAGATGGAGATCAACAACACAAGATGATGATGGCCATATCATGTCACATATTTTGATTGCATGTGATGTTTATCCTTTATGCATCTTATTTTGCTTGACGGTAGCATTCTAAAATGATACCTTCACTTAATTTCAACATAAAAGTGTTCTCCCCAAGTATGCACTGCTGCCAAAGTTCGTTGTTTTGAAGCGCCTCATGATGATCGGGTGTGATAGATTCTACGTTCACATACAGTGGATGTAAGCCAGTTTTGCACATGCAGAATACTTGGGTTAAACTTGACGAGCCTAGCATGTACAGACATGTTCTCGGAACACTAGAGACCGAAAGGTCGAACGTGATTCGTATAGTAGATATGATCAACATGGAGATGTTCACCATTGAAGACTACCACATCTCACGTGATGATCGGACATGGGTTAGTTAATTTGGATCATGTATCACTTAGACAACTTGAGGGATGTTGATTTAAGTGGGAGTTCATTAGTAATTTGATTATCTGAACTAAAATTTATCATGAACTTAGTCCTAATAGTTTTTGCAAATCTATGTTCTAGATCAATGGCTCGTGCTACCGTTCCCTTGAATTTTAATACATTCCTAGAGAAAGCTAAGTTGAAAGATGATGGTAGCAACTACACGGACTGGTCCATAACTTGAGGATTATCCTCATTGATGCACAGAATAATTATGTCCTTGATGCACCTCTAGGTGACAGACCTGCTGCAGGAGCTGATGCAAACATTGTGAATGTCTGGCAGGCTCGATCTGATGACTACTCCGTAGTTCGGTGTGCCACGCTTTACGTCATGGAATCGGGACTTCAAAAGCGTTTTGAACGCCACAGAGCATATGAGATGTTCCAAGAGCTGAAGTTGGTATTTCAAGCTGATGCCCGGGTTGAGAGATATGAAGTCTCCAACAAGTTCTTTAGCTGTAAGATGGAGGAGAACAATTCTGTCATTGAACACATACCCAAAATGTCTGGGTACCACAACCACTTGACTCAACTAGGAATTAATCTTCTAGTTGAGAGTGTTATTGACAGAGTTCTTTAGTCACTACCACCAAGCTATAAAGGCTTCGTGATGAACTATAATATGCATGGGATGAAGAAAATGATTCCTGAGCTCTTCGCGATGCTGAAATCAGTGGAGGTAAAAATCAAGAAAGAGCATCGAGTGTTGACGGTTAACAAGACCACCAGTTTTGAGAAAAAGGGCAAGGGAAAGAAAGGGAACTTCAAGAAGACTGGCAAGCAAGTTGCCGCTCCCGTGAAGAAGCTCAAAGCTGGAACCAAGCCTGAAACTGAGTGCTTCTACTGCAATGGAAATGGTCACTGGAAGCGGAACTGTCCCAAGTACTTGGTAGATAAGAAGGATGGCAAAGTGAACAAAGGTACATTTGATATACATGTTATTGATGTGTTCCTATGCTCATAGTAGCGCCTCAGTATTTGATACTGGTTCGGTTGCTCATATTTTTAACTCGAAACAGGATCTGCGGAATAAACGATGATTTGCTAAGGACGAGGTGACGATGCGCGTCAGAAATGGTTCCAAGGTTGATGTGATCGCCGTTGGCACGCTACCTCTACATATACCTTCGGGATTAGTTTTGGACCTTAATAATTGTTATTTGGTGCCAGCGTTGAGCATGTACATTATATCTGGATCTTGTTTACTTCGAGATGGTTATTCATTTAAGTCAGAGAATAATGGTTGTTCTATTTATATGAGTAACATCTTTTATGGTCATGCACCCTTAGTGAATGGTCTATTCTTGTTGAATATTGATCGTAGTGATACACATATTCATAATCTTGATGCCAAAAGATGCAAAGTTGATAATAATAGTGCAATATACTTGTGGCGTGCGGTTTAGGTCATATTGGTGTAAAGCGCATGAAGAAACTCCAGTCAGGATGAAGCAACCAGCTATCCAAGATACAACAGCACCTCCCTAGTTTGCAAAATCCCGAAAAACAACAGAGCGCAGCACCAAAGCATTATCTGGAAAAGAGGCTCTGACCAGTGATCTAACAAGGCGACGATCTGTTTGGTTCCAGTAGTGGAACTGACCAAAAGTTCCAACAACCTCTGCCAAGCACTGTGTGTTGCGATAGTCAAGAGGCACTCCAACAAACATGAGCCAGCCAGTTCGGTGGCCATGAATAGCCCTGAAACCCTCTCCTTGGTTGTGCGGAATAAACCTGACAAAAAATTCCTCTCCATCTTCGTCCACTCCAAGGGGAAAAGGGGGATGCTGAGTAAACGAGCCACGCACTACATGATCTTCCATCTCAAAGAGCCCTACCCCCTGGAACCCAGTTTGAGCAGAGAGCACCAGAATATGCAGGGTCTGTGTAAGAAAATCAAGAACTTGCTGCCGACGAATAGCAACCAAGTGAGCTGGTGGTAGAGGCTCGATGATGGCCACCATGTATTGCTCATGGGTGCGGGGGGGGGGGGGGCGTGATTGCTGGAATGTAGATGGTCCTTGGGAGCCGATCTTCCCCATCGACGATATCATATCCAGCCGGAACAAAGCGATGCGGGTCAATCGCATAGACCGCCATTGGGGACGACGGTGATGCTTCTGTCGGCGCAGTGGAAGCCTGAGCGGCCGGTGAAGATCGTAAGCTTGGCGGCGATGGGTAGGAGGTGGACGATTGGGGTTTTTTTGGGGGTGGAGGCATCTGGTTTGGGGAAACCGAAGAGGCCGGAGAGTTGTCTTTCTTGGCGCGGGCTCCAAAGCCTTTGGATGGGACTTTTGGCACCCAGAAGGAAGAATCCGGTGGTTGGCCGGTGCAGTCTCGTTTAATGTGACCAGACCGGAAACAATTTCTACACCAAATCCTGTTAGAACAAGCCTCTGTCCGGTGGCCCATACCCAAGCAGTTTTGACAGTCCCAAAATGTAGCAGCCAAATGTTCAATCATCTCGTCAAAGCTCTGTAATTCCCTGACAATATCCTGCGGCGATGGAGAGAGTTGCTCGAAAACTGTGGAGTCGCGGTGGGCCGAGCTGTCCTCCTCATCATCAGAAATTTCAATGGGCTGAAGGGATGAGGAAGTGGGCTGAGATGCAGGCCCAAGACCATCCAATTGTGGGGAATCCGGAATGTCCACAAAATTCGGTCCAACAAACTTCAAACCAGCAGGAGATCCGGGGTTGCCGCCAACAGACAGCGGAGATTCCGGGGATAATTGGAATGAACCAAAAAGGATCGTCGGAGGCGGTGAGGTAGCCATGGCCAAAACCGGAGATGAGGTGCCTGAGGCTTCTTGAGATGACACATGATAACCAACCTCACGGACCGTCAACACACCAGAGGGCGTGGGATGATAACTATACTCCTTACGAGCAGGATAGTTGATGAACGTAGCAAAACGTAGTTTTTTCTTTGGGTGGCCAGAGGTAGAACTAGAATGCAATGAAGGTTTACTAGGAACATGTTTCATGGCCTGCATCCCAAGCAAAACCCTACGTTTGGTTGGACTAACTAAGGTCCATTCCTGCTGGCATTCAACCTGCCAGAGACGAAATTCTTTTTCCCGGTCTGGGCCGCCATGACCCCAGAGATGAAAATAGCACTTGAATTGATTGTAAACAAAGCTACGTTCATGCAGAATGAAAACCCCACTTGCTTGCAAGAAACCGTGAAAGAAAAAACCTGATCATTGAGGTGTGATACCTTGAGATGAGAGCAATAACCACCAATGGCAGATTCAAGAGCGAGGCCAACATTATCCTCATCCAGACAAAAGGAGTGCCAGGCAAAGGAAACTACCATCGTGAAGTGACCCGAGTCGGAGGTCGGGTGCACAGATTTGTTGATCGTGCGCTTGGTCTCAGCCGCCAAGGCCATCCCCGGGCTAAAGTCCAAGCCCAAGGAGATGGAAGCATGCACCGCCATGGAGAAGACAACCAACAAAGAGAGCAGCGTGCGCCGGAGAGGATGGTGCGATCATATGTGGAAACCCATGGTCAGGTGGGCTGATCGCCGGTGGGATGGGTGGCTAGGGTTAAGGTGGCGGCGGGGTTTCATTATGACTAGTCCCCGTTCATAATGCAATCGGGACTAATGTAACTCAAGCAATATGATGTAAACCCCATCTTTTTATCCTTGATGGCAACAATACAATACGTGCCTCGCTACCCCTACTATGTCACTGGGTGAGGAGACCGCAAGATTGAACTCAAAACTAAGCACCTCTCCCATTGCAAGAAAAACAAATTTAGTTGGCCAAACCAAACCGATGGTTCGAAGAGAAATACAAGGATATCTTAATCATGGATAAAAGAGTTCAGAGAAGACTCAAATAATACTCATAGATAAGCTGATCATAAATCCACAATTCATCGGATCTCAACAAACACACCGCAAAAAATTATTACATCGAATAGATACCCAAGAACATCGACGAGAACATTGTATTGAAGATCAAAGAGAGAGAAGAAGCCATCTAGCTGCTAGCTATGGACCCGTAGGTCTGTGGTAAACTACTCACACATCATCGGTAGGGCAGCAAGGTTGATGTCGAGGCCCTCCGTGATCGTATCCCCCTCCGGAAGATCACCAGAAAAGGCCCAAAGATGGGATATCACGGGAATAGAGGCTTGCGGCGGTGGAAAGTATTTTGGTGGATGCCTCTGATGTTGGGGGAATATTTTGGAATTTATAGTGCGAAGATTAGGGTTGGAGGACTCCCGAGGGGCCCACAAGCCCTCATGGCGCGCCTAACAGGCTTGTGGCCTCCTCGGGGATATTTTGACCCCCTATCCAAGCTCCATGGATGTCTTCCGGTCCAAGAAAAATCATCGCGAAAGTGTTATTCCATTTGGACTCCGTTTGATATTCCTTTTTCGTAAAACTGAAAACAAGGAAAAAACAAAAACTGGCACTGGGCTCTGGGTTAAAAAGTTAGTCCCAATATAATATAAAATAGCATATTAATGCATATAAAACATCCAAAACAGATAATATAATAGCATGGAACTATCAAAAAATATTTATACATTGGAGACGTATCAAGCATCCCCAAGCTTAATTCCTGCGCGTCCTCGAGTAGGTAAATGATAAAAATAGAAATTTTGATGTGGAATGCTACCTAACATATTTATCAATGCAGTCTTGTTTATTCTGGCTTGAATATTCAGATCCATAAGATTCAAAACAAAAGTTTAATATTCACATAAATCAATAATACTTCAAGCATACTAATAAAGCAATCATGTCTTCTCAAAATAACATGGCCAAAGAAAGTTATCCCTACAAAATCATATAGTCTGGCTATGCTCCATCTTCATCACACAAAGTATTTCATCATGCACAACCCCGATGACAAGCCAAGCAATTGTTTCATACTTTTGATGCTCTCAAACTTTTTAAACTTTCACGCAATACATGAGCGTGAGCCATGGATATAGCACTATAGGTGGAATAGAATATGGTGGTTGTGTAGAAGAGAAACAGAAGGAGAAAGTCTCACATCAACTAGGCAAATTAATGGGCTACGGAGATGCCCATCAATTGATATCAATGCAAGTGAGTAGGGATTGCCATGCAACTGATGCACTAGAGCTATAAGTGTATGGAAGCTCAAAAAGAAACTAAGTGGGTGTGCATCCAACTTGCTTGCTCACGAAGACCTAGGGCAATTTGAGGAAGCCCATGAAGGAAATATGCCCTAGAGGCAATAATAAAGTTATTATTTTATATTTCCTTATTCATGATAAAGGTTTATTATTCATGCTAGAATTATATTGATCAGAAACCTAAATACATGTGTGAATATATAAACAAACACCGGGTCCCTAGTGAGGCTCTACTTGAGTAGCTCATTGATCAAAGATGGTTAAGGTTTCCTAACCATGGACATGAGCTGTCATTTGATAACGGGATCACATCATTAGGAGAATGATGTGATGGACAAGACCCATCCATTAGCTTAGCATTATGATCATTTAGTTTTATTGTTATTGCTTTCTTCATGTCAAATACATATTCCTTCGACTATGAGATTATGCAACTCTCGGATACCAGAGGAATGCCTTGTGTGCAATCAAACGTCACAACGTAACTGGGTGATTGTAAAGATGCTCTACAGGTATCTCCGAAGGTGTTTGTTGGGTTGGCATAGATCGAGATTAGGATTTGTCACTCCGAGTATCGGAGAGGTATCTCTGGGCCCTCTCGGTAATGCACATGATAGGAAGCCTTGCAAGAAAAGTGACTAATGAGTTAGTTGCAGGATGATTTATTAGGGAACGAGTAAAGAGACTTGCCGGTAATGACATTGAACTAGGTATGAATATACCGACGATCGAATCTCGGGCAAGTAACATACCGATAGACAAAGGGAATTACATATGTTGTCATAACGGTTCGACCAATAACGATCTTCGTAAAATATGTAGGAGCCAATATGGGTATCCAGGTTTCGCTATTGGTTATTGACCGGAGAGGTGTCTCGGTCATGTCTACATAGTTCTTGAACCCGTAGGGTCCGCATGCTTAACGTTCGATGACGATTTAGTATTATATGAGTTATGTGATTTGGTGACAGAATGTTGTTCGGAGTCCAGGATGAGATCACAGACATGACAAGGAGTCTCGAAATGGTCGAGAGGTAAAGATTGATTAATAGGACGATAGTATTCGGACACTGGAAGTGTTCCAGAGTGTATCGGGTAATTATCGGAGTACCGGAGGGGTTACCGGACACCCCGGGAGGTTAATGGGCTACATGGGCCAAAGCGGAAGGGGCCCACCGGCCCACAAGGGATTGGCGCACCCCTCCTAGGCTGGCGGCCAAGAGGGAGAAGGAAAGGGGGGGAGTCGGCCTCCCCCTCCCTTTCCTCTCCGACAAATATGGTAGGGTGGGGGGCGAATTGGAATAGGCCCCTGAGTAGGATTCCTCCTACTTGGGGTGCCCCAAGGCTGATCCCCTCCCCCTCCCACCTATATATACGTGGGGAGGGGGCACCTAGAACACACAACATCAATTGTTAGCCATGTACGGCGCCCCCTTCACCGTTTACACCCCCGGTCATAGTTTCGCGGTGCTTAGGCGAAGCCCTGCGAGAAACACTTCACCATCACTGTCACCACGCTGTCGTGCTAACGGAACTCATCTACTACCTCGACACCTTGCTGGATCAAGAAGGCAAGGGACGTCACCGAGCTGAACGTGTGCAGAACTCGAAGGTGTCCTACATTCGGTACACGATCGGTGGAGTGCAAAGAAAGTTCCACTACATCAACTGTGTTGTGAAACACTTCCGCTTATGGTGTACGAGGGTACGTAGACACACTCTCCCTCTCATTGCTATGCATCTCCCAGATAGATCTTGCGTGAGCATAGGAATTTTTTTGAAATTGCATGCTACATTTCCCAATAGCGGCATCCGAGCCAGGTCTATGCGTAGATGATATGCATGAGTAGAACACAAAGAGTTGTGGGCGGTGGTAGTCATACTGCTTACCACCAATGTCTTATTTTGACTCGACGGTATTGTGGGATGAAGTGGCCCAGACCAACC
The DNA here is from genome assembly GCF_002575655.3 of Aegilops tauschii subsp. strangulata. Taxonomy (NCBI): domain Eukaryota; kingdom Viridiplantae; phylum Streptophyta; class Magnoliopsida; order Poales; family Poaceae; genus Aegilops; species Aegilops tauschii. Next base: position 455,393,554 of record NC_053041.3, on the reverse strand, counting down.
TCACATGTCCATGCACATATATGAGACCGGTTCCACCGACAGACATGCAACTAGTTTTGCATAAAGGTGGCTGGTGGGTGTCTGCTTCTCCTACTTTAGTTGAATCAAATTTGACTGCAGCCGGTCCTTGAAGAAGGTTAAAACAGCAAACTTGATGAAACACCGTTGTGGTTTTGATGCGTAGGTAAGAACCGTTCTTGCTAGAAGCCCGTACCAACAACAAAGTAGAGGACGTCTAACTTGTTTTTGCAGGGCATGTTTGTGATGTGATATGGTCAAGACATCATGTGATAAACGTTATTATATGAGATGATCACGTTTTGTAAGATATTCGACAACCGGCAGGAGCCTTATGGTTGTCTCTTTATTGTATGCAATGCAAACGCCATGTAATTGCTTTACTTTATCACTATGCATTAGTGATAGTTGTAGAAGCAATAGTTGGCAAGACGACCACGACGCTACGATGGAGATCAAGGTGTCGAGCCGGTGACGATGGAGATCATGACGATGCTTTGGAGATGGAGATCAAAAGCACAAGATGATGATGGCCATATCATGTCACATATTTTGATTGCATGTGATGTTTATCTTTTACGCATCTTATTTTGCTTAGTACGGCGGTAGCATTATAAGATGATCCCTTAACTAAAAATTTCAATGTACAAGTGTTCTCCCCGAGTATGCACCATTGCGATAGTTCGTCGTGTTGAGACTCCACGTGATGATCGGGTGTGATAGACTCTACGTTCAGATACAGCGGGCGCAAGACAGTTTTGCACATGCGGAATACTCAGGTTAAACTTGACGAGCCTGGCATGTAACACTGGAGACTGAAAGGTCGAACGTGAATCATATAGTAGATATGATCAACATAGAGATGTTCACCATTGATGACTACTCCATCTCACGTGATGATTGGACATGGTTTAGTTGATTTGGATCACATATCATTTAGAGGACTTGAGGGATGTCTATCTAAGTGGGAGTTCTTAAGTAATTTGATTAAATTGAACTTAATTTATCATGAACTTAGTCCTGATAGTATTTGCATATCTATGTTGTAGATCAATAGCTCGCGATATAGCTCCTATATATTTTTGATATGTTCCTAGAGAAAACTAAGTTGAAAGATGATAGTAGCAATGATGCGGACTGGGTCCGTGATATGAGGATTATCCTCATTGCTGCACAAAAGAATAATGTACTTGATGCACCGCTAGGTGACAAACTTGTTGCAGCAGAAGATGCAGACGTTATGAACATTTTGCAAGCTCGATATGATGACTACTTGATAGTTTAGTGCGCCATACTTTACGGCTTAGAACCGGGACTTCAAAGCCGTTTTGAACGCCACGGAGCATATGAGATGTTCCAAGAAACTGAAAATTGATATGTCAGATCCATGCCCGTGTCAAGAGGTATGAGACCTCTGACAAGTACTTTGCCTACAAGAAGGAGGAGAATAGCTCAGCCAGTGAGCATGTGCTCAGAATGTCTGGGTACTACAATCGCTTGAATCAAGTGGGAGTTAATCTTCCAGATAAGATAGTGATTGACAAAGTTCTCTAGTCACTATCACCAAGCTACTAGAACTTCGTGATGAACTATAATATGCAAGGGATGACAAAAACGATCCCCAAGCTCTTCGCGATGCTGAAATTGGCGAAGGAAGAAATCAAGAAAGAGCATCAAGTGTTGATGGTTAACAAGACCACTAGTTTCAAGAAAAATAGCAAGGGAAAGAAAGGGAACTTCAATAAGAATGGTAAGCAAGTTGCTACTCCCGTGAAGAAGCCCAAAGCTAGACCCAAGCCTGAAACTGAGTGCTTCTACTGCGAAGGAAATGGTCACTGGAAGTGAAACCGCCCCAAACAATTGGCGGATAAGAAGGATGGCAAAGTGAACAAAGGTATATTTGATATACAGATTATTGATGTGTACCTTACTAGGGTTCGTAGTAGCACCTGGGTATTTGATACTAGTTCAATTGCTAAGATTAGTAACTCGAAACAGGAGTTACAGAATGAACAGAGACTAGTTAAGAGCGAGGTGACGATGTGTGTTGGAAGTGATTCCAAGGTTGATAAGATCACCATCACACACTCCCGCTACCTTCGGGATTAGTGTTGAACCTAAATAAATGTTATTTGGTGTTTGCGTTGAGCATGAATATGATTGGACCATGTTTATTGCAATACGGTTATTCATTTAAGTCAGAGAATAATTATTGTCCTGTTTACATGAATTAAACCTTCTATGGTCATACACCCAATGTAAATGGTTTATTGAATCTCGATCGTAGTGATACCGTCGGTGTTCTAGGAACGGGGGTACCTAGGCCTGCCTGCCTGCAGCCCATGGCGTGGCTCCATCGACGGCCTAGTACGGCCCACCTACAGCATCAACAACAGAAGACCCTCGCGAGGGGCCAAGCCTCGTGAGGCGGACGACACCAAGAGCTCCAGAAGGAGCGGCCTCCTTAGGCTGGCTCCTGAGGAGCGGAGATCTCTATGCAAGCCTCCACCTCGTGAGGTTCGGATGATGCAAGCCATGACGACCAAGGCCAAGCGGGCGCCAGCGGGCGCAGTACAACAGTTTCCTCTTCGGTGCTAAAGGGGCAAGCGTAGGCACAGAGTCCTGAGGAATCAACCAAAGGTTTCCATTTCCATGCAACAAGACCAAGACCGCCAGGATGGCAGGATCGAGGTCATCGCTGAGCCCACCGCGGCGTCACGACCAGAAGCTTTGCAGGCCAAGACCACCTTATGTTAGGATAAGATGTACTAGTTGTCTCCCTTTGAATTTTGCCGTTGTGGGATCCCTTCCCGCCTACATTTTTGGGGGAAGAGGACCAAGGCTACTATAAATAGAGCCCAGCCACCACCATAGAAGGGGACGGATCATTCAGATCATCCTCTCCCTCACCAGCTCAAGAACACACCTCCCGAGGTTGTTCTCCCACTGTACTAGTTCATCCTCAGCCCACCTCGAGGCTAATCCACCACAAAGCAGGAGTATGGTTTTACACCGCAAGGTGGCCCAAACCTGGGTAAACTGCCTTGTCCCATTTATTTATAGTTCATCGAGCTAGGCCGTGAGAGCGACGAGTAGGCAGGCTGGGGAGGTTGAGTTCTTCGCACGCACCCCAGAGTTCGAATCTATCCAGGGTCCGCGGAGCCCGGAATCCGACAGATACACATATTCATAATATTGATGCCAAAAGATGCAAAGTTGATAATGATAGAGCAACATATTTGTGGCACCACCGTTTAGGTCATATAGGTGTAAAGCACATGAAGAAACTCCATGCATATGGGCTTTTGGAATCACTTAATTATGAATCATTTGATACTTGCGAGCCATGCCTCATGGGAAAGATGACTAAAACTCCATTCTCCGGAACAATGGAGCGAACCAATGACTTATTGGAAATAATACATACCAATGTATGCGGTCTAATTAGTGTTGAGGCACGCGGCGGGTATCGTTATTTTGTAACCTTCACAGATGATATGAGCAGATATGGGTATATCTACTTAAAGAAACACAAGTCTTAAACATTTGAAAAGTTCAAAGAATTTCATAGTGAAGTAGAGAATCATCGTAATAACAAAATAAAGTTTCTACGATCTGATCGCGGAGGCGAATATTTGAGTTACGAGTTTGGCCTAAATTTAAAAACAATGTGGAATAGTTTCACAACTCACGCCACCTGGAACAACACAGCGTAATGGTGTGTTTGGACGTCGTAACCATACTTTATTAGATATGGTGCGGTCTATGATGTCTCTTACCGATTACCACTATCGTTTTGGGGTTATGCATTAGAGACAGCCGCATTCACATTAAATAGGGCACTATTAAACTCGTTGATATGACACCATATGAACTTTGGTTTGGAAAGAAACCTAAGCTGTCGTTTCTTAAAGTTTGGGGTCGCGACACTTATGTCAATAGGCTTCAGCCTAATAAGCTCGAACCCAAATCGGAGAAGTGCCTCTTCATAGGATACCCTAAAGAAACAATTGGGTATACCTTCTACCACAGATCCAAAGGCAAGATCTTTGTTGCTAAGAATGGATCCTTTCTAGAGAAGGAGTTTCTCTCGAAAGAAGTGAGTGAGAGGAAAGTTGAACTTGATGAGGTAATTGTACCTTCTCTCGAATTGGAAAGTAGCTCATCAGAGAAATCCGTTCCTATGATGCCTACACCAACTAGAGAGGATGCTAATGATAATGATCATGTAACTTCAGATCAAGTTACTACTGGACCTCATAGGTCGAACAAAGCACGTTCAGCTAACCCTGTTCGTGAAGTCATATTACTAGACCATGACGAACCTACAAACTATGAAGAGCCCAGATTCCGATAAATGGCTTGAGGCCATGAAATCTGAGATAGGATCCTTGTATGAGAACAAAGTGTGGAGTTTGGTGGACTTGCTCGATGATCGGCGAGCCATATAGAGAATAAATGGATCTTCAAGAAGAAGACTGACGCTGATGGTAATGTTACTGTCAACAAAGCTCGACTTGTCGCAAAAGGTTTTCGACAAGTTCAAGGAGTTGACTACGATGAGACTTTCTCACCCGTAGCGATGCTTAAGTATATCTAAATCATGTTAGCAATTGGCATATTTTATGATTATGAAATCTGGCAAATGGATTCCTTAAAGAAGAGTTGTATATGATGCAACCAGAAGGTTTTGTCGATCCTAAAGGTGCTAACAAAATGTACAAGCTCCAGCGATCCATCTATGGACTGGTGCAAGCATCTTAGAGTTGGAATATACTCTTTGATGAGGTGATCAAAGCATATGGTTTTATATAGACTTACGGTGAAGCCTGTATTTACAAGAAAGTAAGTGGGAGCTCTGTAGCATTTCTGATATTATATGTGGATGACATATTGCTGATTGGAAATGATATGGAATTTCTGGATAGCTTAAAAGGATACCTGAATAAGAATTTTTCAATGAAAGACCTCGGTGAAGCTGCTTGCATATTGGGCATCAAGATCTATAGAGATAGATCAAGACACTCGATAAGATTTCCAATGAGTACATACCTTGACAAGATTTTCAAGGAGTTCAAAATAGATCAGTCAAAGAAGGAGTTCTAGCCTGTATTGTAAGGTGTGAAGTTGAGTAAGACTCAAAACCCGACCAGGGCAGAAGATAGAGAGAGAATGAAAGTCATTCCGTATGCCTCAGCCATAGATTCTATAAAGTATGACATGTAGTGTACTAAACCTATTGTGTACCTTGCCATCAGTTTGGCAAGGACGTACAATAGTGGTCCAGGAGTAGATAACTAGACAACGGTCAAAATTATCCTTAGAGGACTAAGGAAATATTTCTCGGTTATCGAGGTGATGTCGGAGTAAATGGCCACGGGTAGCCTAACCTACTCCCCCTGGCTCTTCGAAAAATTACCAGGCCAATCGAGCCTTCAAGCATCTAGAGCACGGGGCCACCTTCCTCTGGTCGGCTATCCCCAAGGCCGACTACCAGAAGGCGACCCGGCCTCAAAAACCTTCCCGAAGAAAGCTACGAGATGGCCGACTCCAGGAAGCCGGCCCCAAGAGGACCGACTCCCAGAAGCCGGCCATGAAGAAGGCCGACTCCCAGAAGCTGGCCAAGACTGCACCCACCAGGGCTGCACCCACATAACGGTGATAAGACGGGGCGTGGCCGCAGTACAGCCTGCCACCCCCGAATCCCGCAGCATGCATGGCCACAGTGCGCTGTACGGGTCAGCCATCCCCCGTCCGGCGCGGCACTGTAGCCATGTTGACCGCGACGTCGCCCACGACAGGCGCCAGTACGGCCCGCGGGCGGCGGGCCCCTTCAGCCAAAGAGACGCTCGAAGGCGGCCCGGCCTCCCTAGTCGGCCTGGGGCGTAGCCGGCTACCTCCCTCCCTCGAAATATTTGCATCATTAAGGAGACAAGACGAGGTGAGGCTACAGTGAGAGCCCGCCAGGCGGCGGCACTGTAGCCACGCTTACCTCGACAAAGCCCTCGTCATCAGGGGCGAGGCAATAGTAACCAGCCGCCGACAAGGCCCCCAGGCGGTGGGGCCGGCCTGTCGTCCAAGAGGCCGGCAGCCGGCGGGCCCCAACGGCCGGCGGAGAAGCCGGCGAGCACAGACACTGACGACTGGGAACCGCACCCAGCCGGATCACCATTGTACCCCTGGGGGGTAGGCCTATATAAACCCCCCGGGGTGGATCTGGAAGATAGTTTTAGCCACCACGTAGAGGGAAGAGGAGAGCGAGCCTTGCCTTTCTTCCTCCTCTAGCCAAACAGCTCAAGGAGCACTTGTAGCTACTTGTGTTGATTTAGTGATCATGCGGAGACCCAGCAGAGCAGGACTAGGGGTGTTATCCCCACGGAGAGCCCCGAACCTGGGTAGGATTCGCCGGCGTGCATGTCTTCGCCTTATCCTGTTTCCAGGCACCGGCGACGTCTTACTGGCTCCCACAATGATAAGCCACCCGTTGGCATATGTCGCACCTACCACCCGACATTTGGCGCCCACCGTGGGGCCAGGTGCACCGTCGTCCGGAGACCTGTTCTGGACGGGAACCCTTTTTCTCCCCCGCGAGCATAGCCAGCCCGCTACGCCTGATGGCGCTTGCCCTGACACGCTGCAAGGCGTCGACGACGCCTGCGCGGCGAGCTGCCTCGCCGACCTTCTTGGCGAGACTCGCATCTCCGACGAGCCTGCGTCCGACGCAGGCACAGACTACCCCGAGAGCCGCCTCGTTAGCCTCCTCGACCAGCTTCACGTCTCCAGCGAGCTTGCTGTGGACTTGGAGTCGGTCGGCTCCACCGACCTGATGCTTGTCGATTTCGACACGGCATCGCTTGACGCCTTCCCGACCAACGTGGTGATCATCGACGACCCTCTCCCTCGAGCCGACAGTGGCAGCAGTGCTGTCACTGAGGTGCTGGTCATCAGCCACGGCGCCGTCTCGGGCGAGAACGCCCACGACACCCTACAAGCGGCGCTGCACGACTTGTCCGTCCCCATCCCGGCCGATGCCGACGCCGAGACTCTGGAGGCACGCCGCCTCTCCCTCATCGCGGAGGGCCAGAAGATAGCATCCATGAGACGCCTCACTGAGGCTCACCAGCGCGAAGTCGACCGCGCCGCCTTTGGTACGCCGCCTCCTGGCGGGCCGAGCTAAGCCGGCCTCGTCAAGAAGCGCGGCGCGGCCATCGCCAGCATGCTGGGAGCAGACCGCCCAGTCTACGCCACGCCACTCGAGAACCTACGTGCCGCTCAGGCGGCCGTAGACGAGCTGAACGGGCTGGGGGCTGAGGAGCTCCCCTACATGACTAGACGCATCCAGCAGCTGATCGAAGCGGCCGCAGAACGGCATGAAATCGGCGCCCGCGCTGAGAGTCCTCCCCCACGCCGAGGACACGCCGCAACATCCCGGACGCCGACTGCAAGCGGCGCCCGCGCAAGAAGAGACAAGGAGCCGGCTGCTAGCCGCAGCCGAACTCGGGTCACCATTGAGCGCGACGCAGAAGGCCGCCCTCGAGCGGTGGAACGACAAGGCAATCCGCCTCCCCCCCCCCGCCTCGTGGGGAGAGATATCCCACCCTGCCGCCTGTCACGCATCCGACTCTCGGCGGCCGACTAGGCCACCGCGAAGGAGTCGACGAGAATGACGCCCGCCATCGGATCGACCGCCTAGGGCGATCCCTGGCGCTAGAAGAAGAAGATTATGTCGGCTCGCCTTGCTTTGGCCCCCGCATCCACGACGAGCCCTTCCCCAAAGGGTTCTCACTCCCAAGAGACACGCCAAAATACAACGGCTCCGTGAAGCCGGAAGATTGGTTGATCGACTACTCTACCAAAGTCAGCATAGCAAATGGCAACAGGTGCGTTGCCGTGCAGTACGTCCCTCTCATGCTTCAAGGCACGGCGCGCACCTGGCTGAACAGCCTCAAGCCCTACAGCCTCAACAGCTGGCTAGACTTCACGGAAGTCTTCGTTCGCAACTTCACCAGCACATACAAGCTGCCTCCCAAGCCACGCCAGCTCTCCTTATGCGTCCAAGGGCCCAGCGAATCGACTCACGACTACCTCACGCGTTGGGTCGAGCTCCGCAACTCCTGCGAGGGAGTGCACGAGGTTCAAGCCATAGAGTACTTCACCGCCGGGTGCCGAGAGGGCACCCTCCTCAAGCACCGACTCCTCTACGACGAGCCGACTACCCTCGACGAGCTGCTGATCATAGCAGACAAGTACGCCACGGCCGACTCCTCGATGAAGACCGAGCTCCGAGTGGACGCCTCTGGAAAGGTGCTCGCTCCGGCTCCCAAGACGCCGGCTGGTGACTCCAACCGACGCCCCTACCAGAACGACCACAAGCGCAAGGCCCCTATGCCGCCTTCCACCAGTCGGCAAGTAGCCACCATCGAAGACGAACAGCCCGAAGAGCGGCCCGCGCCCAAGAAGAAGGGCGGCAGGCCGGCTTGGCAGCCGGCCTTCTCCTACGAGCAAACTCTTGATGCCCCCTGCAAGTTCCACAACGGTGCGAAGCCGTCCAACCACACGACCCGAAAGTGCCATTGGCTCACGCAGATCTCCAAGGGCGAGGGGCTGGTGCCGCCTCCACCTCCTGTCCCGCCGCCTCTAGCCCCTCAGCAGCCGGCTGTTCGACCAGCAGTCGGAGCCATTCAAGATGAGTTCCCAGATGAACACGCCGCCTACGTCGTCTTCATGAGCCAGATTGAAGACAAGCGCAGTCGGCGCCGACAGCACCAAGAAGTCAACGCGGTCGCCTCCAGCAACCCCGAGTTCATGCATTGGTCAGAAAGGCCTATCAGCTGGAGCCGGGCCGATCACCCAGAGGTGATGCCGTCTCCCGGCTCCTATGCATTGGTGTTGACGCCACCCTCGCGACGGAAAGGCAAGCTGCCTGTTTTTCCCGTGTGCTGATTGATGGTGGAAGCAGCATCAACATACTGTACCGCGACACCATGGAGAATTTGAACCTCAATGCGAAGCAGCTCATGCCAAGCCGGACTGTGTTCCATGGCATCGTACCCGGCCTGTCCTGTTCCCCAATCGGCAAGATCAAGATGGATGTTCTCTTCGGAGACAAGGATCACTTTCGCCAAGAAGCGATCTGGTTTGAAGTAGTGGATCTAGAGAGCCCTTACCACGCCTTGCTTGGCCGACCTGCCCTGGCCAAGTTCATGGTTGTGCCCCACTACGCCTACCTCAAGATGAAGATGCCGAGTTCAAAGGGGATCATCACCATAGCCGGAGACTACAAGAAGTCCATCGAGTGTGCTGCAGCCAGCAGCCGGCTGGCCGAGTCCCTCGTGATTGCTGAAGAGAAGAAGATGCCGGACCGAGTCGTGGCCATGGCCGGCAAGCAGCCGGGCCTGTCCCCCAACCCCAAGGAATATGATGCTCAGGGCTCCTTCTAGTCGGCCAAGGAGACAAAGAAGATACCTCTGGACCCGGAGAACCCGGAGAGGTTTGCTGTCATTGGTGCAAACCTGGACAGCAAATAGGAAGGCGAGCTCGTCGACTTCCTCCATGAGAATCGGGACATCTTTGCATGGTCCCCGAAGGACATGCCGGGTGTTCCGAAGGATTTTGCCGAGCACAAGATACACGTCCGAGCGGACGCGAAACCAGTCAAGCAGCCTCTCCGCCGACTGTCGGAGGAGAAGAGAAGGATCGTAGGAGAAGAGATAGCCCGGCTCCTGGCCGCCGGCTTCATCATGGAGGTGTTTTTTCTAGAGTGGCTTGCCAACCCGGTCTTGGTATTGAAGAAGAACAATAAATGGCGTATGTGTATAGATTACACCAGCCTCAACAAAGCCTGCCCCAAAGATCCGTTTGCCCTACCATGGATCGATCAAGTGATAGACTCCACAGCCGGATGCAAGCTGTTGAGTTTCTGGGATGCTTACTCAGGATACCACCAGATCAAGTTGGACCCAGCCGACCGCCTGAAGACCGCCTTCATCACACCATTCGGAGCTTTCTGCTACCTGACTATGACATTCGGCTTGAGAAATGCCGGTGCCACTTTTCAGCGTTGCATGCAGAAATGCCTCCTCAAGCAACTCGGCAGAAATGCCCACGTCTATGTAGACGATATTGTGGTGAAGACGGAGAAGCGCGGCACCCTGCTGGAAGACCTCAGAGAAACATTTGCCAACTTGCGCCGATTCCAGATGAAGCTCAACCCTGAGAAATGTGTGTTCGGAGTACCAGCCGGCTAGCTTCTAGGCTTTTTGGTCTCCGAACGTAGCATTGAGTGCAACCCAGTGAAGATCAAGGCCATAGAGAGAATGGAGATTCCTACCAAGCTGCGAGACGTTCAGAAGTTCACCGGGTGCCTGGCCTCCCTAAACCGCTTTATCAGCCGGCTAGGGGAGAAGGCTCTTCCCCTGTACCGACTCATGAAGAAGTCCACCCACTTCGAGTGGAACGACCAAGCAGACCAAGATTTCCATGAATTGAAGAAGATGCTGACCACACCACCTGTCCTAGCAGCGCCGACTGAGAAAGAGCCCATGCTCCTTTACATTGCTGCGACTAGCCGAGTGGTCAGTACAGTCATCGTGGTCCAGCGCCCAGAAGAAGGCCGAGCTCATTTAGTCCAGAGGCCGGTATATTATTTAAGCAAAGTACTGTCCACCTCGAAGCAAAACTACCCGCATTATCAGAAGATGTGTTATGGAGTGTACTTCGCCGCCAAGAAGCTGAAGCCCTACTTTCAAGAGCATCCCATCATGGTCGTATGCACTGCCCCGCTTGCCGAGATCATAGGCAGCCGGGATGCATCCGGCCGGGTGGCTAAGTGGGCCATTGCGCTGGCTCCTTACACGATCTTCTACCAGCCCCGCACCGCCATCAAGTCCCAAGCATTGGCCGACTTCCTTGTCGACTGGGCCAAGACCCAGTACCTACCACTGGCTCCCGACTCCACTCATTGGCGGATGCACTTTGACGGATCCAAGATGCGCGCCGGCTTGGGAGCCGGCATCGTCCTCACCTCTCCCAAGGGCGACAAGCTCAGATACACATTGCAAATCCATTTTGCCGCCTCCAACAATGTGGCTGAGTACGAGGCGCTCATACACGGGCTCCGGCTAGCCAAAGAACTCGGCATACGCCGGATCCTGTGTTATGGCGACTTGGATTTGGTGGTCCAGCAGTCATCCGGCGACTGGGATGCCAAGGACGCAAACATGGCGAGCTATCGATTCCTCGTCCAGCAAATCAGCGGATACTTTGAAGGGTGCGAGTTCCTCCACGTGCCACGAGCCGACAATGAGCAAGCAGATGCCCTGGCACGGATTGGCTCCACCCGACAAGCTATACCAACCGGCGTCTCTCTCCAGCGCCTCCTCAAACCGTCTGTCAAGCCGTCTCCAGAATCTGACTCCATCTTCGTACCGCCTGCCCCTGATGTAGTCGGATCTGGCTCGGGGACTTTGACAAGCGGCCCGGGGACTGCCGTAGTCGCACCCGGCTCGGGGACTTCAGAACCCGGCCCGGGGACTGCAGCAGTCGGCCCGGGTCCAACTCTTCACCACCCAACCCACCCACCCGGGTCACATTAGCCGTACTGACAACAAAAGAAGTCACAGCTCCATCATGGGCCCAGCCTATCCTCAACTTCCTAGTAAACAGAGAGCTGCCGACTGATGAGATCTCGGCAAGACTAGTTCAACGCCGAGCCGGAGCATACGCAATAATAAACAGAGAACTTGTTAAGCGTAGCATCGCTGGAGTCTTCCAGCGCTGCGTCGAGCCAGAGAAGGGCATAGCAATCCTCAAGGATATCCACCAAGGCGAATGCGGCCACCACGCGGCCTCAAGATCACTTGTCGCCAAAGCTTTCCGCCATGGTTTCTTCTGGCCGACTGCTTTGGAAGACGCCAAGGAATTAGTCAAATGCTGCAAAGGATGCCAAGTCTTCAGCTCCAAGCAACACCTGCCGGCTTCTGCACTCAAGACCATCCCCCTCACCTGGGCCTTTGCCGTTTTGGGGCTGGACATGGTGGGCCCATTCAAGATAGCCCGCGGCGGCATGACACATCTGCTTGTCGCCGTGGACAAATTCACCAAGTGGATTGAAGCGAAGCCAATCAAGAAGCTGAATGGGCCGACTGCCGTGACATTCATCGCCGATATCACCACTCGGTATGGTATACCACATAGCATCATCACCGACAACGACACGAATTTTGCCAGGGGAGCACTGGCACGTTTCTGTGCGACACAGGGCATCCGACTGGACTTAGCGTCCGTTGCCCACCCGCGGTCAAACGGCCAGGTCGAGCGAGCAAACGGCCTCATCCTCTCCGGCATCAAGCCACGACTGGTCGTACCACTGGAGCGTGCAGCCGGCTGCTGGCTCGATGAGCTGCCGGCTGTCCTCTGGAGTCTGCGTACTACCCCGAACAAGTCAACCGGCTTCACTCCTTTCTTCCTTGTATATGGTGCCGAGGCTATCATCCCAACTGACATCGAGTTCGATTCGCCTCGGGTTACCATGTACACGGAGGCGGAGGCCATGGAAGCGCGAGAAGATGGTGTCAACCTACTGGAAGAAGACCGGCTGTTAGCACTCAGCCGGTCCGCCATCTACCAGCAGGGTTTGCGCCGTTACCACAACCGGAAAGTCAAGCCAAGATCCTTCCAAGAAGGTGATCTTGTGCTCCGGCTGATCCAGCGAACAGCGGGCCAACACAAGCTCTCAGCCCCTTGGGAAAGCCCATTCGTCATCAGCAGGGCCCTAGGCAACGACTCCTACTACCTGATCGACGCACAGAAGCCGAGGGCACGCAAGAGGGATGATTCCGGCAAGGAGTCGGAACGACCATGGAACGCCAATCTCCTGAGAAGATTTTACAGTTAAAAGCAGTATGTATCACGCTACCTTTTTGTATTAAGTACAAGACAACAGGCCCCCCGAGGCGCACTCAGGGACTACCCTCCATTATCTATGAATGATGAGTGTCATACCAATGAATATACTATTACATTTAATTCTCTATCTGGCACCGGGTTCGACTAGTCGGCATGGGGACTGGCCGCCTTGAGTTATATTAAATGTTCTACCTGAAGTCAGACAAGTAGTGTGCCAGCACCCGAGCCCTCTCTTGTTGTAAGTCGCAGCTCGAAGAACCGACTGTCCGACTGGCAAGAGCCAAAGGCAGGAAGGTTGCCCACAGGAAAAACGGCTAAGGACTAATGAACCTATATAACACAAGCCGACCTCCCACCACACCTACCGGCTGTCAGAACAGCCGGCTGGCCCGCTTCCCAGTCACTTCGCTACAATCCAAGAAAGCTAGAGTACTTGCCCTCCCAACCGGCCAAGCACTTCTCCAGCCAAAGACTGCAGAGCAGCTGTCCGGCTGGGAAGGCGGCAACCAAGGGAGGGCGGCAAAGGAAACATCCAAAGGATGAAAAGCAAGAACAATGGGAAGCCAAACGCATGCATGATTATATTTACACATAAGGCCTTTAACAGGTCGGCAGTCAATATAGTTTGAATACACCCCAGTGGGTAGAACTGCGCAAACTTAACAAAATATCGTTCAAAGAGTAATAAAACAGGAAAGTAATGGCGGCATATTAGGCTAAGGGCGCAACAGGCGAGCCGGGCTGGTCGGTGGAGACAGCAGCGCCGGCTGGAGGAGTGGCCGACTGGCGAGTCTCGGCTTGATCATCGCCGGCTGCAGGCGGTGCGCTCGCACGCGCCTTGTTGCTGGAGGCACGGTCAAGCTGAGGCTGGCCGGCTGCTCCACCATCTGGCACGGCATCTTCACCCTCCTCCTCCTCCTCGCCCTTGTCGCTGGAGTCGATCTCCTCCACCGAGTCCTCGCCATCAGCTGGGTTCAGCCCGAACCACTCCTCCGGCTGGGCAACGCCGTTATCATCCACCTCAGGAGCAAAGGCGCTGGTGTCGGTTTAGTCGGCGATCGCCGAGGCACGCTGGATGATAGCCGGCCGCGCCGGCTCCAGCTCTGTGTCGGCCTCCTGCCGCCAGGTGGCCAGCTGGTCCAACCTCAGCTCAGGATACCAGGCTTTGACGAACTCCAGCGCCCGCCTGGCGCCTGACCGAGCTGCAGAAGCCTTCTAGGCCTCGAAGCGGCCGGCCGCTACCTCCAGCCAGTCGGCAGTCCGACTGGGGGTGCGGGGAATCACCTCGCCGGGCCAGAGAGCGGCCAACACTTGCGCCCCAACACGTTGAAGCCGGCGGAGCATGCGGTGAGCAGCTGGAGGCGGGCTTGAATCGCCAGGAGCTGTTCCTCAAGCGACCTGCGAGCGTTCGGCGCGATCTCAGCGCCAGCCTGCCTTTGCGCCTCGCGGTGGGCCTCGACGACCTGGTTGGCGGCAGTAGAGTAACCGGGGAAGTACTCTGCACAAGAAAGAAAGAAAGAGAAAGAAGAGAAAAATACAAAGTTAGAGAATGATCCAAATGACAAGCGGCAAGCAAGGAATGAAGAAGAAGGCGGCCTACCGTCAACCAAGTCCTCGATCTGGCTGTAGCCATTGATCAACGACTACCTCGCCTCAGCCCAGCTCGCCGCCTCGGTCTCGTATTCGGCTTGGAGGGCGGCCTCGCTATCCTGCACCGCCTTCAGGGCCGCCTTGTCGCTCTCCTCCTGGTTAGCCAGCTTCTTGACCAGGCGGTCACGCTCCTGAGCCAAGGCGTCGAACTCGGCTTCCTTAGCGCGAAGGGCATCCTGGGTCCCACCCAGCTGATCCCTTAGTTTGGCGTTGGACGTTGCAGATATGGCGGAGAAGAAAAGAGCAATAAGAAAGAAGTCGTCAGGAAAGATCCGACCCGACTGCTCAGCAGTCGGCCCGAATCTCGGGGACTACACCCAGTGGGTGCGCTGACGCGCCCCCACGTGAGATAAAAGATGAAGCACTTACTCCGGCTCTCAGTTAGATCAGCAGTCTTCTGGGTCAGCTCCCGAGCCTGGGAGTTGAAGGCAACCGCACGGAGGTTGTGGTAGTCCTGCAAGTCGGACAGAGAAGCGAATGAGAACAAGATAGCAAACAAAGCCTACCAAGAAGTTCCAAGCCGCCTGCTCAGCAGCCGACTCGGAACTCGGGGACTACACCCAGTGGGTGCGCTGACGCGCCCCCACGGAAGAAACCAAGATCAAGAACCAACAAGGGAAGACTCACCCGAATGGCCACCCGTGCCGCGAGGAACTCGTCATTATACTGCCTCATCACTGCGGCCTGGGACTGAAGCCGGTTCCGGACTTCTTGCGCCGCCACATTCACCACGGCCGTCCCACCACCCAGCGTCCACCCCGAGCTGGCGCTGGCCATTTCCACGTCCTGGGCCGACGAGCTGGAGCCCGCGGCCTTCTGCGGGTCCGGAGCCGAAGTTGCCTTCCCCGCGCGCTGGCGCGATGGCGACCGGACCACCAGGTCCGTCCTCACAGCCGGCTCGCCTCGAGCCGATTGCGCAGGCGGCGCGTTAGGCCGGCTGCCTTGGGCCGCCCCAGTCGGCGAGGGCGGTGCCGCCTCCCTCTCCTGGACGACGACGTCGTCCTCCCTCTCCATCCCCGGCAGGTCGCCGCCAGCTTCCTCCGGCGAGGGCTCCGGGATCTCGGGCGCCGTGACATGCAGGGGGTGACAAGGAAGGCCCCCTCCGCTGCCGCTGCGGCTGCAGCCTCCGCCTGGGCCTTGGCCGCCGCGTCGGCTTGTGCCTTCGCCGACTCCTCCACCTCCTCCTGCGCCGCCTTGGCGGCAGCCGCCCTCAGCTCTTCCGCCTCCCGCTCCTCCCGCGCCTACCGCGCATTTCGCTCCGTCGTCGTTTGAAGCTCGGCACGGGGGTCCACACGGCGTGTGCTCCCGGATCCTCCCGGCGATCCAACCACGGAGGCGACAGCAACCTGCTCAAGAGAAAGCGGAGCCCTGATTTTTGAGACAAGACAAGGATTCAGAAATCGACAAGAAAAGAAGAAGGAATATGCAAGAGAATCTACACTTACGCCGAAACCGTTTGCAGCTGCTTCACCACCTTGCGGAAGCGGGCCGCCTTCGCGGCCGCCTCATCCCGTCTGGTCGCCGCCGCCCCGCCCCTGGGCTTCTTCGGCCGACTGCCGAACAAGCCCGACGCGGCCTGGCGCTTCTGCGCGCCGCCCCGAGCAGGCGGCGCGGCGGAGGAACCCGCGCCATGGTCGAACGCCGGCTGGCGGCGTGGGACGATTTCCGCCTCGTCGTCATCTGGCCAGTCGTCGAAGCTGGCTCCAAGCCCGGAGCCGCCTGCTTCGCCGCCTCCCGCCTCGGTGTTGTCGTCCATGGCGGCCGCCCCCAAGTCGGGGTCCTCCAAGTCATGCTCCGCCCGGTCGGAGAGAAATCGGCGATCCGCCCCCGCTGTCCCGGCCGCAGGTCGAAGGAGAGGGCTCTGCCAAGACGTGCTGACTGGTCAGAGTCGGCCAAGAAAAACTTGGTGACAAAACTAAAAGAAGAGAAGATAAAGAAAGCGTACCGTAGGCGGGGGATGAGCACGGGAGTACAGCTCCTTGCCAAACTGCCACTCTGCGGAGAGCTTGCAGTTCGCGAGATAGTTCACCATATGAGCCACCTCGTCATGAGGCATCTCCTTGGTGCACATCCGACTGGGATCGAGTTGGCCGCTCATTTGACTGATCAAATGAGGGCGGCTTTGAAGCGGGAGCACCCGGCGCACCACGAAGGCGGCCAGCAGGTCGGACCCAGTCAGTCCCTCCGACTGGATCATTACCCAGAGTCGGGCGACGGCGGCGGCTCCAGCCGGCGACAGCGTCCTGGCCCGATAGGACCACTGGGGCCGCCTCCCAGCCGGCGGGCCGGCAACGTAAGCCGGCAAGTTGACGTAGTCGCCTTGCGGGGCGACGTTCTTAATGTAGAAGTATGATTTCTGCCAGCGCTTCACCGACTGGATCAGCGTGATGACAGGGAAGGGGTTGTCGGCTGCCGGCCTCCGCATCGCAATGAAGGCGCCGCTCTGAGCCGGTACGCCCTGCATGCGGGTGCCGAGCTTGGATTGGAAGAATTTCCCCCAGAGCTCGAGGGTGGGAAGAATACCAAGAAAGCCCTCGCACAGAGTGACGAAGGTGGACAGCAGCACCACCGTGTTTGGAGTGAGGTGGTGCGGCTGGAGCTGATAAAAGTCGAGGAATGAGCGGAAGAAGGCGCTCGCGGGCAACTGAGGCCGCGCAGGAAGTGCGAGCGAAAGATTACCCGCTCGCCTTCCTCTGGCGCCGGCGTGATCTCCTTTTCCGGCGCGAAATGGACCTGCACCTGGTCCTTGCCGGGCAACCGCCGCGTGTTGCGGAGGAAGTCGATGTGGTCCGTGTGGACGTTGGAGCCGTCCCAATCTCTGCCGTACTGCATGATGGCGAGAAGCTGGCGAGAAAGGGTGCGGCGGCGGAGAAAGCACGGCCCCGCGGCGGCGAAGCTGCGGGGTAGTGCATAGATTGGTGGGACGGTGCGGCGGCCAGATGCTGCCGCGATGGAAAGAAGGAGGAAGAAGATGGCGGAGAGAGGATGAGCGTGCGAGCGTCTGCTGCTCCCCCTCCTCCCCCTACTTATAGCCTCGTGCGGCGAAGCCGAGGAGGCGAGGCATGGGGGGGAACGTAGGATTAACTGCGCCCACTCCCCCACGTCCCGCGATTACTGTGCCCTAACAACGTGCAGAAACTGCCGCCGGGAGGCGTGCGGCCCGCTTTGGGCCACAGAGAATCCGCGCCTGGGCCTAGGCGTAGGAGTGATGGGCCCCCGGCCTGCGGCGACGTCGTGTCGCGCGCGTGGGTTGGCAGGCTTTTTTCAGCCGGAGGGTGCCACGTGGTACGCGGGCGACGAGCGGCCGGCCCGCAACCCGGCGTCCGCACCAACCAACCCCCGCCTTTAGACTTCAGAAATTTCGCCAAGACGGCGCACCCAACCGAAGCCGGCTCCTAGCTGCTGGCTCGTCGAGATAAGAAGCTGACCGAGCTTCTCGACCTCCTCCCAGCCTCGAAGCCCAACCAGCTTCGGGGACTACTGTCAGAGTAAATGGCCACGGGTAGCCTAACTGACTCCCCCTGGCTCTTCAAAAAATTACCAGGCCAATCGAGCCTTCAAGCATCCAGAGCACGGGGTCGCCTTCCTCTGGCCGGCTATCCCCAAGGCCGACTACCAGAAGGCGACCCGGCCTCAAAAACCTTCCCGAAGAAAGCTACGAGATGGCCGACTCCAGGAAGCCGGCCCCAAGAGGACCGACTCCCAGAAGCCGGCCATGAAAAAGGCTGACTCCTAGAAGCCGGCCAAGACTGCACCCACCAGGGCTGCACCCACATAACGGTGATAAGACGGGGCGCGGCTGCAGTACAGCCTGCCACCCCCGAATCCCGGAGCATGCATGGCCACAGTGTAACGTTCGGGTCAGCCATCCCCCGTCCGGCACGGCACTGTAGCCATGTTGACCGCGACGTCACCCACGACAGGAGCCAGTACGGCCCGCGGGTGGCAGGCCTCTTCAGCCAGAGAGACACTCGAAGGCGGCCCGGCCTCCCCTAGTTGGCCTGGGGCGTAGCCGGCTCCCAATAGCCGGCTACCTCCCTCCCTCGAAATATGTGCATCATTAAGGAGACAAGACAAGGTGAGGCTACAGTAAGAGCCCGCCAGGCGGCGACACTGTAGCCACGCTTACCTCGACAAAGCCCTCGTCATCAGGGGCGAGGCAACAGTAACCAGCCACCGACAAGGCCCCCAGGCGGTGGGGCCGGCCTGTCGGCCAAGAGGCCGGCAGCCGGTGGGACCCGCTAGTCGGCGGGCCCCAACGGCCGGCGGAGATGCCGGCGAGCACAGACACTAACGACTGGGACCCGCACCCAGCCGGATTACCATTGTACCCCTGGGGGGTAGGCCTATATAAACCCCCTGGGGCACCCATGCAAAGGGTGGATCTGGAAGATAGTTTTAGCCACCACGTAGAGGGAAGAGGAGAGCGAGCCTTGCCTTTCTTCCTCCTCTAGCCAAACAGCTCAAGGAGCACTTGTAACTACTTGTGTTGATCTAGTGATCATGCGGAGACCCCGCAGAGCAGGACTAGGGGTGTTATCTCCACGGAGAGCCCCGAACCTGGGTAAGATTCGCCTGCGTGCATGTCTTCGCCTTATCCCGTTTCCAGGCACCGGCGACGTCTTACTAGCTCCCACAGTGATAAGCCACCCATTGGCATATGTCACACCTACCACCCGATGGGTGATAAAGAGTTATGTCAGATTTCGGGCTCTGCAAACCCTGGTTAGATTCGAAGTCTGGGGTGCGTGCGAAGAACTCAACCTCCCCAGTCTGCCAACCCGTCGATCCCACGGCCTAGCTCGACGAACTAAAAAGGAAAGAGGACACAACAGTTTACCTAGGTTCGGGCCACCTTGCGGTGTAAAATCCCACTCCTGCTTTGTGGTGGATTGGCCTCGAGGTGGGCCACCTTGCAGTGTAAAACCCTACTCCTGCTTTGTGGTGGATTGGCCTCGAGGTGGGGGAGAGGATGATCTAAATGATCCGGATCCGGTCCCTTTTGTACGGTGGTGGCTAGGCCCTATTTATAGTGGCCTTGGTCCTCTTCCCAAATGAAGGTGGGAAGGGATCCCACGACGGCCAAATTCGAAGGGAGACAACTAGCACATCTTATCCTGACAAAAGCAGTCTTCGCCTGCAAACCTCCTGGTCGTGACGCCGTGGTGGGCTCGGCGATGACCTCTGTCCTACCGTCCTGGTGGTCTTGGTCTTGTTGCATGGGAATGGAAACCTTCGGCTGATTCCTCGGGACTCCCACCTCTGCTTGCCTCCTTAGCACCGAAGAGAAAACTACTGTCCTGCGCCCGCTGGCGCCCGCGTGGACATGGTCGTCATGGCTCATGTCATCGGAACCTCATGAGGTGAGGATTGCATAGAAATCTCCGCTCCTCAGGAGCCAGCCTTAGGAGGCCAATCCTTCTGGAGGTCTTAGTGTTGTCCGCCTCGCGAGGGTTGGCCCCTCACGAGGGTCTTGAGTTGTTGATGCTGAAGGTGGGCTGTACCAGGCCGTCGATGGAGCCACACCGTGGGCCGCAGGTAGGCAAGTCTAGGTACCCCTGTTCCCAGAATGCCGACAGTAGCCCCCGGGCCCAAGGCACGCTCGAACTTGGCTTCAAGGCGAAGCACCACGGGCCCTAACCGCCTGCGGCTTCGGTCGACGCGTGGTGCTTGATGGGACGTGGGCGTCTCCACTTCCCCACGCTGCCTCAGCAACCGTTCGACTTGACAAGAGCCTGCTGCATGCAGAGAAAAACCCCTCGGGAGGAGCCTGGGCCACTTCCGTCGAAGAACAGGCTCGTCCGCCCTCGCGACGCCGGCGAGGGGCACGAGGTAACTCGCCCTTGGTATGAGCGGCCTCCGCCTGGATTCTTGATCCCTCAATATGCCCGCGCGTAGAGCTCTAGGCAGGATGGCAGTGCCCAGCGCCGCGCCACCCGGGGTCGAGGTGGATATGCCGAGGCTGTGTGGCCAACCGGCCTGCGAACCCACGCCGAGGGCACCTCGCGCGAGTTCGTGGTGTGGGCGGCAATGCCACCGTGCACGTGGATCCGGCTCCCGAGGTTCTTCGCCGAGGAGATCCCGCCGAGGGGGCCACTCGAGCTGTGGCTGGAACATGCCGGATGCTGCAGTCTAGCCACAGGGGCGGAGGTCAAGGTCGTCGCCCCAGGCGATGTCTTCATGACTCGAGGATGGGAAGAGGTCGTCCGCGCTTGCTGTCCAGAGGGGGCCCTCACCATCCACTTTGAGTATGATGGTGCCTCCACGATGTTCTTCAAGGTCTTCGACAAAGATGGCCAGTGCATGGAGTGTTGCTTGGGAGAGGCAGTCCACGCGGCGCGGCCACGGGCGCTGAACTTGCCCCTGGCCTTGCCCGCAGCTCCTCCGGCAGCAGCGGCGACTCCTTGGAATCCAGCGACTCTCCCGAGTCCAGCGATTCTTCGGAGTCCAGCGACGACAGCTACATGGCGCCAAGCTCCCACCGCGCTCAGAGCGCAACAGCGGCGTCCGCTCGGCGTCGTCGGTGATACCCAGTGGCCGGGGTCCTTCGAGGTCTTCTTCTTTTGTTTCCCTGCGTGGAATAGTGATGAGCCCCATGGGGGTATGTAAAAAACTGTAGTGCTTTTGCTCCAACATTATCCTTCCTAGTATGATGTTGAAATTGTGTATCTTTCTCCAGCACGGTTCCCCCTTTTCGTTCTCGTGGTAGCTTAGTGCTCTACGCCGACATGACCCAGTCCCCAGGCAGGCTTCAGCCGTTGCTGGTATGCCAATTCGTGATGTCGTGGTCAAGGCCACGAGGTGAGCGGCCTAAGGTCCGGTAAGAGCTCCTGAGGCGCGATGCTCAAGAGGTCCCCTTTGGCGTGCAAGAAGCTCCCTGAAGGACGAAAAGGAAAGCGGCATTGCCCGAGCGAGATCGCAAGAGTCGAGATATTGGATCATGAGGTTTAGGCTGATATGTATGGGTGAGTTATCTTGGTGAGCCTGCAGTGATTCCCATGTGCGGCACCTGACCGTGCCTTAGTGGTGACGCTTCTAGGTAGGGCTCACACCGGTCCCCCCTTTTCCATGCTCATCTAGATGCTCTACGTCCTCAGGTCCCGTACCTCGAGTGAGGCTTGGCCGCCGCTGGTATGCCAGGTCGTGATGCCGTGGTTGTCAGCGTCCTGGGAACGGGGGTCCCCAGACTTGCCTGCCTGCGGCCCACGGCGTGGCTCTATGAGCGAGCCAGTACGTCCCATCTTCGCCATCAAGCATCCAAGACCCTCGCGAGGGGCCAAGTCTTGCGAGGCCGGCGACGCAAGACCTCCTCGAGAGCGGCTTCACCAGGCTGGCTCGTGAGGGGCAAAGAGATCAAGGCAAGGCAAACCTCCCGAGGTTCCAGTGATGTGAGCCATGACGATCGAGACCAGGATGGCGCCAGGTGGGCGCCAGCGCGCACAGTGTCCTTGTTTCCTCTTTGGTGCTAAGGAGGCAAGCGTAGGCGAGGAGTACCGAGGCATCAAGCAAAGGTTTCCATATCGGTGCAACGAGACCAAGACCAGCAGGACGGCAAGACGGAGGTCACCATGGAGCCCAAGGCGGCGTCACCGCCAGAGCCTTTTGCAGGCGAAGACTGCTTTTGTCAGGATAACTTGTACTAGCTGTCCCCTTTCAAATTGGCCGTTGTGGCATCCCTTCCCGCTCAATATTTGGTGAGAGGACCAGGGCCTCTATAAATAGGACTAGCCACCACAGTAGAAGAAAACGGAGCCTGAGCTGATTCAGACCATCCACACATCCACCAAGCATAAGAACACCTCACCTTAGGAGGCTGTTCTTCCCCTTGTACTATTCATCCTCAGCCCGAGAGGCAATCCACTACACCACACTGGAGTAGGGTATTACACCACAACAGTGGCCCAAACCAGTATAAATCTTGTGTCTCTTGTGTTGCGAGTTCGTCGGGCTAGCCTTAGATATCGTAGCGAGGTTAAGGGCGTGATTCGGTAGGGGGAGATCTTCGTGCGCACCCCAGTGTTCGAACCTCGAGGGTTTTGCTGGAACCCGAGATCCGACATTTGGCGCGCCAGGTAGGGGTGCGCCAGAGCTCTTCTTCCGCCAGTCGATCCGCTCGTTGATCCCCCGCCACTCTGCGGGTTTGATGTCCGGTGACTCAAGAGCCAATGTCGACCGCTGGGTGGCGCCGTCTACCCAAGAAGACCTCAACCCCGCGCCCCGGGCAGCCCGCGCACCACCAAGCACTGCGGGGCGTGGGCGGCGCGGTCACCCGCTGTCCGCCCTTACTCTGCGACAAGTGCGGGGGGCGCAAGAGCTTCAAGCCACGCCGCGGCCACGGCGCCGCACACCCGACAGGAGCAAGCAAACATGAGAGCCGCGCTCACAGTGGCTCGGAAGCTGTTGCGATGTCGGTTAATGGAGAGCGGCCGAGATGCGTTGCTGGAGCGCGTCGCCGAGCTCTTGGACGCCGCGGCCTCGGGAGCACCACCCTTCTGCTCCATGCTCACACCTCAAACTGCGGTCGGGTCACATGGCGGGCCTCGCCGCGCTCGCATGCCCACAGGCGCGCCACCAGGCTCCATCGACACTAGCGCAACCAACGGAGCCGGACGCCCGCTCGCACCCGCATCACCTCCCGTGAGCGCGGGTACGAGCGCTGCCATCTACGGCCCCGACGGGATGCAACCCTACCACCCTCAAGGCATCACGCTAGGCCGGGCAACATGGAGCGTGGGGCACTACGGCGAGGTCTTTGAGGCGGCGGCCTCGGAGGCCTACGTGCCCCGCATGGTGGACCAGGAGTACATGCTGGAAGACGACCCCGGCTCGTTCCTCGAGCCGGGCTGGGAGGAGGAGGCGCTAGAAGTCGGCACCTTTCAGGAGCCCTCTGGGAGCCTCACGAACCGCGCCGGCGACAACAACTACAGGGTACCACTAATTCCTCAGGAGCAAGCTTACGCTAAACATGGGACGCAGGAGGAGCAGGTCGCAGCAGTGGATGGCAGCCCCAGCTCGTCGGCCTCCCTGCCGCCAAGGGGGCACACTAGGCGCTGCAGGAGAGGGACCGAGAGCAAGGCCCCTCCCCGTGCCGCACGGAGCAAGGCGTCCCCCAGAGTTAGGCCCTCTGCCGCGGAGGTGCTCCAGAGCCTTCCCCCGGCACAGGACCCGCGCTGGCGTCCCCTTGGCCCCTTGGTGTCGTCCTGCTTTCCGGTCGTCCCCAACGGTGGTCGAGGGAGGCGCAAGGCGGGTCCCTCATCTGGCGATATGAAGTAAGGCTCACGCCTGTGAAGGTCTCCGCTCGTGACACTCTCACGTAATAATGAGTGGGGCTGTACACGCCTCGGAGTCTCAGGAGTGCCGCCCTCGGGCCTCGGGGGCTCCCTCCTATGTCCTAGTGGCAGAACTTAGCTCCGCGATGGTGAGAAGACAAGAAGACTAGACTAGGCGCCGGACGCGGCCATTTGATTTGGATTTCTCTTCTGTAACCCTGCCTTCTGGATTTGGATTTAAGTTGAAGTTGAATTTTCGTTGATACGCGCGGGGGGTGCCTTTTCTCGTTCGAGCGATTTCTTGCTATCTGGTTCTTGCCTTAAATCTGGAGTTTGCGCTTGTCGCTTCCCCCTTCACGAGCTCCCCGCGAGCGGGGCTAGGCCCGCTGCACACGCGCCACGCGCATGTCAAGCCACGGCTAGCGCTTGCTCATCACGCGGCCCCCTCGGGCGTGTCGACAGGCTCCTTAGGAGCTTCTCGGAAATGCGCAACCTCACGAACCGGTGCGGGGCTCGTCCAGGCTAAGGTAAACCACGACAACAACAATCTTACCCCGGGATACGTGGGTTCATGAAGACACATATTCTACTCGGCCTAAAAAGATAGAGGCAGTAGTATATTTACATGAGGGGCTTCCCCTCCAAAAATGCTCTTACAAGCTCTAGGGCCACGCACGAGCTTCTGTGTGCAGGACAAATAGCTGGGAAACGCGGGAATCAGTCAGACATGTCGCTCACCGCATCGCCTTCAGACGCGTCGCTGGCATTGCTGCCACCATCGCCAGCATCACCATCACCTCCAACAGCGCCGCCATCACCATCATTGACCACGTCGCCTTCGTCCGCCGCGACCACCACCACATCGTCATCAGAAGTGAAGGCCCTAACAGGCGCGTCCACGTTGTCCTCCACCCATCGCGCCAGGTCACCCCGGATGGCCTCGGGTATGGGAGCAATGGCGGCATCAAAATCAAAGTTGGGATCGGAATTTTGAAGATGGCTGAAGACGCGGGAGAATGTGTGCCCCAGCAGGCTACGGCTCCTCTCCTCAACAAGTTGGCGAGCTCGCGCGTAACGATCCTCCAGGCGCGTCACCACGTCGATAAAGAAGCAAAGGTGGCTGGCGTAGTCGTTCGCGTCGGGATGAGGAGCATTCTCGTCACAGATGTGGCCCAGCGCCGCGTTGGCCCTATTCCTGAGGCCATCGAGCATGGGGGCATGCACGCGCTCCAGCGTTCGCCGTTGAAGCACTTCCTCCCTGTTCTGCTGGGCAATGGACTTGGCGTTGGAAACCCGCTGCTGGAGAGGAATTAGCTCGGCACGGGCGGAGGCCAGCTCAGCCTGCGCCGAGGCCAGGGCTGCTGCGGTGGCCTCCTCGCACCGTTCCACCTCAGTCAGCCTAGACTTGAGGGCAGTAGTCCTGCCCGCGGCTTCGGCCACTACGAACTCCAACTCCAGGGTGTACCTGCCCTCAAGATCCGCGCGGGCCTCGGCCACCCGGCGATCGACCTCCTCCTCGGCCTGGCCTCGCACGCGCCAACGGCATCTTCCGCTCGGGCAACTTAGCGCTCCCTCGTCTCCAGTCGCTCGAGCTCAAGGCTGCGCTCCACGTCTTCCAGCGCCAACGCCTTCTCGCGCTTCCGGATCTCTTCCTCGTGCCCCCCTCAGCGACGCAAGGGCGGCTCTGCGTGCCTCAACTTGCTGCTCCAAGGAGGTGCTCCAGGCTTGGAGCTCCCACGCGCGCTTCTCCGCGGCTTCACGACGGCGGTCAGCCTCCCGGACCTCTTCCTGAGCTCAGGAACAGGCCTCTCGCGAGGCTGCGAGAGAAATCTCGGCATTCACATTATAAAGCTCACGCTGGTGGTGCCCGAGGTTGATGGCCACCTTCAGCTTATGCCGCTCCTCCACCAGCCGAAGACCCTCGGCCACGAGGCGCGCGTCCACATCCGCGAGCTCTTCACCAAGCCGGTTCATCGTGCCCATCGTCTCCTGAAAGAGCTCAGGGCGGACGACACTCCTTTCTTGCACCGACTTGAGCATACTGCTGACTTCGTCCTCCACGGGGACCGTAGACGGGGCCCGAAGTGGCTCGCCCCCTTTCAGCAGGGGGCTGGGGGCTGGCACCCACCCAGTTGCAGGCTAGGCCTCGCGAGGAGCCCCAACGAGTGAAGGCCCGCTGCTTGAAGAGGAGCCCAAGACCGAGGCCATCCAGCCACCGTCCATGACAAGGGGAGGAACCCTTGGCACGCTTGCTGCATTCCAAGCAAGGCCGCGAAGGAGAGACGGCGAGGGTGCGAGCTCGAGGCACCTTGTTGACGGGCTGGCTTCCTCGGTTGACTCCGCGTAGTGAGCACTGCGCGGACTTGCAGCGCTCACGTCTAGCGGGAGAAGAGGAGCGAGAGGAGGTTGCTCCTCGGGAGATTCCGTGGCCTTGGCAGAAGGGATCCTGAAGAGCCATCGTCAGGAAGGTAAGCAGCACTCGAAGAATCACAAAGATAAGGTACTTACTCATCAACGATGATGTACTTTCTCCGTTTTAACGGCCCGAAGGTGCCGCTCCCGCGGCTCGGAGACCCCTTCCTCTTGCGGAGCTCCTCGAAGTCCACACACAGTCGGCTGAAGCGCTGGACATGGCGGCCA
This sequence comes from Aegilops tauschii subsp. strangulata, assembly GCF_002575655.3. NCBI lineage: Eukaryota > Viridiplantae > Streptophyta > Magnoliopsida > Poales > Poaceae > Aegilops > Aegilops tauschii. Next base: position 455,367,071 of record NC_053041.3, on the reverse strand, counting down.
GCACGAGGCGCAGCTGGAGGCGAGCATGGGACGCACCTTGTCCATGGCTTCTTGGTTGAGCACCAGCGACCTACCAACGGCAGGCTCTGTGGCCGGGCGTAGCTCGGCGGAGGACAGGGGGTTCTTCTCTTTCTCCAACTGGTCCGGCGCCATGGCGATATGAGGACCGAGCTCAGATCGGATCGAGAGAAGAGGCTGAGTTTCGAGGAAGTGGAAGATTTGGGGAGCGCGCCGCAACGACGGGAGGAAAATCGTGTAGACCACGGTGGCTGCCTAGCCAGGCGGGTATCAAGGCAGCGTGGGGAAGCAGAGACGCCCACGTCCAATCAACCGCCACATGTCAACCAAGGCCGCAGGCTATTGGGGCCCGCAGCGCTCCGCACTTGCCCTTTGGCTTCGCCTCAAAGCCAAGCCCGAGTGCGCCTTGGGCCCGGGAGCTACTGTTGGCGTTCTGGGAACAGGGGTCCCCAGACTTGCCTGCCTGCGGCCCACGGCGTGGCTCTGCGAGCGAGCCCGTACGACCCATCTTCGCCAACAAGCATCCAAGACCCGCGCGAGGGGCCAAGCCTCGCGAGGCGGGCGACACAAGACCTCCTCGGGAGCGGCTTCACCAGGCTGGCTCGTGAGGGGCAGAGAGATCAAGGTAAGGCAAACCTCCCGAGGTTCCAGTGACGTGAGCCTTGACGATCGAGACCAGGATGGCGCCAGGCGGGCGCCAGCGCGCACAGTGTCCTTGTTTCCTCTTTGGTGCTAAGGACGCAAGCGCGGGCGAGGAGTATCGAGGCGTCAAGCAAAGGTTTCCATATCGGTGCAACGAGACCAAGACCAGCAGGACGGCAAGACGGAGGTCACCATGGAGCCCAAGGCAGCGTCACCGCCAGAGCCTTTTGTAGGCGAAGACTGCTTTTGTCCGGATAACTTGTACTAGCTGTCCCCTTTCAAATTGGCCGTTGTGGCATCCCTTCCCGCTCAATATTTGGGGAGAGGACCAGGGCCTCTATAAATAGGACTAGCCACCATAGTAGAAGAAAACGGAGCCTGAGATGATTCAGACCATCCACACATCCACCAAGCATAAGAACACCTCACCTCAGGAGGTTGTTCTTCCCCTTGTACTATTCATCCTGAGCCCGAGAGGCAATCCACCACACCACACTGGAGTAGGGTATTACACCACAACGGTGGCCCGAACCAGTGTAAATCTTGTGTCCCTTGTGTTGCGAGTTCGTCAGGCTAGCCTTAGAGATCGTAGCGAGGTTAAGGGCATGATTTGATAGGGGGAGATCTTCATGCGCACCCCAGTGTTCGAACCTTGAGGGTTTTGCCGGAACCCGAGATCCGACAGTGGTCAAGGCCAGGGGCGAGGGCTCGAGAGCTAGTGGGAGCCCCTGAGGCGTGATGCTTAGGAGCCCCCCTTTAACATGCAAGCACATGAAAAGGGATGGCCGGCGGGGCTGCCCATAGTTAAGCTCCGGAGGTTCCTGCGAGTTAGTCCAAGGAGGAGAATATAACACATAAACGTGCTTGCTGTCCTGCCACTGATCCTTCCGCAAGAAGATGAGGGCACTGAGGATCTGGTGAGGTGACGTGCCAGGGGCAGGCCGTGAGCCAGAGCTAGATCTCTCAGATTTGTCAGCGTTGCAGGGACGGACCTGAGCACAAGCGTCGTGCCAGCATGTGTATCCCCCGATGCGGGATGAGCAAGAGGCAGGTCAGTAGTGCAGGGAGGTTGCGAGGGGCGATAAAGCACCAGGCAGGTGGGTAATAATCATAAAGCGAATCATGGATAGGGTAAAGCCAGTTCTGATAAATGCAAAGAACGATACATGCCGCAGGGACGGACCCACACGGCTTGGGGATAATGCAGCCCGAGGGGCGCCCCCAACTGAACAAACCAAAAAATGTCACGTGGCACCATTGCTAAAGAAGTGTTGAGGTTCCCGAAGACGCGCGTTGCAGAAATCGCTCCTGACGAGTCTCCCAGGCCCCGAACCTCACGAGGCTCTGGAGGCCCGGGGGGCTCGTGAAGATCCGTCGCCGCCTCCGATAGAACCGCCTAGTGTCTGGCCTCATGAGCCGCCAGGACGCCCCGCAAGTGGCGCTGGTGCGCGGTAGCCATGTTCCGCAAGACAAAGGCATGCGAACATAGCTGTGAGGTGGGCCCTCGCACTGGCCAACGTAGGACGGCCAGAAGAGCTCCTGGGACACGACCCTATTGAGCCCTGGGATGTAGATGCAGACGCGCAGCTCGCTGCCCTCGTCAGGGGCAGCAGCTGCAGTGGGGGGGTGCGATGGCGCTCGCCACGCATGGCTTGCGCCTTCTGAAGCTCCTTGATCGCCTTGGTGATGAATTCCTGAGTACCTGGCACCTCATGCCCTGTGCTCTCTTTGTGGAAAGTCGCGTTGAAGCACGCCTCCACATGGTGCCCGAGCACCTCGCTCGTGACGTTGGCTAGGTCTGAGGCCCTCTAGAGGAGAGCCCCCGAGCCCAGCCTTAGGGGGGGCGCTGGGCGTGCCTTCCTATGCGAGAGGGGAAGGCACCCCGTCAGTGGGCGTAGGTCCTGAGGCAGGGCTACCGGCTGCCCCATCCTCCTGAGGTCCACTGTGGAGCAGCTGCTTCTTCTTCTTGGGGACGACCTCAGGGGAGTAGGCAACACCTTCGTCATCCGGGTTCTCGACTGCTGCAGCCTGGTAGGCATGCTCGAGGGAGCACACTGCATCCTTTTCGTCGCAAGCGACTGTGATGATGCCACAGCTTCCTGGCATCTTGAGGACATTGTAGGCATGGTGGGTCACAGCCATGAACTTGGCCAGGGCCGGGTACCCGAGGATGGCATTGTACAGGAGGCGAATGTGGGCGACATCAAAGTCGATGAGTTCAATGCAGTAGTTGCTGCGCTTGCCGAAGGTGACAGGAAGGCGGATCTGCCCTATCGGGGTGGTGGAGTTGTCAGTCACTCCTGAGAAGGGCTTGGTAGGCTGAAGCTGGTTGTACGGCACCTGGAGCCTGTCGAACATCTCGACCGAGAGAACATTGATCCCCACACCGCCATCAATGAGTGTCTTGGTGACGAGGATGTTGCTGATGATGGGCGAGCAGAGCATCGGGAGGGTGCCGGCCGTGGCTGCACACTTGAGTTGGTCGGAAGAGTCGAAGGTGATGGCGTACTTGGACCACTTGAGCGGACGCGTCACCTCGAGCTTGGGGAGGGCCGCGTTCACCTCACACGCGAACTGCTTGAATATGCGATGGGAGGCAGGGGCCTGAGCGCCGCCTAGGATGCAAGCGATGGCACGAGGCTCTTGCAAGCCCCCAGCCCCCTTGTCCTGGTGGTGGTCATCATTCCTTCTTGGTGGTGGCGGCAGTGGAGGAAGGCCAGCGTTGCCCTGAGGGCGGTCCTCACGAGGCTAGTCCTTCTAGGGACCCTCGCGAGGCTGGCCCGACCAGCGGTCCTCACGAGGCTGACCGCGCCATTCCTGGCGGGGGTCGCGGCCGTCCTAGCATCCTTTGCCTCGGCCTCCTCCGCGGCCATAGCCTCGATCGTTGCACTCGGGGCGACGACCGAGGCGCCCGTCGCTGATGGCCCTAAGCTCTTGGCAGTCATTGGTGTTGTGGTGTGCACATTGTGGAAGACACAGAATGGGCGGCTGCCCTTGGATGACTCTGGGTGGTCGGAACCATGCTTCATCTCAGGTTCGGCCGCAAGCACAGCTGGCCCTTGCGCTTCACATCCTTGGCCTTCTTGTCTTCTTGGTTAGCCTCCGGTAGGTCCAGGAGGGAGAGGCGACCTTCCTCAGCTCTCGCACACTTGGTTGCCATGTTGAACATCTCCAGAGCTGTGCATAGGTCCTCATGTATGGCGAGCTCCTCCTTCAACTTGACGTCGCGGACATCAGTGAACGCTGAGATGATGGCCTCATCCGACACCTCGGGGATCTTGAGGCGAACACTGTTGAAGCACTGGAATGTACTTCTACAAGGTCTCTCCTGGCTGCTACTTGATGTGTCGCAGGTCACCCGCACCTGGTGGGCGGTCACGAGTGCCCTGGAAGTTGGCGACGAAACGTTCTCGCATCTCGTCCCAGGAGGAGATCGATCCCGCGGGGAGGTACAGGAGCCACGAGTGCGTGCCGCCATTGAGGGCCATGGCAAACCAGTTCGCCATAACCTTCTCATCGCTGTTGGCAGCCTTGATGCTCAGCTCGTAGAGCTGCAGGTACTTGGCAGGTTCGGGGGTGCCTTCGTTGCGTGGAGGCAGGTCGGGCTCGAACTTCCTTGGCCAGATGACGCTGCGCAACTCCGGAGTGAACGCGTGGCATCCCGCTATGGTCACGGGAGCCCGCCGTAGAGGTGGAGCCTGGTCTTGGCGCTCGCGCGCCACCATCGCAGGTGGCGCGCGGTCTTTACGTGGCGGTGCTGGGAGCGCACGCGCATCTTCTTGTGGCCGTTGCACCACCTGGCAGCTTGCCTCATCGTGCGCGGGCGCCCTGCATTGCAGGTTGCACCGAGGAGCCTCCCGCCTTGGCTCGATGATGGCGTCCTTCCTGGGAGGTGGAGGAGGTGCTCCGTGAGCTACGTCACCCACGGCAGGCGGTAGGTGAGGCAGGGAGAGAGATAGTGCAGGAGACTCTCCGGCGGTGCTGACGAGCTCGGCGATGCGGTCCAGCCAGTCCTCGTAAAGGTCATCGACCGAGCGGTAGCGCAGAAGCTCACGTGCCATGAGCAACGCAGCCTGTGCATTCACTGGGCCACGATGAGCATGGGAAGACGAAGCGGCCGGAGTCAGCGACGGGGTGGCGGTGCGCCCTCTCGCCACATAGAAGAATGGAACGATGAAGCCTACTACTCATGGCCCGCGGGACCGGTGACGGCGTTCGCCACTGGCGACGGGGGAAGACGAGGGCAGCCGTTGACCGCCGGTGCTGTATGAGCGACGCGGGCGGCGAGGCCGGCCCGACGCTCAGCACGAGCTCGACGAGCGTCAGCCATGGGAGCGGCGGAGCAGTGTCAAATCGACCGGCAGAAGGGAGGCTCTGAGGCACCCCTACCTGGCACGCCAAATGCCGGATTTCGGTCTCCGCAAACCCTGGTTAGATTCGAACTCTAGGGTGCATGCGAAGAACTCAACCTCCCTAGTCTGCCAACCCGTCTATCCCACAGCCTAGCTCGACGAACTAAAAGGAAAGAGGACATAGTAGTTTACCCAGGTTCGGGCCACCTTGCAGTGTAAAACCCTACTCCTGCTTTGTGGTGGATTGGCCTCGAGGTGGGCTGAGGATGAACTAGTATAGTGGAAGAACGACCTCAGGAGGCGTGTTCTTGAGCTGGCCGGGGAGAGGATGATTTAAATGATCCGGATCTGGTCCCTTTTCTACGGTGGTGGCTAGGTCCTATTTATAGTGGACTTGTTCCACTTCCCAAATGAAGGCTGGAAGGGATCCCACAACGGCCAAATTCGAAGGGAGAAAACTAGTACATCTTATCCTGACAAAAGCAGTCTTCGCCTGCAAAGCCTCTAGTCATGACACCGTGGTGGGCTCGGCGATGACCTCCATCCTGCCGTCCTCGCGGTCTTGGTCTTGTTGCATCGGAATGGAAACCTTTGGCTGATTCCTCGGGACTCCGCGCTTGCGCTTCCCTCCTTAGCACCAAAGAGGAAACTGCTGTCCTGCGCCCGCTGGCGCCCGTCTGGCCTTGGTCGTCATGGCTCACATCATCTGAACCTCATGAGGTGAGGCTTGCATAGAAATCCTCACTCCTCAGGAGCCAGCCTGAGGAGGCCTCTCCTTCTTGAGGTCTTGGTGTCGTCCACCTCGCTAGGCTTGGCCCCTCACGAGGGTGTTGAGTTGTTGATGCTGAAGGTGGGCCGTACTAGGCCGTCGATGGAGCCACGCCATGGGCCGCAGGTAGGCAAGTATGGGTACCCCCGTTCCCGGAACGCCGACAAGTTCGTCGTAAAGAGGTACGTCGATGCAAGGTTTTACACTGATCCCGATGACTCTGAGTCTCAATCTGGATACGTATTGAAAGTGGGAGCAATTAGCTAGAATAGCTCCATGCAGATCATTGTAGACATAGAAATTTGCAAAATACATATGGATCTAAATGTGACAGACCCGTTGACTAAACCTCTCTCACATGCAAAACATGATCACACCTTAGTACTCTTTGGGTGTTGATCACATGGCAATGTCAACCAGATTATTGACTCTAGTAAACTCTTTGGGTGTTGGTCACATGGCGATGTGAACTATGGGTATTAAATCACATGGTGATGTGAACTAGATTGTTGAATCGAGTGCAAGCGGGAGACTGAAGGAAATATGCCCTATAGGCAATAATAAAGTTGTTATTTTATATTTCCTTATTCATGATAAAGGTTTATTATTCATTCTAGAATTGTATTGATCGGAAACCTAAATACATGTGTCAATATATAAACAAACACCGTGTCCCTAGTGAGTCTCTACTTGACTAGCTCGTTGATCAAAGATGGTTAACGTTTCCTAACAATGGACATGAGTTGTCATTTGATAACGGGATCACATCATTAGGCGAATGATGTGATGGACAAGACCCATCCGTTAGCTTAGCATTATGATCGTTCAGTTTTATTGCTATTGCTTTCTTCATGTCAAATACATATTCCTTCGACTTTGAGATTATGCAACTCCCAGATACCAGAGGGATGCCTTGTGTGCTATCAAACGTCACAACGTAACTGGGTGATTATAAAGATGCTCTACAGCTATCTCCGAAGGTGTTTGTTGGGTTGGCATAGATTGAGATTAGGATTTGTCACTCCGAGTATCGGAGAGGTATCTCTGGGCCCTCTCTGTAATGTACATCATAAGAAGCCTTGCAAGCGAAGTGAATAATGAGTTAGTTGTAGGATGATGCATTATGGAACGAGTAAAGAGACTTGCCGGTAACGAGATTGAACTAGGTATGAAGATACAGACGAACGAATCTCGGGCAAGTAACATACCGATGGACAAAGGGAATTACGTATGTTGTCATAATGATTCGATCGATAAAGATCTTCGTAGAATATGTAGGACCCAATATGGGCATCCAGGTTCCGCTATTGGTTATTGACTGGAGAGGTGTCTCGGTCATGTCTACATAGCTCTCGAACCCGTAGGGTCCGAACGCTTAACGTTCGACGACGATTTAGTATTATATGAGTTATGTGATTTGGTGACCGAATGTTGTTCGGAGTCCCAGAAGAGATCATGGACATGACAAGGAGTCTAGAAATGGTCGAGAGGTAAAGATTGATATATAGGACGATAGTATTCGGACACAGGAAGTGTTCCGGAGTGTATCGGGTAATTATCGGAGTACCGGAGAGGTTACCGAACACCCCAGGAGGTTAATGGGACACAAGGGCCAAAGGGGAAGGGGCACACCAGCCCACAAGGGACTGGCGCACCCTTCCTAGGACGCCGGCCAAGTGGAAGAAGGGAGGGGGGGAGTCGGCCTGCCCCTTCCTTTCCCCTCCCCTCTCTTCCTTTTCCCTTCTGGCAAATGTGGTGGGGGGGTGGAACAACAATATACGTGGGGAGGGGGCGCCCCAAGGCTGCTCCCCTCCCCCTCCCACCTATATATACGTGGGGAGGGGGCGCCTAGAACACACAACATCAATTGTTAGCCGTGTGTGGCACCCACCTCCACATGTTTACACCCCCGGTCATAGTTCTGCGGTGCTTAGGCGAGGCCCTGCGAGAATCACTTCACCATCACCACACCGTCATGCTGACGGAACTCATCTACTACCTCGACACCTTGCTGGATCAAGAAGGCGAGGGACGTCACTGAGCCGAATGTGTGTAGAACTCGGAGGTGCCGTACGTTTGGTACTCGATCGGTGGAGCGCGAAGAAAGTTCGACTACATCAACCACGTTGTGAAATGCTTCCGCTTATGGTCTACGAGGGTACATAGACACACTCTCCCTCTCGTTGATGTGCATCTCCTAGATAGATCTTGTGTGAGGGCAGGAATTTGTTTGAAATTGCATGCTACGTCACTACAAAAAAAAGACATATCCGTGACATTTTGGGCCGAACGAATTTTTTTTCTATCATGCTTATGACACTTCTATGACGATAATTGTGACAAAACCTGGTATCATCATAGATGTAGTGGACTCCTACTTCTATGACAAAAAATCATGACAGAAAATGGGCTTTTCATGTTGGGCGGGCCGGAGACGCAGCTGCATGACATTCTTTGGGCCATCCATGACAGAAAAGACCGTGTTAGAAGCGAGGGCGAGGAAAATATCGGGGAGTTCCCGGTTACGGTGGGTGGTCGGGGGTCGAGCGATGCGCGTTTTTCTCATACAGGTATGCGCGTGGGTGCGAGGTGTTGGGCTCTAATTGAACCCGAGCGAGGCGTTCGCCTACTGAACCCGAGCGATTGCATTGGAGGCTACGCGTTACTGAACCCGAGCGATCGATCGATGGCTGTTAACTGAACCCGATCGAGCGATTCCTTCGCTACTGCTGCTAATTGAAGCCGATTGATGCTGTCTCTGGATGAACAGTGAGCGTTGTTGTTAGGGGGGGTTGGATGAACAGGACCCCGTGGTAGTAGAGGCCATTGCCGCTGGATGAATAGGACCCCGATCAAGCCGGTTGGGGGTGGATGAACAGGACCCCGTGGAGGGCTGGTTGAACAGTAGCCGATGGAGGGCTGGATGAACAGTAGCCCATGGAGGGGTGGTTGAACAGGACCCCATGGAGAGGGCTAGTTGAACAGTAGCTGGAGGAGGAGCGGTGGAGGCTGGATGAAGAGTGGCTGGTGGAGGCAGGAGGGGAGACGCCGTGGATGAACAGTCGCAGGTGGAGGCTGGAGGAGGTCGCCACGGTGGATGAACAGTAGCGCGTGGAGGCAGTCAACGGTGGAGATGAACAGTAGCCCGTGGAGTCCCGTTTTGCGGTACACCACACCCCTGCCGATCAACAGGACCCCCGTTTCAACCGTAGCGCTCCAACACAAGTCCCTTTCCTCCGTTTTGTGGTACGCCACACCCCTCCTGATCAACAGGACCCCATTTCGACCGTAGGAGGTCCAAGAGAAGTTTGTTTCCTCCATTTTGCGGTACGCCAGATCCCTCCTGATGAACATGATCCCATTTCGACCGTGGCAAGTCGAACACAAGGTCGTTTCCTCCGTTCTGCGGTATGCCATGCCTCGTTTTGATCGGCTATTCCGTCCAAGCCGGTTGGCTCCCGATGAACATGACAACGACGCAGTTTCTCCGTTCCGACCCAGCCATGTACACGAGCCCTGGCCGTACGTATGCGCGAGTAGGCGTTCGAGACTCCTCCCCTATGTACATACATGGCCGTATTTACTTTCTTGTACCCTGGCTGTACGTACGTGTACATGCTACGTGCGCGCCTCTACTACGGCACGTGCCCTTCCTTACACGGCCATGGTTCCTCGCTGCAGCCTACAGACAGACCGATCGACCAGTATGTACGTACACGTTCGCGACCAGAATGACAACGCTATGTACGCTTCGACCAGGTGGGTCCCGACTGTGAGGCACTTCCTTGCATGCGAAGATGTAGCTGGTGGGTCCCAGCAGTCAGGGGGCGAATCATTTTTTTGCCCGTAATATGGACGCACTTCCTTGCGTGCGAAGATGGAGCTGGTGGGTCCTAGCAGTCAGGGGGAAACGTTTTTTTCGCAAAATACGGTGGCCCATCCAATGGGTCCCTGCTGTCAGGTGGAGGAATCATTATTTTCCGCGTAATAAGGAGGCACTTCCTTGCTGCGGCCGTGGACCCAGCTGTCAGCCTCTCCACGTACAGTACTCTTCCGATGGAAGTCGTTCCTTGACCACGTTGACCACGCCGCGCCGAGAGCACCAGGGCGGTGGACGACGACGAGGCCTAGGAAGGGGACGACGCGGAGCCGGGGAAGACGCGGTAGTGGATGCCCACCCGGAGAGGAGTACGAGGGTTCACTGGTTCGGCTACGGTGTGAGGCTGCCGTCGCCGCAGAATAACAGAGGGTGTGGGTGAGCAGAGGGATGGCCTGGCCAGCGGTGGGAGTAGTAGGGGGGGTGAGGCCTCCGCGGCATCACAACCGGCCACGGGAGGCAGGAGCACACAGCACGACCGGTGCTGGTTTGGGTGGCTGGAGCAAGAAGACCAGAGGTTGAAGAAGCACTACGGCCGTTGGATGGACATCGTACGGTCACTGGAGCTAGAATGATTCATATTGAAAAAGTTGACAAAGCCCTCTGTCCCCATCAACTTAGTAGGCCCACAAGTCAGTCTCCCACTATGGTGGGTCCCAGCTAGTGGGGGGGTATTCATTTTTTTGTGCATAATAAGGAGGCACTTCCTTGCATGCGAAGATATAGCTGGTGGGTCCGACCTGTTAGCGGGGGGAATGTTTTTTTCATGAAATATAGAGGCCCTTCCGGTGGGTCCCAGCTGTCAGGTGGAGGAATCATTATTTTGCGCGTAATAAGGAGGCATTTCCTTGCGTGCGGCCATGGACCCAGCTGTCAGCCTCTCCACGTACAGTCCACTTCCGATGGATGTCGTACATTGACCACGTTGACCACTCTGCGCCGAGCGCATCCAAGGTGGTGGACGACGGTGAGGCCCCGGACAGCAACGAGCCAAAGATGGGAAGACGCGGGAGTGGAGTCACAGACGGAGAGGTGTACAAGGGTTAACTGGTTCTGGTGCGGTGTGGTTCGGCAGTCGGTGGAGAAGAACATGAGGTGTGGAGGGATGGCGTGGTCGGCGGTGGGGTAGTGCTTCACAGCGAAGCGTGCTAAGTAGAGCTGCTAGCAGTAGGAGGCGGGAGCAGGTGGTCCTGGCGACGCTAGAGGAAGAAGACGAGAGATTGACGATGGATGCCGGTCGTTGGATGTAAATCCAACGGCTAACAATGTCAGTATCATTTGTTGACTAAGTTGACAACGACTTGCATTGGCTTCGACCTATTGGCCCACATTTCAGCCTCCAAAAATGTGGCACGTATTCAACCCATTTTTTTTCAGAATTTACAGTCAATTTGATCTCTTTTTTTTATAATTACAATCCATTTGCTGGGCTGGGTGAACAAATAATGTAGCGTCCATGTGGCCGATTTATTTTTTTCCTACAAAATTATAGGCCATTTGCACTTTCTCGAAATACATGATTTTGCTGGGCTGATTCTAATTATAATGTTGGGTTGGGCATAGCAATGTTATCAAAAAATAAACAGGGGCTAAGCATTTTGTTATAAATATGTTAAATAATAAGTGATTTGATATTACATTGGTCCTTAAATCTTACCAAGCTTTTGTACACAATCACCAGGATTTCGTTGCCAAAAAAATCCAGGATTTTATTGTTAAGAAATTATTTTTATTAGTTAATAAGATGTGGGATATTGTTTTCTTACATATGTAAGTATCTGTTAAATATATGATGACAATAACAATAATATACAATAACATATAAAATAATTTAAATATACATAATATAGTTAGAAGGGAAACATAAATTGGACCAGGCGTTCCTATTCTTATGTAGAAAAATAGAACAGACCTCTGCGTTTTCTTCAAAAAAATACATAACTTGGGCTGCCGATGTTTCAGGAAAAATTATACCTCGGATGGGAGGTCCATAGGCCGGTTAATACATGACGACCCTCAAGAAAATACAAACTGGCATGTTGTGGGCTGCACATGTTAAAAAAGAAAGCCTAGACGGGGCAGCCCACAACCCAGCTGATACTTGCTACCCCAGTGATAATAAATGATACCAGCCAGCTCCCCGGCTTCGTTGTGAATTTATCTCCTTTAGTAACTATGTTGAAGCACCTAAAAATATGTAACTATGTTGACAAACCCGTGGGCCCCAATGTCAATATAGCATAGGAGGAAGTATTTTTTCAATGAGGCACTTGCTTGCGTATGGCCATAGACCTGGTGGGTGCCGACTGTGCGCCTCTCCATGTACAGTCCTCTCCAGATTCCTCTCGTTTGTTCAGCATGTTCACAACGGCAGTCAGGGCGCCGCGGGGAGCGCACAAAGGCGCGGGAGGAGATCGGACCACCTGAGGCAGTGCCTTATTTGTAACGAAAGTACTGAACTAGCCTAGTGGCCAAGTGACACTACCCAACAACTGTTCCGCCCGGGTTCGATTCCACAAGATGCAGGGAAAATATCTCCAATTTTTTTTGCCTCTGCCATTGTTGATAGGTGGGTCCCCATTGTCATCTACACACACCACGTCCAACACTTGCCAAAACTTCGTCCCTCGTTTTCTCTGTTTTTCGCACACTCGACATTATGTGGGCATTTTGAAAATACCATATCTTTTTGACTGTGCATCATATGAAGATGTGCTATGCATGAATGTTGATCAGCATGATGTTAACTGGCTGGTAGTTCCATTTTCGACCATCAATAAAACTTCCAACATGATGTTATCCCTGTTTGAAAAGGACATGTTAATATAAATGCTCTACCTCTGAAAGTTGCAGTTTCTTAGCTGAAACTGAACATGCAGTTTCTTATCTGAAACTGAAACTTGCAGTTTCTTCTCTGAGAATCACACTGTCTACACTTTTATACTCCTATGAAACTACATTTTTAAGTGCTAAAAATATATCTCTAGAATTCATAAAATACTTCATATGTTGAATACTGCAAATCTGAAATTCAAAAGACATTCATATCTGAAAGTACTCTCAAAATACATAACACAAAACACAATTCAGAACCTGCAAATGCTGACAACCCTAAGCTCCTTCTGACAATTCACAACCTGCCCGACTATTGGGATGGGGGGGCAGACCCCTCCTATTCCTCGGTGGCAGACCGCCGCCCTGTGAGATGATGTGAACGGCGAGGGAGAGGATGGCAGAGAAGCGTCATCGGGCCAACTGCTTTTCTCCTCTTGTAGTTGGGTTCGGTCGATGAAGACTCCACCGGCTCACTCTGGCACGACACCCTCACAAATGGCACCCTGTAGATGCTCGATCCTTCAAGCTCTGGTGGATGCTCCATCTGGGATCGATACTCCCACCACTGCTCCCTCACGACCGGATTCGGTGAATCTGTTTGCTCCATGGCCCAGAGGAGTAGCTCTATGTACTCCCGCGCGACTCCCTTCGGGAGTATCGCCGCCTTTTTGCTTTGTTGCAGATATTTGGCCATGGATGTCGCCGTCGCCGCTAGTTGGTCCTTGTTGTCAAACCAAGACTGTATCTCCAACATCCTAGCTAGCTTGACAGGGTCGCCGTCTGCGATCCTCACGTATCAGTTGTACTCATCTGTCGATCTACTTCTCCACAACACCTTCAGTCGCCGGCGGTGGTTTTTGAATGGAAGAGGAGAGGAGCAGCACTAGCTTTGGATTAGAACGGGAGAGGAGCGACGCTGGTTTTGGATTGGAACAGGAGAGGAGGGGCGGTGGTTTTGAAATGGAAGAGGAGAGGAGCGGCGCTGGATTTAGATTGGAACAGGAGAGGAGCGGCGCTGGATTTAGATTGGAACAGGAGAGGAGCGGCGGTGGTTTAAGAGGAGAGGAGCGGCGCTGGCCTTGGAAGTACTTTTTTGTTTTGCGTATTTTGGGTCAAAGTTTGACCACGTACTGTATTTGACAAGCAAAATGTGAATGCATGTCACAAAAAATTGTATCGTTTGGTTCGTACCTGAATGTACTTTCAAATTATATTATTTTTGCAACCTATAACATATATTTTATTTGTGAAAATCATGGTCAATTATGACCCAGAATAAAAGGGAGACTAGTTAATGTGGGGTCGTTTTCTTAATTGAAGGGTAAATTGATTTTGATTTTGATTCACGCGCAGCGCAATGGCCCTCTTGTCCAATCCTAAATCGCCGCCGCACGATCCTCTCCCTCTTATCCAGTGCAAATCCACCTCCTCTCCTCTCCATCACCTCCATTCCAAAACCACCGTCTCGCCTCTCCCTCTTCTCCATTGCAAAACCACCCCTCTCCTCTCCATCATCTCCATTCCAAAACCACCGTCTCGCCTCTCCCTCTTCTCTATTGCAAGACCACCGTCTCTCCTCCCATCTTCCGAAGCTAGCACCGGACCACTCAGAAGGACATCTATGGAGAGGATGCAACAGCGAATTAGGCATATCGCTGGCGGCGACTAGGCAAAGTTAGCCAGGTTGAAGGAGATTCTTACTTGTTTTGACAACGAGTGAGAGATTTCGAGGACGGTGAGGGCCATGTGGCAATGTATGCGAAAGAGCGAGATGACAGCAATGAGGGCGGCGATGTAATCCTCGGCGGCAGTCACGCCGCAGTCCTTAGAGGTCATCGAGTATCTCCTCTGGGCGATGGAGTAGACAGATTCACCCGAGGCGAAAGTCAGACAGAGCTGGTGGGCGTATAGGTCGAAGGTCGAGCACCCAAAGGATAACGAATCGATCGAGTATGTTGTGCCGTTCGTGAGGGTGCAGAGCGAGCCGGAGCCACATGAGTATTCATTGTCCCACCACAAGAGGAGGCCGGATGGCGCGACGTCGCTTCTCCGCCGTTCTCCATGGTTCCCTCGACGCTCGTCTCATTTCAACATGGCGGTAGGGTTTAAGGTAAGCTTCGCGCTAACCTAATCTTCTATCCGCTCATGCTTACAATCAGTGTGACAGCTAATGAAAATCGTGCTTACAATCAGTCTCCGAGTACTATGCCAATCACCCTAAAATAGCTTTGGACCTTTGGGTCAAAGTTGTGACACTGTGTACAAATAGAGAAAAATAGATTGGTGTTTCTTTCGGAAAAGAGTACTCCCTAGAAAACTGCCAATATAAGCTACTAGTATTTGGTTAGAGGATTTGCTGCCGAGAAAGATCCGTCCACAGAGAGCGCCACACATCCCACTGGTGGTGGTGGATGCCAATGCGTGCATGCAGCATGGTTGGTGTCTGTAATTTTTACTTGGCACACCTCACACTCTGCATATATGTCGGTTCCATCCGTACATTTGTGCAGTTCCACCAAAATGCAGCTGAATAACCCTGTTTGCACAGATAATGAAAAAGTGTGATTACATTATAGTGGCACTAGTTGATGAAACATGCACTAATAAATAGAAAATATTGCGATAGTATCATAGTATGCCATGTTGTGAGGACGAGATGGGCCCTGCGATGCCTCATACGGTACGCCTCATACTGGAAATCGACCCAAGTCTCCCCGATACACCTTCTGCCAGTGATGAACATCATTGTACATCGGTAGTACAAGGAGGGGCCTTGAAACATTCCAATCTCTATTTTTGTGCAGATCAACTAAAATTAAGCACCCGAGTTTGCAAAAACGCTTAAACATTAACAATGGGACTAGTTGATGAAACATATACTAACAAAGAGAAGCACTTTATTTATCTACATTGGAAATGAAATGATAGATAGGACACTTGCTCTATTTAACTGTATTATTACTTCATTTTATCAGTGCCACTAGGGTCGAGCAGGTGGCAAACGAGGTGTAACGTGCGTCGCAAGGATGGAGGTCGGGGGTGCTTAGACTGGGATGCTGAAGCTGGCTCTTTCAGTCCCTATCTCCCCCCCCCCTGATGTTTATGTGGTAGCATTTGGGTTGTAATCCAAACTTGGTCGAGCTGGTGCTGCATCCCCCTACCTGCCTATCTTATGTGGCGAACTTGTCTCCTGCTAGTACTCAGTCCGTTCTAGTAGTAGTTGCATAACTGCCCGTTTACACCGCGATGTTGTCGGATAATGGTTCTCTATGGTTGGGTTTCTTTAATGAAATAGGAGGAAACCCCATCTTTCGATATATAAAAAATCAGTGGCACTAGCGGTGCCAAAACATTGCCTCAAATTAATAGTGCCACTAGATTAAGGTGCAAAATAATAAAATTACTGCTTTATCATGGCAGTGCCAAAATAGTTGCACAAGAGCAGACTCAAAATGTAGGATCTTTGGCAAACGGTCAGACCAAAAAGGAACATACCTTGTGATGGGAACCATATCTGCAGTCAAGGCCATCGTACAAGGGATGACACCAGTCACCAACATGGATGATTCAATTGATGGGACCTTTTGGTGTAGTTCACCTAAAATGAAGGAATGTCCCATGAGCTAGCAGCTTCTTCTTCATTTTTTAAGAAAAGGGCTCCAGCCCCGGTTCCATTTCCATCAGAAAGCGAAACCCACAGAGCTTCTTCTCCATTAGTTGCAATAAAAGTGAGCAACATCAAGGTTGGTTGTGAAGCTCCTGGAATGTTCAACTATAATTTGGATATCATTTGTGCAGTTCAACTAAGATCAAGCGTGAAATATATCTTTGTTTGCACAAAAAAGGTGGAAAGGAGGGTGACTAACAAGTGATGAAACATACATCAAATGAAAAGAAGCATGTTCCTTATCTGAATGGCAATCCTACAAGGACAGTAGCAATTTCTAAAGCAGCAACATTGCTAGATATTAGTGTGGGCATTAGGATTAACTATGACAACCGTTAAATATGACATTACTTTAATGGTGCCATTGCTTCATTTTACCAGGAACATTACATTAACAGCGGCTACAGAGTTGGTATTTGGGCATGGGAGAGTAGGCGGACCAGGACAGTTGCATTTCTAATGAAAAGAAGCAACTTATCTTAATGGGAAATTTAGCAGGACATGAAAAAGAGTTCCATTGATTCATATTACTGGAGGCATTACATTGAAAACAACATTGGTTTAACGTGTCCTTACTTTTAACAGTGCAATTGCTACATTTTACCAGTGGCATTACATAAGAGTGGCTTGGGGCAACAAACATCAAAACAGGTTATCTGGGTTGGTCCCATTTTTGTTCAGTATAGCCACCTTATACTGTGTGAGGCTAGCCAATCTAGTGCTGGACTTACTCTGTTGACTTGTCCCCCAGTCCCCACTTTCTTTCCTTTTTCAACCAATAGATCGGGTTTATATTGAGTTTGTACTATGTTTCCCTTTATTTCCCTACTAGCACAAATGCCCGTGCGATGCAACGGGAGAGATATTATATTTACGACAAATAACGGGAATGATAATCGATGTGTCCGCAAAAAATGGTCTCCACAACGGTAGGCGACAGAGCAAGGAGTTGTCTTCTCACTGGACGTCTTTGGCCCGTGAAATCTTGATAGTGGTGGGGTTGGTAGGTGTGGTGGCGAGCACCCAACTCGTGCATTTTTCTTTCGCGTCCGCCTCCATCTCGGGGTTCTGCATGCCTCCTCATTTGGTGGCTGTGTGACGACCTTCGGGACACGGTTGCTTCGACCACTCTCCTACAACTGCTTAACCGGATGGCTTACTAATTGCAGCGCATAAATCCTGTTTCATAAGCGTAATCAGGCATGAATGTCCCTTCATTATGACGGTTTATTCTCTTTGATTATTTTAGCGCTCACGTATCAACCATTTTTTTTCTAATTAGAGCCAAACAACATATTCTCTTTTATTGGCACATGCCCATAATTTTTTTAATTTATTTCCAACCAGGATAGAACAAACGTGCGCTCTAATCAAGGCCAACACGAATATTTAAGAAGATATGATAGCTTCAGATTTTATTTATTTATTATTTTGAACATTAAAAAAACTGCCGAATATTCTTGGAAACGTTAATTTTTTTGAAAGCCCGGACAGTTCTAAAAATATGTCAACTTTCTTTGAAAATTCCACATAGTTTTGGAAAAACACAAACAAAATTAGAAACGGGAGTAGTAATTGAAATTAATAAACAATATTTTGAAAACATGAACTATTTATACAACAGAACATTTTTTTAAAATGGGAACTTTAAGAACATTTTTTAAAATGTTTTCTTGGACGCAAAAACTTTTTTGTATTTCTGAACTTTTCACTAAAATAGGAATATTTTTTGAATATCAAACATTTTATAAAATATTAATTTTATAAAAAAATCTTGAACAATTCTGATATAGATTTTTTAAATGGCAACATTTTTAAAATGTTGAGGAAATTACCAAACCAGTTTTTTTAATTTTCTAATATTTTTAAAAACAGGATAAAATTTTGTAATGCTAATTTTTTTGAATATTTGAACAAAAATTGAAATTCTGAATACATTTTGTATATTTGTATTTCACGAAAAAATAAAAAAAAAGGGAAAATAAAAATTAAACAGAAACCGAATACAGAAAAAGCAAAAACAGGCCCGCCCAGCCTTGGGCGACTTGAGCGTACATTCAACTATTTGTCGCCAGGTGCGACAAATAAGGTCCTAGCGACGCATGGGCTGGGTAATTACTGGGTTGGCTTTGTTGGGCAGGAGTGCGCCTCGCCCACTTGCGGTATTCTGGACAAACTTTTTGTCTTTTCCAGTGGAGAGACACACAAAAGTTTAGTACCACCTCGGATAGCAAAAAATTATTTTCGGCGGTGAACGGATGAAAATATTGGAGAAACGCACCTTGCTTTATTAGTAGGTATAGATTAGACCAAGAGACTAGTTGGATAGCCAGTCTCTGCTACTTTTCGCCCCCATTATTTCCTCTTTCGACCAAGTCCTAGATCCAGGTAACAAATATTCCCCCACCCCCACCCCCACCCCCTTTCATCCTTGTTTGAACCAAGTAGTACTAGATTCGAGTGCATAAACTACTTTTACCTCTTAACAGTAAAAATTTAGGTGGCTTCCGAACAGCCGAATATGAGGGGGCCTGAGAAATAGCAAAAGATACAAATGCAGCGACGTCAGGAGCTCGGGAAGTAGAGCAAGGCCGGTTTCGAAGGAAGTTATACCTGAATGGGTCGGATCTACCCACACTACGGCAACGAGGAAGAAGGGGTCGGAGGCTCTCCCCAGCCAGCGGTGCTTGGGAGAGAACGGCAAGGCATGCTGATCGGGATGCGCCAACAGTGGGTAAGAGCCGCGCCGAGGACGGCCGCGTGAACGTTGCACCTTCTCACCTTCCCCGGCGAAGAGGATCTGGTTGGATCTGTGACTAGTAGTGAGAAAAGAGAGAGTGTGTCCACCACTGTCGTGTTTAGATCTGGAGAGGACGAGACAGTGTGAAGAGAGCAACACTAGCAAGCAAGCGCGGAGGCTCCTGCCTATATAGTGGAGTACTAGTTTCCTTTTGTCTACCGGAGCTGGCTTGACCTCGTCAATGACTGTCGAGAAGTCTTCATGCATGTGCCCCGGAGGCGCAACTGTTTTCATTTTGATCTGAAGCACCGGATTATGACATATAACACAAAAAAATGCCACATGACAAAAAACCATAACCTCACTGCCCAAAGGAGACAACATGAATCCCGACGGACAAACTAGACGAGGATCAAAGATCAAATTAAAGATAAACTCGTAGAAAAGGGGTCCATCGATAGATGTCCTAATTAACATAGCCGGCTTGACCTAGATGGCAGCCGAGTAGTCTTCGTGCATGTGCCCCCAATGACCAGCGCCTTAGAGGAACTCAGTTGTCGTTGTTTAACCCTCGCAGTGATCCGAAGCACATGACACCTAATATTGAGAGATGACAAGAAACCTGTTTTAGATTTCTCATCAGAACTACAGCCGTGTACAACACAGCCTACACGATATATAGACGATGGCCAATCCGGGCGTGTCTGCTGGAGTCTGGTCACATGCATGGATGAACTGATGTTCCGTGTCATGCAGGGATCGTCCACGCACCAACGTCTGTACAACACTTCTCTGGTACTATCGCTCGTCTCTCTCTTTTATTAACTCACCGACTTGCAGGGCCGGGGAGTGTGCCTATGGTCGGTTCTCAATTGCGATCCCACATGTGTGTGCAAATGCAATATGACACGCGTTCCATTCGGCGAGCGGTGTGCCAGACCGACCGACCGTCTGGGGTGCGACACAAATGCGACGGGCGTGCTGTATACTCCGTACATGTGTACCGCCGTTTTCCTCAGGCTTTGCTCCATGGCGCAATCCATGGATACAAAATTAGTATACTGTACTATTTAAAAGTCGAGGGCGGGGCTTTTCCCGCGCGGTAGGTGGGGCAGTTCCGCCTAGTCGGTTCGACAGAGACGCGAGAAGAATGAGGGAGTAGGCTGCCGCAAACGTAGGGCTGTGTGATTTGACAGCGAGTTACTGCTGGACAGGTGGGGCCCCGTGATTTCACTTGCCATTATCATTTTAACTGCGGCGCTACGACCGGCGTGAGTCTCCTGATTCCTGACCACCTCCATGGTATATAGGTGCCTCTCCCAATGCTCCACCATGTAGAGGCTGGCTCTTGCATGAGAGCCCACTCCTCCACTTTTTCCTTGCCTCTTTCCTCCACATATGCAAAAATGCAATGTAAGCGGGCTTATAGCCCACTATTGTACTTGGTCGTACAGGTGCTAAGCCTGCCACATAGGCATAAAGTCTGATGTGGCAAGTTAATTAAGAAGAGAGAGACTAGTTTGGTGACCCAGGAAGAAACGGTGCTAAGCGCGTGTACCTAGGTGAAAAGACAATTTTGAGTCTATAGCTAATTAAATGAAGCAAACTTAGCAACAAAAAACTAAGCACCTATGCATTGGGGACTTGAGTTGCTAAGCCATTTAATTCCCTTAGCACCTCATCTAAGCACCATTTCATTGGAAGAGGTCACTCCTTGGCAAATGCAATAAATACTACGAAGAAAGAGAAAGAGAGAAGTAAAAAAAATACTCTTATAGCCAACCTTATAGCTAACCTTATTGTATGAGTGACTAAGTGATGACTATGTATGATATGCCAACATCAGATAGCCAATGCACCATGTAAAATCTCCAAGGGCGCGACCACGCGAGCGAGGCGATGGTCGTGGTAGGCGCGACCATGATACGGGCTGCTGGCAGCCCTTGGATCTGAGATCGGATGGTCGCATGCTAAGTTGCTGAAAATTTGCAGAATAACCCTCCAGGATAGGATATTCACCCATAGGTCTAGAATCACGCCATGCAACCATTCGATCTCAGATCCAAGGGCTCTCGGAAGCCCGTATCATGGGAGAATGGAAAGCTTCGTATCACCTGTAATTTTCCCGATGCTTGACATGACATCGAAAGCCATTTAATTGGGCATCGAGTAGACATGACATCTAATTGGGCCCCCATAGTACTGTGCATGAATCCATTTATCCACCAGGCAAGCCACTACCCTGCCGTTCGCACACCCCTCTCAACATTTTTACAATAAAGAAACCGCTGGCAGTTCGCTCCTACACGTCCCCGGACCTTTAACATTACGGCAGTTCGCTCCTAGTCGTCCTGTCCTTTCACATTACGGCAGTTCCACTAATCCTAACCCTCCTACCAAATCCATGGCGTCCCAAAACTCCATGATCAGTGGTGAGTACAAGGTTAGAACCATCACCGGTGATGAGTTCGGTGTCATCCACACCCATTCTTCCGCGACGGTGAAAGGATGCCTTGCACGCTTCAGACACATGTTCGAAAACTCAAATGATGAGTGGGTCGTTGGGCTAAATGTTGACTACACCACAAACCTAGACAAAGAGAAGAATCTAAAGGAGGAAGAGAAGATGAAGCCCGTCGTGATCCAAGTTTGCGTGCATGACTTATGCTTAGTCTACCACATATGCCATGCCGACGTTGAGTGCGGGGAATTTAAGAACTTCCTCAAGGGCGGCCTAGTCAAATTCGTTATTGTAGACTTTACGACCGACATAAGAGTCCTGGGTCGGATAGGCCTCGTTGTAGGCAAGCCCTTCGACCTCGAGAAGAATGGGCTGGTGCCCTCCCGTGATCAGCCTTCAATGCTGACCCTGGCAGGAGCCATGGTCCATCCTTCGTACGGTAAACTGAAGAAACCTCCGCCCAAGTTTCATCGTGCATGGTAGTGGAATGTACTAGATATAGACCACATCCACTATGCTGCAATGGATGCCTACCTTTGTTTCAATATGTACAAGGTTTGGATGAAGAGCAAGAGCCAAGTGTGTGGTTCAAGCAAAGAAGTATCATCCAAGAGGAAAAGGGACAAGGACGAAGTCGAGCACGTGGACGAGGAATCCGAGTAAGGTGGCAGTGTCGTTGCTCGTGGTGTTTCTAATGCAGTGTCTACCAGATTAGTTGCTTATTTTAATTTCAGGTGTGCTTAGTTTTATTTGAGGGGTGTGTTGTGCTGAGCCCCCAACAGAACTATGTTATGTTCATTCTCGTTACTTTAACTCTTCAGTACGTACATACTAGTATTTCTTATAGTTCATCTTTTAGTTGGTATAGTACTACCACTCATTTCTTCACATTATATACGTACAATATATATGGCCAACATCATATAGCCAGTAGTTTAGTAGTCAAAGAATTTCAGGGTGCTTAGTTTTGTCAAAGAATTTCAGGGTGCAAAGTTTTATTTGAGGGGTGTGTTGTGCTGGACACCATTATTGTGACTCAAATCCCTTTTGCCATGTTATAATGACATAAATACAGACGGACCAACATGCCAGCTCTCCCTCTATCTCACTACAGTAAAATAAAGTGTGGGGTCTACTTGATCCCAACAGCGTTCTTATTTTCCTGTAAAATTATTCGCTTGGTTACTCCCGACAAGAGCGGCCACACTTACAATTGTGAGAATCTGCTTATTTTTGTCATATAACATGGTCAACGGGTTTGACGTGAAAATAACAATGTCTAATGGCATTTTTGAGAAAACATCTAACTTAACGATGGCATTTTGAGAATCTAATTGCATTTTTGAGCAGGCATCTCACGGATCGATGGCATTTTTGAGTAGTTGTAACTTCTAATGGCAAAACTGAGTAGTGATACACAATTAGTGGCATAAATAATAAGAACCAAGAATTAAATAGGCATGCTCATTTCTTTAATATAATTTAGCACCCCATTTAAGCACATACTAGCTTTTTTAATAGTACTATGCATAATTTGGCGACGCGTGCTCTCTATATGTACCACTTTTTTTTCTTTAATTTCATCTTGTTAGTTTTGCTCCATGGCACAATCCATCGATACTACTGTTGGGGAACGTAGTAATTTCAAAAAAATTCCTACGCACACGCAAGATCATGGTGATGCATAGCAACGAGAGGGGAGAGTGTTGTCTACGTACCCTCGTAGACCGAAAGCGGAAGCGTTAACACAACGCGGTTGATGTAGTCGTACGTCTTCACGATCCGACCGATCAAGTACCGAACGCACGGCACCTCCGAGTTCAGCACACGTTCAGCTCGATGACGTCCCTCGAACTCCGATCCAGCCGAGTGTTGAGGGAGAGTTTTGTCAGCACGACGGCGTGGTGACGATGATGATGTTCTACCGACGCAGGGCTTCG
Organism: Aegilops tauschii subsp. strangulata; assembly: GCF_002575655.3. Taxonomy (NCBI): domain Eukaryota; kingdom Viridiplantae; phylum Streptophyta; class Magnoliopsida; order Poales; family Poaceae; genus Aegilops; species Aegilops tauschii. The sequence continues at coordinate 455,343,770 of NC_053041.3, read as the reverse complement.
CCTAAGCTCCGCTACGATATTATCGAGGTGTAATATGGTGGAGGGGGGCACCGCATACGGCTAAAAGATCGATGATCAATTGTGTGTCTAGAGGTGCCCCCTACCCCCGTATATAAAGGTGCAAGGGGGAGGCCGCCGGCCAAGGAGGTGTGGCGCGCCAGGAGGAGTCCTACTCCTACCGGGAGTAGGACTCCCCCCCTTTTTCCATGTTGGACTAGGAGTGGAGGGTGGAAGAGGTGGAGGGGAGGAAGGAAGGGGGGCGCCGCCCCCCTCTCCTTGTCCTTTTCGGACTGGGGGGGAAGGGGGCGCGGCCCTGCCCTGGCCTCCTCTCCTCTCTTCCACCTAGGCCCACTAAGGCCCATTAAGTTACCGGGGGGTTCCGGTAACCTCCCGGTACTCCGAAAAAATCCCGATTTCACCCGGAACACTTCCGATGTCCAAACATAGGCTTCCAATATATCAATCTTTATGTCTCGACCATTTCAAGACTCCTCGTCATGTCCGTGATCACATCCGGGACTCCGAACAACCTTCGGTACATAAACTCATAATATAACTGTCATCGTAACGTTAAGCGTGCGGACCCTACGGGTTCGAGAACTATGTAGACATGACCGAGACACCTCTCTGGTCAATAACCAATAGCGAAACCTGGATGCTCATATTGGTTCCCACATATTCTACGAAGATCTTTATCGGTCAGACCGCATACAACATACGTTGTTCCCTTTGTCATCGGTATGTTACTTGCCCGAGATTCGATCGTCGGTATCTCGATACCTAGTTCAATCTCGTTACCGGCAAGTCTCTTTACTCGTTCCGTAATACATCATCCTGCAACTAACTCATTAGTTACAATGCTTGCAAGGATTTATAGTGATGTGCATTACCGAGTGGGCCCAGAGATACCTCTCCGACAATCGGAGTGACAAATCCTAATCTCGAAATACGCCAACCCAACAAGTACCTTTGGAGACACCTGTAGAGCACCTTTATAATCACCCAGTTACGTTGTGACGTTTGGTAGCACACAAAGTGTTCCTCCGGTAAACGGGAGTTGCATAATCTCATAGTCATAGGAACATGTATAAGTCATGAAGAAAGCAATAGCAACATACTAAACGATCGAGTGCTAAGCTAACGGAATGGGTCAAGTCAATCACGTCATTCTCCTAATGAGGTGTTCCCATTAATCAAATGACAACTCATGTCTATGGCTAGGAAACATAACCATCTTTGATTAACGAGCTAGTCAAGTAGAGGTATACTAGTGACACTCTGTTTGTCTATGTATTCACACATGTATTATGTTTCCGGTTAATAATATTCTAGCATGAATAATAAACATTTATCATGATATAAGGAAATAAATAATACTTTATTATTGCCTCTAGGGCATATTTCCTTCAGTCTCCCACTTGCACTAGAGTCAATAATCTAGATTACACAGTAATGATTCTTACACCCATGGAGTCTTGGTCTGCAACATGTTTTGCTCGTGGAAGAGGCTTAGTCAACGGGTCTGCAACATTCAGATCCGTATGTATCTTGCAAATTTCTATGTCTCCCACCTGGACCAAATCCCGGATGGAATTGAAGCGTCTTTTGATGTGCTTGGTTCTCTTGGGAAATCTGGATTCCTTTGCTAAGACAATTGCACCAGTATTGTCACAAAAGATTTTCATTGGTCCCAATGCACTAGGTATGACACCTAGATCGGATATGAACTCCTTCATCCAGACTCCTTCATTTGCTGCTTCCGAAGCAGCTATGTACTCCGCTTCACACGTAGATCCCGCCACGACACTTTGCTTAGAACTGCACCAACTGACAGCTCCACCGTTCAATGTAAATACGTATCCGGTTTGCGATTTAGAAACGTCCGGATCAGTGTCAAAGCTTGGATCAACGTAACCACTTACGATGAGCTCTTTGTCACCTCCATAAACGAGAAACATATCCTTAGTCCTTTTCAGGTATTTCAGGATGTTCTTGACCGCTGTCCAGTGATCCACTCCTGGATTACTTTGGTACCTCCCTGCTAAACTTATAGCAAGGCACACATCAGGTCTGGTACACAGCATTGCATACATGATAGAGCCTATGGCTGAAGCATAGGGAACATCTTTCATCTTCTCTCTATCTTCTGCAGTGGTCGGGCATTGAGTCTTACTCAATCTCACACCTTGTAGTACAGGCAAGAACCCTTTCTTTGCTTGATCCATTTTGAACTTCTTCGAAACTTTGTCAAGGTATGTGCTTTGTGAAAGTCCAATTAAGCGTCTTGATCTATCTCTATAGATCTTAATGCCTAATATGTATGCAGCTTCACCGAGGTCTTTCATTGAAAAACTCTTATTCAAGTATCCCTTTATGCTATCCAGAAATTGTATATCATTTCCAATCAGCAATATGTCATCCACATATAATATCAGAAATGCTACTGAGCTCCCAGTCACTTTCTTGTAAATACAGGCTTCTCCAAAAGTCTGTATAAAACCAAATGCTTTGATCACACTATCAAAGCGTTTATTCCAACTCCGAGAGGCTTGCACTAGTCCATAAATGGATCGCTGGAGCTTGCACACTTTGTTAGCTCCCTTTGGATCGACAAAACCTTCCGGTTGCATCATATACAACTCTTCTTCCAGAAATCCATTCAGGAATGCAGTTTTGACATCCATTTGCCAAATTTCATAATCATAAAATGCGGCAATTGCTAACATGATTCGGACAGACTTAAGCATCACTACGGGTGAGAAGGTCTCATCGTAGTCAATCCCTTGAACTTGTCGAAAACCTTTTTCAACAAGTCGAGCTTTATAGACAGTAACATTACCGTCAGCGTCAGTCTTCTTCTTGAAGATCCATTTATTTTCAATGGCTTGCCGATCATCGGGCAAGTAAACCAAAGTCCATACTTTGTTCTCATACATGGATCCCATCTCGGATTTCATGGCCTCAAGCCATTTTGCGGAATCTGGGCTCACCATCCCTTCTTCATAGTTCGTAGGTTCGTCATGGTCTAGTAACATAACCTCCAGAATAGGATTACCGTACCACTCTGGTGCGGATCTTAATCTGGTTGACCTACGAGGTTCAGTAATAACTTGATCTGAAGTTTCATGATCATTATCATTAACTTCCCCACTAATTGGCGTAGGTGTCGCAGAAACTGGTTTCTGTGATGATCTACTTTCCAATAGGGGAGCAGGTACAGTTACCTCATCAAGTTCTACTTTCCTCCCACTCACTTCTTTCGAGAGAAACTCCTTCTCTAGAAAGGATCCATTCTTAGCAACGAATATCTTGCCTTCGGATCTGTGATAGAAGGTGTACCCAACAGTCTCCTTTGGGTATCCTATGAAGACACATTTCTCCGATTTAGGTTCGAGCTTATCAGGTTGAAGTTTCTTCACATAAGCATCGCAACCCCAAACTTTAAGATACGACAACTTTGGTTTCTTGCCAAACCATAGTTCATAAGGTGTCGTTTCAACGGATTTTGATGGTGCCCTATTTAGAGTGAATGCAGCCGTCTCTAAAGCATAACCCCAAAATGATTGCAGTAAATCAGTAAGAGACATCATAGATCGCACCATATCTAGTAAAGTACGATTATGACATTCGGACACACCATTACGCTGTGGTGTTCCGGGTGGCGTGAGTTGCGAAACTATTCCGCACTGTTACAAATGTAGGCCAAACTCGTAACTCAAATATTCTCCTCCACGATCAAATGGTAGAAATTTTATTTTCTTGTTACGATGATTTTCAACTTCATTCTGAAATTCTTTGAACTTTTCAAATGTTTCAGACTTATGTTTCATTAAGTAGATATACCCATATCTGCTCAAATCATCTGTGAAGGTGAGAAAATAACGATATCCGCCACGAGCCTCAATATTCATCGGACCACATACATCTGTATGTATGATTTCCAATAAATCTGTTGCTCTCTCCATAGTTCCAGAGAACGGTGTTTTAGTCATCTTGCCCATGAGGCACGGTTCGCAAGTACCAAGTGATTCATAATCAAGTGATTCCAAAAGTCCATCAGTCTGGAGTTTCTTCATGCGCTTTATACCGATATGACCCAAACGGCAGTGCCACAAATAAGTTGCACTGTCATTATCAACTCTGCATCTTTTGGCTTCGACATTATGAATATGTGTGTCACTACTATCGAGATTCGTTAAAAATAGACCACTCTTCAAGGGTGCATGACCATAAAAGATATTATTCATATAAATAGAACAACCATTATTCTCTGATTTAAATGAATAACCGTCTCGCATTAAACAAGATCCAGATATAATGTTCATGCTCAACGCTGGCACCAAATAACAATTATTTAGGTCTAATACTAATCCCGAAGGTAGATGTAGAGGTAGCGTGCCGACCGCGATCACATCGACTTTGGAACCATTTCCCACGCGCATCGTCACCTCGTCCTTAGCCAATCTTCGCTTAATCCGTAGCCCCTGTTTCGAGTTGCAAATAATAGCAACAGAACCAGTATCAAATACCCAGGTGCTACTGCGAGCATTAGTAAGGTACACATCAATAACATGTATATCACATATACCTTTGTTAACCTTGCCATCCTTCTTATCCGCCAAATACTTGGGGCAGTTCCGCTTCCAGTGACCAGTCTGCTTGCAGTAGAAGCACTCAGTTTCAGGCTTAGGTCCAGACTTGGGTTTCTTCTCCTGAACAGCAACTTGCTTGCTGTTCTTCTTGAATTTCCCCTTCTTCTTCCCTTTGCCCTTTTTCTTGAAACTAGTGGTCTTACTGACCATCAACACTTGATGCCCCTTTTTGATTTCTACCTCCGCTGCCTTTAGCATTGCGAAGAGCTCGGGAATTGTCTTATTCATCCCTTGCATGTTATAGTTGATCACGGAGCTCTTGTAGCTTGGTGGCAGTGATTGAAGAATTCTGTCAATGACGCTATCATCCGGAAGATTAACTCCCAGTTGAATCAAGTGATTATTATACCCAGACATTTTGAGTATATGCTCACTGACAGAACTATTCTCTTCCATCTTGCAGCTGTAGAACTTATTGGAGACTTCATATCTCTCAATCCGGGCATTTGCTTGAAATATTAACTTCAACTCCTGGAACATCTCATATGCTCCATGATGTTCAAAACATCGTTGAAGACCCGGTTCTAAGCCGTAAAGCATGGCACACTGAACTATCGAGTAGTCATCAGCTTTGCTCTGCCAGACGTTCATAACTTCTGGTGTTGCTCTTGCAGGAGGCCTGGCACCTAGCGGTGCTTCCAGGACGTAATTCTTCTATGCAGCAATGAGGATAATCCTCAAGTTACGGACCCAGTCCGTGTAATTGCTACCATCATCTTTCAACTTTGCTTTCTCAAGGAACGCATTAAAATTCAACGAAACAACAGCACGGGCCATTTATCTACAATTAACATAGACAAGCAAGATATTATCAGGTACTAAGTTCATGATAAATTTAAGTTCTATTAATCATATTACTTAAGAACTCCCACTTAGATAGACATCCCTCTAATCATCTAAGTGATTACGTGATCCAAATCAACTAAACCATGTCCGATCATCACGTGAGATGGAGTAGTTTCAATGGTGAACATCACTATGTTGATCATATCTACTATATGATTCACGCTCGACCTTTCGGTCTTCGTGTTCCGAGGCCATATCTGCATATGCTAGGATCGTCAAGTTTAACCTGAGTATTCCACGTGTGCAACTATTTTGCACCCGTTGTATTTGAACGTAGAGCCTATCACACCCGATCATCACGTGGTGTTTCAGCACGAAGAACTTTCGCAACGGTGCATACTCAGGGAGAACACTTTTATCTTGAAATTTTAGTGAGAGATCATCTTATAATGCTACCGTCAATCAAAGCAAGATAAGATGCATAAAAGATAAACATCACATGCAATCAATATCAGTGATATGATATGGCCATCATCATCTTGTGCTTGTGATCTCCATCTCCGAAGCACCGTCATGATCAGCATCGTCACCGGCTTGACACCTTGATCTCCATCGTAGTATCGTTGTCGTCTCGCCAACTATTGCTTTTACGACTATCGCTACCGCTTAGTGATAAAGTAAAACAATTACATGGCGATTGCATTGCATACAATAAAGCGACAACCATATGGCTCCTGCCAGTTGCCGATAACTCGGTTACAAAACATGATCATCTCATACAATAAAATATAGCATCATGTCTTGACCATATCACATCACAACATGCCCTACAAAAACAAGTTAGACGTCCTCTACTTTGTTGTTGCAAGTTTTACGTGGCTGCTACGGGCTTAGCAAGAACCGTTCTTACCTACGCATCAAAACCACAATGATAGTTTGTCAAGTTGGTGCTGTTTTAACCTTCGCAAGGACCGGGCGTAGCCATACTCGGTTCAACTAAAGTGAGAGAGACAGACACCCGCCAGCACCTTTAAGCAACGAGTGCTCGCAACGGTGAAACCATTCTCGCGTAAGCATACGCGTAATGTCGGTCCGGGCCGCTTCATCTCACAATACCGCTGAACCAAAGTATGACATGCTGGTAAGCAGTATGACTTATATCGCCCACAACTCACTTGTGTTCTACTCGTGCATAGCATCAACGCATAAAACCAGGCTCGGATGCCAATGTTGGGGAACGTAGTAATTTAAAAAAAAATTCCTACGCACACGCAAGATCATGGTGATGCATAGCAACGAGAGGGGAGAGTGTTGTCTACGTACCCTCGTAGACCGAAAGCGGAAGCGTTAACACAATGCGGTTGATGTAGTCGTACATCTTCACGATCCGACCGATCAAGTACCGAACGCACGGCACCTCCGAGTTCAGCACACATTCAGCTCCATGACGTCCCTCGAACTCCGATCCAGCCGAGTGTTGAGGGAGAGTTTTGTCAGCACGACGGCGTGGTGATGATGATGATGTTCTACGGACGCAAGGCTTCGCCTAAGCTCCGCTACGATATTATCGAGGTGTAATATGGTGGAGGGGGGAACCGCACACGGCTAAAAGATCGTTGATCAATTGTGTGTCTAGAGGTGCCCCCTACCCCCGTATATAAAGGTGCAAGGGGGAGGCCGCCGGCCAAGGAGGTGTGGCGCGCCAGGAGGAGTCCTACTCCTACCGGGAGTAGGACTCCCCCCCTTTTTCCATGTTGGACTAGGAGTGGAGGGTGGAAGAGGTGGAGGGGAGGAAGGAAGGGGGGCGCCGCCCCCCTCTCCTTGTCCTTTTCGGACTGGGGGGGAAGGGGGCGCGGCCCTGCCCTGGCCTCCTCTCCTCTCTTCCACCTAGGCCCACTAAGGCCCATTAAGTTACCGGGGGGTTCCGGTAACCTCCCGGTACTCCGAAAAAATCCCGATTTCACCCGGAACACTTCCGATGTCCAAACATAGGCTTCCAATATATCAATCTTTATGTCTCGACCATTTCAAGACTCCTCGTCATGTCCGTGATCACATCCGGGACTCCGAACAACCTTCGGTACATAAACTCATAATATAACTGTCATCGTAACGTTAAGCGTGCGGACCCTACGGGTTCGAGAACTATGTAGACATGACCGAGACACCTCTCTGGTCAATAACCAATAGCGGAACCTGGATGCTCATATTGGTTCCCACATATTCTACGAAGATCTTTATCGGTCACACCGCATAACAACATACGTTGTTACCTTTGTCATCGGTATGTTACTTGCCCGAGATTCGATCGTCGGTATCTCGATACCTGGTTCAATCTCGTTACCGGCAAGTCTCTTTAGTCGTTCCGTAATACATCATCCTGCAACTAACTCATTAGTTACAATGCTTGCAAGGCTTTATAGTAATGTGCATTACCGAGTGGGCCCAGAGATACCTCTCCGACAATCGGAGTGACAAATCCTAATCTCGAAACGCCAACCCAACAAGCACCTTTGGAGACACCTGTAGAGCACCTTTATAATCACCCAGTTATGTTGTGACGTTTGGTAGCACATAAAGTGTTCCTCCGGTAAATGGGAGTTGCATAATCTCATAATCATAGGAACATGTATAAGTCATGAAGAAAGCAATAGCAACATACTAAACGATCGAGTGCTAAGCTAACGGAATGGGTCAAGTCAATCACGTCATTCTCCTAATGAGGTGATCCCATTAATCAAATGACAACTCATGTCTATGGCTAGGAAACATAACCATCTTTGATTAATGAGCTAGTCAAGTAGAGGCATACTAGTGACACTCTGTTTGTCTATGTATTCACACATGTATTATGTTTCCGGTTAATACAATTCTAGCATGAATAATAAACATTTATCATGATATAAGGAAATAAATAATACTTTATTATTGCCTCTAGGGCATATTTCCTTCAACTACTACTGTACAAAAGTATACATTTTTTAAAAGGCTAGAGGGCGGGGTAGTCTAGCTTGGTCGGTTTAAAGAGAGGCAAGGGCCTTTGTGATTTGATGGCTCATTACTGCTGGAAGGCAGGGCCTTGTGATTTGACTGCTCGTATAAATGTGCCGACGACCTGAGGAGGAGCAAAGAACCGTGAGGTATACTAAAGTTTTCCACTGGAGTACGACGGAGGAGCACGAAACATGGCAGCCCAGTGCCATATGGCGATAAAAAATGTTCTAATTTGCTAGTCATCTCATTGTTAGCATTGTTCTATTCATGCCTCGTAGAGAACGTGACACGTGCGGCGAAACACCCGAAGCAAAAGAAGAAACACAGGAGAAAAAGAAGAAGGAAGATTATCACCCCCAAAAAAGAAGCAAGACACACACACAAGTCTGGGGCGCTGCTCTCTACTACATGAAGGGTTGATGGCCGCGGAGTCGTAACTGCTTCTTCATCGCCTCCACGACCTCCATCTCCTTGCGCGTCTCCTCCGCCATCTTCTCCATTCTGTCCATGACGCGAGATTTCTCGACGCGAGCCTTCATCATCTGTTCCACGGCTGCATTACGTACCTTGACAGTTGCCGGGTGCTCGACTCGGAGCTTCGCCAACTCCTCCTTCTGTTCCATGATGAGGGCCCGCAACATCTTCATCGATGAACTACTATTCTCATGCATCTTCTTTAAGCTGGCATTCTCCTCCTTCAGCAGGCCAAGCTCGTGGCAGAGCTTCGCCTTGTCCTCCTGAAGTTGTAGGATTTCACCGGTCACCTTCTTCTCCAAGGCAATGCTCTTCTTCAGCAGCATCACCAAGCCGGCGGTCAACTCCCCTGCTCATTGAGCTCAGCAGGCATGTCGTCGAGGCTCTACTTCAGCAGCTCCACCAAGCCATGGATGAACTCCTTCTGCTTATTGAGGTGCTTATTAAGCTGATCGGGCATGCCGTCGAGGTATAACGACTCCAGCGCCGCCAGCTCGGCATGTTCGCCTCAGCGGCTAGGGCGCTCCTGGGAGCCATCGCCTGCCCGTGAGAGATCTTTCGAGGTCTCTACGAGGCGGCGAGCCCTCTCTTTTTTGCCACAGCCTTGGTTGCCGCTCCCTTGTTATCAGTAGTTCTTGACCTAGAGCTTTGCACACTGGCCATGGCAAGGACGGACGAAGAAGAAGGACTTATGAGGAGGAAGGTAGAGTAATTTTCGGTTAGGTAGTTCCCCTTTTTATAACCTAAGTACACTAGTACTAAAACCTGCATAGTGGGAACACGTTCAGGTTTGGTATGTACTAGTAGGTGTGAGCAGGCTTGCACTTAATTGTAGCACTAGTACTTTGGAATGTGATGGGAAAAAGGTAAAGATTAATTGATGGTTTTGGTTTCGAGGTCCGAAACGGCTCCCGATGAGTTTAGTGGAACATAAATTTCAAGTACTCCCTCCATCTCAGTTTACAAGGCTTGCACGTGTATCTAGGTCGTCAATGTAACTTATATAAAATAAATTGTTTAACATAAAAAATATATCATTAAAAATAGAATATTTGAAGTTTGTAATGATATATTTTTTGTAATGTATGCCTCTTATTAAGTTGGTCAAATTAACGACGTAGGTACACGTGCAAGACTTGTAAACTGAGATAGAGGGAGTACTACACTGCTCAAATGCGGTCGCACAAGTCAGTGATGTAACTAGTCGTACATGTCAGACCAAGCCGATGCGTGTCCCTTCGGCGAGACGCGGGTCCGACCGACCGTCTGTTGGTGCGACTGACCATAAAGTATTACGTGATGGATACTTCTGGTTGTGGCTTCGGTTGATTGACACGACCGAGCATTCTAAAACTAGTGATAAATCAATTACCATCTTTTTCCAAACGACCAAGTATTTTCACAGGAATACAATACATATAGATGGAGTGATTATCAAGGTTGCAAACCGACATGGCGTTGCAAGTTCAGTGCAGCAGCAACTGACTAGGTCACTGCATCGCTGGCGGGGAAAGAGGGCAGCTCACCTCGCCTACGATGCATGCCCAGCGGTGCCGCTGCAACTGGTCCCGGGATTTGGCTTCTCCTACCGCCCATTTGAACAGTTGCACCGGCTGCTCATGCCATTGCGCAGGCATGCACGTTCTTTCCTCCGCAGTCGACTCCGTGAATATGATCTCTGCCATTAGCCCTAGCTCGAAATCAATGCGACACTGCCAGATGCTGACATCCCTCAGCATCTCTCCCTTGAGATCGACTTGCGCCTCCGCATTGTGCTGCGCCAGGCGCAGCTCCTTGGAACTTCTCTCCAATCGATGCGACGCTTCCTCGATCCGATTTGCCCTTGCTGCCCACCACCTGAAATGCAGCCCTAGCATGTCCTCCGGCGCCACTGATCTGTGATTCTAGAGCAATGGATCCCCTCTAAAACACATGTGGGTTTTGCTCAAAGGCGGCACTGATGCGGGCCACAGCGAGAGGGCAGCCTGCGGGATCCTGGGATCTAAGGGATTATCCATGGTGGGATCCGGTGGGCGAGGCGGGGAGGTGAGCCTAGGCGCTGGGAGAGCCCTACGAGGCTAAGATAAAGATAGTACTACTCCACTCCGTCCATATTTAAATACAAAGGCCAGCAACAGTAGCCCTAGCAAAAATTGATCATGCTACCTGCGTCCTGGTTTATTGGCCCCCTTTTTCTGTGCCACTTTTTATGACATGCATACATATTATGTTACTTAAAATATGGTCAAAAATTGGCACAAAATACGAAGGAGACCAATGGAAGTAGCAACCCATGACTTAACTACTCGCATGCACGCAATGGAGTAGTAATGTCTTTCTTCCTCCCTCACGTCCACTCAATTTGCATGCGCTATATTAATTGACCATCAATGAAGTGAAGGACTTTACACACGTCAAATTATCACATGGGGTGGATCTTCGTACAAAAATGTGTCCCACCATGTACCTGCGTGTGCGTGCGTGGCGTGCGTGCACATCTTCGCTTCATGCATGTACCGCTAGTGTGCCTCAGAGAGGATGAGTACATTCTTCTAGAACCAGCAGCACGTCACTATGATCAATCCACACAAGGAGATCGCGACAACACCTCCACATGTGCCATGTGGCTTCATGAACTATAAGAGAGACACTATGTAGCGTGCCATTGGAATTCCAATTTACGTGTTTTGCACATACTCGAAGTACTAGTAAGGTACACGTGCATTGCACGCATCAGATTTGGCAACCAAATTATGAATACATACCACACTATAGCATGTAAGCTTTGAGTCATATATGCCTGATGTAGACATTCATTTAATTCTTATAGTTCATCTCATTCAAAATCAATTAGTTTTTATAAAAAATCTAGGGCCTCTTTGATTCGTAGGATTTCCAAAATGCGGGAATAGGACAAACATGGGATTAGAGTGGAATGTCATCTTGAATCCTATAGGATTGTACGAGTGTTTTGACTGTGCATAGAAAAAACGCAGGATTCTTTCAAAGAGGTTTGAGTGGATGGGATGTTTCCTGTGAAATCTAGTGCAAGTGAATCCAATGGAAAAATTCCTATGGTTTATGCTACCTCTTGAGCACTGCGTTGGTTTTCCCTTGAAGAGGAAAGGGTGATGCAGTAAAGTAGCATAAGTATTTCCCTCAGTTTTTGAGAACCAAGGTATCAATCCAGTAGGAGACCACGCTCGAGCCCCACGCACCTACACAAGCAAATAAGAACCTCGCAACCAACGCGATAAAGGGGTTGTCAATCCCTTCACGGTCACTTACGAGAGTGAGATCTGATAGATATGATAAGATAATATTTTTGGTATTTTTATAATAAAGAGAAACAAAGATGCAAAGTAAAATAAACGGCAATAGAAATAGCTAAGTGTTGGAAGATTAATATGATGGAAAATAGACCCGGGGGCCATAGGTTTCACTAGTGGCTTCTCTCAAGATCATAAGTATTACGGTGGGTGAACAAATTACTGTCGAGCAATTGATAGAATTGAGCATAGTTATGAGAATATCTAGGTATGATCATGTATATAGGCATCACGTCCGTGACAAGTAGACCGAAACGATTCTGCATCTACTACTATTACTCCACACATCAACCGCTATCCAGCATGCATCTAGAGTATTAAGTTCATAAGAACAGAGTAATGCTTTAAGTAAGATGACATGATGTAGAGGGATAAACTCATGCAATATGATATAAACCCCATCTTTTTATCCTCGATGGCAACAATACATATGTGTCATTTCCCTTTGTCACTGGGATCGAGCACCGCAAGATTGAACCCAAACCTAAGCACTTCTCCCATTGCAAGAAAGATCAATCTAGTAGGCCAAACCAAACTGATAATTCGAAGAGACTTGCAAAGATAACCAATCATACATAAAAGATCAGAGGAGATTCAAATATTGTTCATAGATAAACTTGATCATAAACCCATAATTCATCCGTCTCGACAAACACACCGCAAAAGAAGATTACATCGAATAGATCTCCAAGAGAATCGAGGAGAACTTTGTATTGAGATCCAAAGAGAGAGAAGAAGCCATCTAGCTAATAACTATGGACCCGAAGGTCTGAGGTAAACTACTCACACATCATCAGAGAGGCTATGGTGTTGATGTAGAAGCCCTCCGTGATCAATGCCCCCTCCGGCGGAGCGCCGGAAAAGGCCCCAAGATGGGATCTCACGGGTATAGAAGGTTGCGGCGGTGGAATTAGGTTTTCGTGGATGCCCCTGATGGTTTGGGGGTACGTAGGTATATATAGGAGGAAGAAGTACGCCGGTGGAGCAACGTGGGCCCCACGAGGGTGGAGGGCACGCCTTGGGGGGGGGGGGGTAGGCGCGCCCCCTGCCTCGTGCTCTCCTCATTGATTTCTTTACGTGGACTCCAAGTCCTCTATATCACGTTTGTTCCGAAAATCACGTTCCCGAAGGTTTCATTCCGTTTGGACTCCGTTTGATATTCTTTTTCTACGAAACACTGAAATAGGCAAATAACAGCAATTTGGGCTGGGCCTCCGGTTAATAGGTTAGTCCCAAAAATAATATAAAAGTGTATAATAAAGCCCATTAAACATCCAAAACAGAATATAATATAGCATGGAACAATAAAAAATTATAAATACATTGGAGACGTATCAAGCATCCCCAAGCATAATTCCTGCTCGTCCTCGAGTAGGTAAATGATAAAAACAGAATTTTTGATGTGGAATGCTACTTAGCATAATTTCAATGTAGTTCTTCTTATTGTGGCACGAATGTTCAGATTCGATATGATTCCAGATAAAAGTTTAATGCTGACATAAAAACAATAATACTTCAAGCATGCTAACCAAGCAATTATGTCTTATCAAAATAACATAGCCAAAGCAAGTTATCCCTACAAAATCATATAGTCTGGCTATGCTCCATCTTCACCACACAAAATATTCATATCATGTACAACCCCGGTTTTAGCCAAGCAATTGGTTCATACTTTTTAACGCGCTTCAGCCTTTTCAACTTTTACGCAATACATGAGCGCAAGCCATGGATATAGCACTATGATGGAATAAGGTATAATGATAGGGGTTATGTGGGAAGACAAAAAGGAGGAAGTCTCACATCGACGAGGCTAATCAACGGGCTATGGAGATGCCCATCAATTGATGTCAATGCAAGGAGTAGGGATTGCCATGCAACGGATGCACTAGAGCTATAAGTGTATGAAAGCTCAAACAAAGAAACTAAGTGGGTGTGCATCCAACTTGCTTGCTCATGAAGACCTCGGGCATTTGAGGAAGCCCATCATTGGAATATACAAGCCAAGTTCTATAATGAAATTTCCCACTAGTATATGAAAGTGACAAAATGAGAGACTCTCTATCATGAAGATCATGGTGCTACTTTGAAGCACAAGTGTGGTAAAAGGATAGTAACATTGTCCCTTCTCTCTTTTTCTCTCATTTTTTGGGCCTTTTTTTCTTTCATGGCCTCTTTTTTTTAGTCCGGAGTCTCATCCCGACTTGTGGGGGAATCATAGTCTCCATCATCCTTTCCTCACTTGGGACAATGCTCTAATAATGATGATCATCACACTTTTATTTACTTACAACTCACGAATTACAACTCAATACTTAGAACAAGATATGACTCTATGTGAATGCCTCCGGCGGTGTACCGGGATATGCAATGAATCAAGAGCGACATGTATGAAAGAATTATGAACGGTGGCTTTGCCACAAATACGATGTCAACTACATGATCATGCAAAGCAATATGACAACGATGGAGCATGTCATGATAAACGAAACGGTGGAAAGTTGCATGGCAATATATCTCGGAATGGCTATGGAAATGCCATAATAGGTAGGTATGGTGGCTGTTTTGAGTAAGGTATAAGGAGGTTTATGTGTGATAGAGCGTATCATATCACGGGATTTGGATGCACCGGCGAAGTTTGCACCAACTCTCAAGGTGAGAAAGGGCAATGCACGGTACCGAAGAGGCTAGAAAATTGCGGAAAGGTAAGTGTGCGTATAATCCATGGACTCGAAGGTCTGAGGTAAACTACTCACACATCATCGGAGAGGCTATGGTGTTGATGTAGAAGCCCTCCGTGATCAATGCCCCATCGGGCGGAGCGCCGGAAAAGGCCCCAAGATAGGATCTCACGGATACAGAAGGTTGCGGCGGTGGAATTAGGTTTTCGTGGATGCCCCTGATGGTTTGGGGGTACGTAGATATATATAGGAGGAAGAAGTACGTTGGTGGAGCAACATGGGCCCCACGAGGGGGAGGGCGTGCCTGGGGGGGGGGGGTAGGCGCGCCCCCCTGCCTTATGCTCTCCTCGTTGATTTCTTTACGTGGACTCCAAGTCCTCTGGATCACGTTTGTTCCGAAAATCACGTTCCCGAAGGTTTCATTCCATTTGGACTCCGTTTGATATTCTTTTTCTTCGAAACACTGAAATAGGCAAAAAATTAGCAATTTGGGCTGGGCCTCCGGTTAATAGGTTAGTCCCAAAAATAATATAAAAGTGTATAATAAATCCCATTAAACATCCAAAACAGAATATGGTATAGCATGGAACAATCAAAAATTATAGATACGTTGGAGACGTATCAGTTTACAGTCCTACGAATCAAACAACCAAGATAGGAAAAATTCCTAAGGATTAGAGTCCTCCAAAATTCCTTGAGAATCCTTTGAATCGAAGAAGCCCTTAATCTATTTTATGATTCATGGAATTGTGCGTTGTAAAGCATAAAGTAAAAACAAATAATGGCAATTCAACTAGAAAAAAGTTTGGGGAGTTATGATACGGAAGATTCTAGAACAAAGGAGAAGCACTTGTGTTTTGAGGTTTGTGCATTATGCTTAAGTTCAACCATGGAGTCTGCTAGATTGTACATGTGGCACAATCTTGTGGGGGGCTAGAAGATGGTGCGAGGGGGCAAGTGGAGGGAGACTATGAAGGAGTGCACAACTGCGAGATCGGTATTTAAAGAGATGGGGCGAGAACGTGCGCTGTTGCGCGAAGTGGCGGAGCCATGAAAAATAAATGAGCTACGGGTCCAAGCATTGCTAATCCTTTACGAGGAGGGCCAATTCATCAACTTAAACCATTTTACCAGCAATTTTCTAATGATCACATTCATATTAGCCTTGATATATAGTGATGTTAGGGGGGGCAGGGCCCTTGCTGCCCCCTGTCTTCGCTACTGTGCGCGCATCTGAGAGATGAAGCGGAAGGCATGGATGATGAGAGGGGGGCGTTGGATATATAATTAATGTGGGTGTATTAGCTATGTAATCCTATATAGAGAGGTATAGATTGATCGATGTGGATGTGGTAAAAGGGTGAGACCTCACTAGATATATAGATTGATCGGTTTGTGTGGAAAACTAGGAAAGACCTAGCTACACACACACACACACATAGAGGAACATCGATCGTTGTGCATGCACGTGAGAGATAAAGAATGCCCGATATGATAGAGAGGGGGAGGTATGTGTGTGCATGCATGGGAGACCGACCTGAAGAAAAAGATTGCATGTGTGCGATGGATAATGCCGACTGGTAGTGTGTGTGCATGCACGCACGAGAGAAAGTTAGTGGTATAATTATAAAGAGAAGACGACTGTGTGGGTGTAAAAGACTAGGTGAGGTCAGAATCAATGTAAAGTTGAATTCAAATATTTGAATAAGAGATCATGATGTTTGAAACACATGCATGCATGAATATAACTGAGATATGTGCGGTGTGGTTTGGAAACGAGCATGTTGTACTGTATACACATTGAACAAGGTTAGACTGATTTGAATTTGAGATACTGATGGTAGACATCGTTTGGCCACATTGCATTCGTGCATGGACACACTATTCAAATTGGAGATGATGGGTGGCTTTCGCATCACATATCTATATCTATACCCCTATATATTATATTTTACATTTTTATATAGTGTGCGGATAACTTTAACTTTGAAAGATGGTCGTTGGATGAAGCCAATCCGATGGTGCGGAGATGGCAAATTTGAGCACTACTGGCCATTGGATATCATCTAGATTCCACCAGATTTTGCCACATGTACAATCTAGAAGACTCCATGGTTGAACTTAAGCATAATGCACAAACCTCAAAACACAAGCACTTCTTCTTTGTTCTAGAATCTTCCGTATCAGAATTGCCCAAATGTTTTTCTACATGATTTGCCATTATTTGTTTTTACTTTATGCTTTACAACGCACAATTCCATGAATCTTAAAATGGATTAGCTTTCTTATAAAAACTAGATGATTTTGAATGAAATGAACTATAAGAATTAAACGAACATCTACATCATGCATATATGACTCAAAGCTTACATGCTATAATGTAGTATTTATTCATAATTTGGTTGCCAAATCTCATGCGTGCAATGCACGTGTACCTTACTAGTCTAAATGGTGTTTGTGTGTGTTGTGCGTGTTAAACACATTGTACGTAGTATCATACATGATTTAGATTCCGAACATCTAGCTAGAGCATACATGTACTATGATTTGAATTCAACATAAAATGGATACATATATTTGAATTTGAGATCGTATGTACATGTAGTTCGTATTTATATAGGAATTTACTTCTCCTATATTGAAGTCATGTGTTGTGAAGATAATATTTAGATGGTTGTATAACTAACCCGGGTACAATCCCATTCAAACAGGGAAAATGTACTCAAATTTAGTCCATATGCTAGACAACACACATTGTTTTTTTATTGTCGAGGGAAGTGCAAATTGTTTTGGTACTGTACACGTTATGTTTGTTGTCCCGATTTTTTTATTTTTTTGTTGTATTTGAATGCATTTCTAGTAATATAGTAAAACGGGACAAGTTAAGCTTGTTCTTTTTTTTGGGTACATGTTAAGCTTGTTCTCCTGAAATTTCAAGCCGCGCCTTGTTATGCCGAAATTTCAAGCTAGCATCTCTGTCTATCGTGCTGCGAAACTCCTGCCTCAATAACCCGTGCCTTATTACTCCGAAATATTTAAGATATATCTTTGTCTCGTTGTGCTCCGAAAACTCCCTCCATCTCAACCTGCGCCTTGCTATCCCAAAATTACAACGCGCGCGAAAACTCCCACCTCCTGCGAAATCTCGACACGCGAAATGCGTGTGATACCCCTGAACCGAAAGAACCGCCTAGCTCAAATCGGTGGGGGTACTTTCGTAACTTACCCCACATTTCAGACAAGCGCGTCCCTAAGCCATGGTTCCCCACTCCCATCCCATCCGCCCACCCATTCGTACACCGAGGCCGTGAAAACCCACGAAGCCCCACACCCTCTTCCGTCCGCCACCCAGCCGGAGCCTCTCCCCTGACGACATCTTCCACAGCAGCACCTCGACGTCCCTCATCCACCATACCGGATGAGGATCCATCGTCGATCTCTTCATCCCACCGGTTCAGCCACCCCATCCTCCACCTCTAGGGAGCTGCCCCGACATTCCCCTCGTCTGTCACGCCACCTCCATTCCCACACCGCCGTCTTCACCTGCACCACCGGAAGAGCAGCATCATCACTGTTTCCTCGGATCAAGCTGAGGCCTAATCGGCGCCAACAAAGGGGTTGTATACTAATCGCCACATTTTCTTCTTGATTCGATCTCATGGTGCTGCCGGCGCTCGGTCCCGAGCCGACATGGCTCGGCTCCATCCACGGCGGCGTCGCCGGCCACTTCCTCCACGGCGTCACTCCCTCGGCGGCGACGTCCACATCAGTAGGAGCTATTGCTGCTTTATCTCTCGCTCGCACTGCTGCTCTGCTCTTGCTCTCGGTCCCCTGCCTGGTCTGCTCTTGCTATTGCTCTTGCTCTTGCTCTTGCTTGCGCTGCTGCTCTCGCTCTTGCTCTTGCTTGCGATGCTGCTCCGATTTGGCTACACTTAAGACGACTGGATCGACTTTTGGGTCAGTCGATTTTCAGGGGGGCTCGCCGGAGTTAAGGAAGAACCAGCCGCAGCGGGGAGGGGGGCTCGCCGGAGAGGTACCCCACTATCTGTCTTAGGGTTCAGGGTGGGAGCGGTGGTCGCCGGCGGTGGTGGGGCGGTGGCGTGGGGATCCCCGGAGAAAAAGCTCGGCACGGGGGAGCCTAGAGGGATGGCCGAGGCGACGGCGGACTGGCAGTGGGGAGTGGTTTCGGGGCGGGCGGGGGGCAGCGGTTTGGCTGGTAGTGGCTGGAGGCTCAGGGAGTGGAGGTTGAAGATGAACTACAGGCCCTTGATTTCGTATCCAACAGCTGGAAAATCGACTGACCAGATATGAAAAAGTCAGTCGACTAACATGTAGCCTCACCCTAATGTTGCTACACGACCAGCTGCCCCGGCTCTCGCACGCGCTGCTGCTACTGCTTTTCTGCTACTAGTGCGTTCAATTTCGACAGTAAAATTCTGTTTGGACAGCAAAATTCAGTTTCGACAATTAAGCTCAGTTTCGGCAGTTAAATTCAGTTTTGACAGTTAAGTTTAGAGATGAGCGGCTGATGTATTTTACATCTAGCACTTCATGGTTATCTATTTTACGTCATCTATTGGAGATGCTATTAGAATTCCACTCAGGTTAACGTTATCTCTCTTGTCCTGCTTCAGCCTCGACGTCGTACAACTCACCGGAGCTGCTCAAATGACAAAACCCTCCATCACAGCAGAGCAGTACCCCGGGCTCCATCTCCAGACGCCTAAGATCTTCTTCCCCTCCTCTAACAGCCAAGTCAGCCGAAGCATCCTCACCGACCAACCCAATCACGCTGAAATCGACATGGCTTCGCCAAAGAGGTTGTACACTTGTTGCATCTCTTTTTTACTCTATATGTTATATATATTGTCCACTGAGCACACGTAGTAATGTGAAATACGATTATTTTATCCTACTATATGACAAGCAGTGAGGTACCAGGCAACTTAGCTATCCGTGATGGACTCTCTTGAATGCCTTCATTATTTATCTCTGCGCGTTTGAGTTGTGCATTTGTCGATGGGCCTGGGAGTTGAGCTAGTAGGGCAGTGGCCTAGGTCCAAAGTAGTAGAAGTAGCACAAAAACATTTTTTGAGTGTAGGCTTTTCCTTGCTCAAGCCTGCCTACTAGAATCGTCAGTGCTTGAAAGGAAAAGTGAAGGAAAAACATAGGAATTGGAAAGTTTCCTATGGTACTACTATTCATGCATTTGGTTCAAAGGAATGGAGCAAAGGAAAACTGTAGGATTTGTTCCTTTAGTGTCTCCTTGAAAGAAAAACCGTAGGAATTTTAATTTCCACTTGTCCTCGTTTTCAAATTCCTATTCATGAAGCACAATACTAAGAGATAGTACATTAATAGCATTATAACCATACATTTTCTTGTGGTTTGACTTAATCTCACCATGCTTCTTTGCATCCTGTGATCTTCCAATTCTTGTGAACCAAACAACCAGATTGGCAGAAATCCTATGTTTCCAAATTCTCTGTTTTGCACGTGCATTCCTATCCTATTGCTGTCTATTGCCTATCCGTGCATTGTTAGAATCCTCAAATTCAATCAAGCCCTTACACAAATATTCCGTTACAGATATGTGTCAAAGAAAACCTTGTGTGGTTTGTCCTGCTCCTGCTGCGCTGTGTTCCACCCCAGCTCAGTTGCTCCAATGATGGAAGGGTTCACCACAGCAGGGATCCGCTCTCTAGGCTGTCTTTCTCCGCCTCAGATCTTCTTCCCCGCCGCCGGCAGCCACGACAACTACATTAGCATCGTGAGCAAAGCAGATGACCTTGAGGACTACACGGGTCCACAAGAGAGGTCGCACTCTTCTGTGTCTGCTTATGTTATGCATCGCTTAATATGATGACATGCTATTTTATCATCGTGTTCACCTATTAGACTCCGAGTCAGGTCCAAACTAATGCTGAAACTTGAGTTTTTAAATGGTTGTGGGGTAAATATTGGGGCAGCAATGTGTACTATCTGTCTACTATCTGGTTAGTCTCGGGTGTCTACTATGAGTTTCATGTTGGGTGCAAACAAACATTAAAGGAGCCATTATCTTTATTTTTTAACTAAAGCTATTATCTACCTACTATCATTGGTTTTGGGTCTATCCACAGTTTGCTACCATCACTCTGGATTTGTGCATGCACTCCTTACATAATCTCACTATGTTTTATTCCCATGCATGCCAGTTATTGTACACAATGGAACTGAACATGTAGAGCAAAAGAGACGAGCCTTGCGTGGCAATAAAATTTCATGCAGACGTCGCTCCATGGTGGGCGAAAGGCAGCCCCCTCCACCCATTTTGGATTGTAATCAAGAGGAAGATAACTGTTCTGAGGGGGATTCGGAAGGAGAAGACCACTCCTATTTACCCCCTGAGGTCTTCGCTCTAACTTGGCATGCTAATGCTGGTAATATCATGCATATGGTGCCTTGCATTGCTTACTTTATACATCAAATGTGTCATCTGCTTAGTTTAGACATGCTTTGTGTGAATGTCATCTGTTTAGTTTCTTTATCGTATATGTGAATCATGCAATGCCATCTTGTTCAGCCAGGCATCATATATGTGAATTTTGCAATGCCACCCTGGTTAGCCAGTCATCTTATATGTGAATTATATCATGCCATCTTTTTTTATTACGTGTAAAATTTGTCAACAATTTTAGTACATTCAATTACTCTTCCTGTGCATCAGCCATTCGGCACGGTCATGGAAAAATCTGGAGTGGAAACAAGGTCTTCAGAGCAGACAATGCTATCTGACGAAGCGCATGTCTTGCTGGTTACAGATAGCTCCTCGGAGGAGGATTCAGAGATAGATGACCAGTCCTATTCCCCTCCCCCCCCCCCGAGGTGCATGCTCTAACTTGGTAGGGTTATGTTGCTCATATCGTGCATATGGTTTCTTGCATTGCTATGTCATTTGCTTAGTTTAGACATGCTTTGTGTGAATGCCACCTGTTTAGTGTCTAATTACCATATATGTGAATTATGCAATGCCATCTTGTTGCAAGAAATTATATATGTGAATTATGCAATGCTATCTTATTGCAAGGCATTATATATGTGAATTATGCAATGCCACGTTGTTTAGCCAAGCGTCATATATGTGAATTATATCATGTCGTCCTTTTTTTGTATTTCTCATTGCATTTGTCGACAATGTTTGTATATTCAACTGCTCTTCCTTTGCATCAGCCATTTGAATTGGTGATGGAGAAATCTGGAGTGAAAACAAGGTCTTCAGAGCAGACAGTGCTACATGCTGAAGCAGATACCTTGCTGGTTACAGATAGCTCTTCGCAGGAGGATTCAGAGGCAGATGACCAGTCTTATTATCCCTCTGAGGTGTATGCTCAAACTTGGCAGGGTTATATTACTCAGATCATGCATATGTTGTATTGCAATGCTTAGTTTTTACATCATATACACAATATTGAATGCCATCTCCTTAGTTGACACATCATATATGCGATTGCCTTCTACTCACTTGCTTAGTATATAAATCATATATTTGAATTATATCATGCCATGATGTTTACATAGACAACATGTATCTGAATTATTGCATGCCAACCCATTTTCTAAAGACATAATATAGTTATATCATCTCATCCTGTTTACATAGACATCATATTTTGAATTATGCCATTCTATCCGTGAATTATATCATGCCATCATGTTTCCATCGATGACATGTTTGTGATTTATGGCATGCCAACCACTTTAATAGACACATCGTATAGTTATATCATGTCATCCTGTTTACATAGTCATCATATTTTGAACTATGTCATTCTATCCTGTTTAGTTAGCCATCATACATGTGAAATTGTGTCATGTTATCCTGTTTAATTAGCCATCATATATGTGAAATTATCTCCAGCTATTCTGTTTGGTTAGACAACATAAATGTGAATTATTTCATGCCCTGTTTTCTTCCCTACTATCCATTGCACCTGTCTATCTTACAATGTCTGTGCATTCAATTACTTTTCTTGTTTATCAGCCATTTCAATTGGAGGGGGCGATGGTAGTATCTATCAGAGTAAAAACATGGTCTTCAGAAAAGACCATGCTACCTATCGATGCAGATAGAATCACGGTTGTACTTGCCCAAGAACCATCCCCACCACACATAACCCAGACTCACGCAGATTGTACCCCTACCCAGTTGGACAGAGAACCAGCTACACCCCTTCTAACCCCAACCCCAGCAAATAGTAACCCAGTTCCAGTTGACACAGCACCGTCTCCACCACAGAGCACCCAAACAGGAGTAGTTAGTAAGGCAACTGCAGTGCCCAAAGCACGAGTACCACCACTCCGAACCCCAAGTAAACACTTAAAGCAGAAGAAGAATTGTTCTCATGTCAGGTTCCGTAGCTATGGTTCATACTACTTTGCTCTTGCATCACTGTATTTACTCATACCAACTAATTTCAAATTTGAAGGATGCAATTGAAACTCCAATGGCGCAACAAGTATATTTTAAACCTGTTTCTTTAACGTGTTTGCTGTTGTAATTTGCTCTATGTTGATTTCAGTTTCAATTGAATAAATAGTTATGTTCTCATGCCATGCTCATTACAAGTGTTGTTATTGTTGTGTAGTTTCCCACACTTATATTCTGTCTATGCTACTTTGTCTTAAATAGATATGATTTGAACTGTCTCTATCAAGATTTGGAAACATAAACTAGAAAGATATAGACCATACAGTGACCATACTACATAGATATATGTTTGTTTCATGTTGTTATCCTGTCCACCTTACTACTGAACTGGTTTACCAAAATGAGTTTCATATACAACATGGTAAACTTGTGATGTGTTTGTTTGTTTCTCTTTTAGAACGCGGATAAAATATTGGAGAAGAGTACCCCATTATGCAATGGTAAAGGAAGTAATGCAGATAAGGTTCAAGATAGTGAGACATCCCTGTTGGTCTCCAACAAAGCTGATAAAAACTATATTGAAGACACTGAGACAACCCCAAAGTCCTGCCTTGATGTAGTGTTCGAGTTACTGGCTAATACTGCTGGCACCAGCTCTTCGAACTTGCTGCCTGAATCAGTTCGGCTTCTTGAGTCTCAACTTCAAGTTGAAAGATATCGATCAGATGTTATGCGACAGGAAGCCGAAGGTTTGAGGAAGTCCCTGCAGAATTCAGATGCATACTTTCTCGTGCAATAGCAAGTGCTGGAGGATTTAAGCGCCAAACAAGAGAAAGTTAATAAGCTTGCTAAGCATCTTGCCAGCATTATGGGTACCCAGGATATTGTTTCTTGAGCTCTTCTGAAGTGGTTTCAGTTCTGGACTTGTTTTGCTGCGTCGTTTATTTGCACTGGTCGCCAACTTTGACAACCAGTGTATATGATATGCTGCTTTGTTCCCTATATTTGCACTGGTGGTGAACTTTGATGCCTAGTGGATGTAATATGTGTAATAGCCATGATAGCCTAGCATAAGTTGCTTGCTTATTTATTTCCTTGTTGTCTTTTTTATTTGTTTGCTTGTAGTCAGTGCAGTTCTTTTCCCGCGGTTTGTTAGTGGCCGCAATAACCTATTTTTTAAAACTAGGAAACAATAACCATGGGCTACATATTTACTGTAGTTACCATGGGCCTCCTACGGGCCGTAGAAACAATGGGCCTTCTAACGGCCGTAGAAACAATGGGCCTTCTATGGGTCATAGCATCAATGGGCCTTCTACGGGCCGTATGATCGATCGGCCAAACATGGGCCAATAACAGACCGCATTATGGGCCGTAAACGGGCTAGATTTGGAATCCTCCGTTCATGGGCCGACAATAACGGGCCTTCGTTAATCGGCCGTATTTGATGATGCTATGAAAACGGCCCAACGGATTAACGGGCCGCAAACGGGCCGATTGTAACCACGGGCTGAATTTGGCCCACAAGCAAAAAAGGCCAGTAACGGGTCATAAGTAACCGAATGCTGGAACGAGCCCAAGAATAAATGGGCCCTGAGAAGGTCAAAAGATAACATGGGTTGGAAACGGCCCAATGGAATAATGGGTCGTTAATGGGTATAAAGCGATACACTGTTCATTGTGGGCCAGATTCACCACGGGCCGTTAATGGGCCAAGAGTTACAAATGGCCTCGTATGCGCCGAAAGACATCATGGGCCATACATGGGCCGGAAGTTCCAATGGGCTGGAATCATATTGGATGGCCTAGATGAAACTACTGGGCTTAATTCCGATAGGCCGTAGCGGGTCATGAGTTAGCGGGCCGTAAATGGGCTTTATACGAACAGGCCCTTAACAGGCTTTGCGTGGGCCGGCCCGTTACCTGTTGACCTAGCCAAATAGGCCGGCCTTTTCACCGGAATGGGCCTCTGTTGGGCCGTGCCACGTGTCGACGTATCATAGGCGCCTCCTGTCCAATGAATGGATGACATCTGTCCAAACGGTGAGCCAACACGTGTTTCCTCCGGCCAATGATAATTTTACACGTGGAAAATCCTCATTGGTCCGGGCTGTCAGTGAGTTAAAGGATCCAAAACCGAACCTGATAGCTTAATGGCGACCCATTACGGTGGATGCCACGTGTCGGTCACCCTTGACGAAAGCACTTCCATGACGCGCCATTTATCGTCATGGAAGTGGACACTTCCATGATGATAATTTTGGTAATGTCATAGAACACTTCTATGAGAGCACATGTATGACTATCTTCATTCTGTCATAAAATCGTCATGGATGTACATGCATGACAGAAAACGTGACCTGTTGTGACAAACACGTATCATCACAGAAGTGTATTTTTTGTAGTGTGTTTCCCAACAACCCATCATTGGAATATACAAGCCAAGTTCTATATAATGAAAAATTCGCACTAGTATATGAAAGTGACAAAATAGGAGACTCTCTATTATGAAGATCATGGTGCTACTTTGAAGCACAAGTGTGGAAAAATGATAGTAACATTGTCCCTTCTCTCTTTTCTCTCATTTTTTATTTTCTTTTTCTTTTCTTTTTTTTCGTCCGAAGCCTCATCCCGACTTGTGGGGGAATCAAAGCCCCCCATCATCCTTTCCTAACATGGGATAATGCTCTAATAATGATGATCATCATACTTTTATTTACTTACAGCTCAAGAATTACAACTCGATTCTAGAACAAAATATGCCTCTATATGAATGCCTCCGGCGATGTATCGGGATGTGCTATGATCAAGAGTGACATGTATAAAAAATATGAACGATGGCTTTGCCACAAATACTATGCCAACTACATAATAATGCAAAGCTTTATGAGAATGATGCACTACAAAAAAAGACACTTCCGTGATGATACGTGTTTGTCACGGTAGGTCACGTTTTCTGTCATGCATGTACATCCATGATGATTTTATGACAGAATCAAGATAGTCATACCTGTGCTGTCGTAGAAGTGTTCCATGACATTACCAAAATTATCATCACGGAAGTGTCCACTTCCATGATGATAAATCGCGCGTCATAGAAGTGCTTTCGTCAAGGGTGACCGACACGTGGCATCGACTATAATGGCTCGCCGTTAAGCTATCGGGTCCGGTTTTGGATCCGATAACCTGTTAACAACCCGGACCAATGGGGAATTTCCACGTGTAAAATTCTCATTGGCCGACGGAACCATGTGTCAGCTCCTCGTTGGGACAGATGTCATCCACTCATTGGACAGGAGGTGCCTATGATACGTCGACATGTGGCACGGCCCAATAGAGGCCCATTCCGGTGAAAAGGCCGACCCAGCTAAAGGCCCACCATGTTTTTTCAGACACTAGTGGGCTGGCCCGTTAATAGCCTGCCATGTTTTGGGTCAAATTGTGGCCCATATCAGGTCAGGCCCGTTCACAACCTGCCGAGTTTTGGGCCAAATTACGGCCCATATCGGTCAGGCCCATTAACAGGCCACTGTACCTTTGGGCCCATTCTAAGACAGGTTTGTATTTCAGCCTGTTAAATGCCCGTTTACCAGTTCGGCCCGATAATAGTTTTGGCCTGTTAGCGGCCCGTGGAGTATCTAGGACGTTGTCGGCCTGGTTTAACTTTAGGCCATTTAACGGCCCATGCAGAAACTGGACTATTTCTTGTCCGAAGTAACTTTAGGCCTCTTAATGGCCCGTAGTCTTCGTGGATAAATTTCAGCCCAACTGGCCTATCGGCCTGTTAATGGCCCGTGTAACAATTGGGCCTAATTACAGCCCGCGTTGAATCCGGCCTGCTTACAGCCCATCTGATAATGGCTCATGACACTTTTGGGCCTATGGCCCGCGTGGATACCGGCCTACTTAAAGCCCATAATTTTATTGGGCCAAACAGGCCCGAGATATAATTTGGCATGTTAACTGCTCATCTTATTTGGGCCCAACATGGGCCTTAGGCAGTTTCGGCTTGTATTGGCCCGTGAACTTTTTGGCTCAACGCTAGCCCAGTCTAGGTTTTAGCCTGTTAAAAGCCCATGGTATTCTCTGGCCCAGCTGGCCAGAACTTTACTCGGCCTGTTAAAAGTGGGAAACTACTATAGGTTTAGACTTGCTAATGGCCCAAGATGATTATAGGCCCATGTTTTGGCCCATATGAGTAACGGGCCGGCCTGAAGACCGACAACACTGAGATTCACTGAACCTTCCGGCCTAAATTACAGCATACCGACCAAAGAATAAACCTAGACTATACAATACTAACTTTACGGCATATTACATCCACTGGGAATCAAAGTTCGCTACCGGTGATAATAAAGCGCAACATGACCGTGGATTACATACACTGGGCATCAAAGGTCGCCACCAGTGCATATAAACGCGCCATCAAAAGAATATACAAAACTAAGAGCACTTCAGAAGGCACTAGGCCTGGCAAGGTCGGGCCTCGCGAGCAGCCGAACAAGCTGATGAGACCTCAGTTGTGTCAACGATAGATGCTTCATCCCTAGCTGTATGGCACCATAGTGCGCATGACAGTCCCCTGACATCTTCATTATATCTTTGACTTCAAGCCGGAGCTGAGCTGAAGCAAGCCTTTCCGCTTTAAGTTGAGACTGAAGAAGTCGAACTGATTGAGGCGGCGACTGCACAGAGGTTGTCTCACACATGCTGGTGAGTAGCTTCAACTCACTGTCTTCATCAAGACAGGACCTTGGGGTCATCTTGTTGTCCTCAAGATGGTTTGGCTCACTATCTTCCCTAAAGTTCTGCCTGGCATAAGAGATATGACTCTGAAAGAGAAATAAGGAGACACGTAACAGGTTTCACAATTATATAAGCAAATAAATGGATCTGTTCTGCATAAGGAACATGTTTTTACAACTACAATTTAAAACTGGTAGTTTTTGCAAACATCCAATTAGATGTAAATAGCAAAGTAAACAGCAGTGGAGGAAATGATGCCTATCCAAATCTATACTAGAACAAAGTTTGAAGGCTTGAGAAGGATGAACTTACATTACATGTTAACACGGGCTGGACAAAGCCCTTCTCCATGTTGATGGAAGGACAATTCAAAAAAATCCCCAAAGAAAATTCTTTATAAGCGTTACCATTATTCTACATTTTGCAAAGAGTAAATATAGATCAAATAATATTGGAAGGAACAGATGATAATGAAGCTCAGGTGCAGACAGATGATACATAATCAAATAGCAATTAATTAAGTATAGCGTTAAAAGGCAAAAGGTACTGACAAGAGGAATGCAGACATCAACGTGTGCAGTGGCATTGGCTTTATTCAACATTTTCGTTAGAGTAAGTGTAGATATGATAATTTGGAGAAAGTGGAAGGCAGGGCGGATAAGATGCAGAGTAATGCTAGACAATCAACTATCTCGCGATGCAAGTACAATAATACCACCACCATCCGTTATTACTTGTCGCTCAAATGGATGTATCTAGCACTAGTAAGTTCTAAATACATCCAATTGATCAACAATTAATTCGATACAGAGGGAGTACATGACAACAGGTACTTACATGAGCAATCCAAAACTTCATAACCATTGTGTTAATTCTACATTTATCTAAGAGTAAATATAGATCTTATAATTTCAAGCAAATGGTGGATAAAGAAGCGAACATTTACAGTGATGCTACATACTCAAACAACAATGAGTGTAAGTATGCTGACAAACGGCAAGAGGTACTGACAAGAGCAACGCAGAGCCCAGTATTGTCGTGAGATCCTATGATCCTTTGAGCAAGGAGATTCATCTGAAATTAGTTTTAATACAAGAGAGAAGGTAAGGCACATGCAGAAATTTAGGAGTTCAAATTTTGAATTGATATCATAGACAGTACCTGACGCTGGGCTCTCAGCAGTTCTAATAGGGGTTTGGCCACTGGAGTAAGGGTAAAGTGTGGTACAGTTGGGCCTGTGTTTTCTGTGGCTGCAGATCTATCTGATTTAACATGTATCACTACCTTTTCCAAATACCTAGTTTGTACCCCTTGAGGATCTACACTCACCCTCTTCCTTTTGGATAGCTATTATGAAAGAACAACATTTGACTGGAAAAACATAGTATGACGACACATGGAATAGGTACAGAAAATGGATAGGTATGGCATATACTCATATATGATGCTTAAACTAAGGAGATGGTGTAACAAAGTAGAAGTAATGCAAGAGGTCGGATGCAAAATATGTGCGACCAATACAACCTTGCCAAGTTAGAGCAAGCACCTTGATGGGTGAATAAGATAGGCCATCCTCCACCATGCCAAGTTTGTTAGCCAGTAGATTGTTCCGCAATATTCCTCTCGTGCGCCCATTCGCATATTCATTTTGATAATGTTCAATACCTGACATGCATGAAAACATAAAAACAAGTGAGATTATCTTTGTAATGCAGAAGTGATTCTAATCCAATACTTCCTCCCTGTAAACCCCTTTGTGCTATCTCTGCAATTCTTCTAAGAGGTGCCATGCATGCTATAATTTGGTGTGTGCATTAATATAATGTGGCCTACTACTGAAAATATGAGAGCTCCAGAAGTGATGATACATCGCAAATGACAGCTTCAACATATAGTAAAGAAGAACAAGTCAACCTAACCTGACATATTCAAAATATACTAAGGGAGAATAACTCGACCTGACCAGTCGACCGCAAGAGAAGAGGATCATCTTAAAGAAGAGCAGAAGAGCAAGCAGATTGAAGATATTACAAGTCTTTCTATACAATATCGGTTGGCCACCCATGATGAACCAGAGCGCACAGAGAAATACTATTCCTTCCGGTCTCTCCATATGTGGCTCACATGCATTTCGAAACTAAAGTAGGAACATTTAGCTGACAAATTAGACATCTCTCAGTTTTACTAATATCAGCATAATATCATATTTGAATTTGTACAACTAAGCTTGTTTAGCTTGATGGGTGGAGCAGTGCTATTACGACACGAACCACGTAGGCTGATCGTGGTCATCATAAAATGGGGAAATCGTAAGCATGATGAGCATAGTGTTGACCGTGGCTGTGGGATGGCAGATCTGAAGTTGGAAACCGCGCAAAGGGTAGTTAGCAACCGATGTTTGCTTTGAAATAACAACTAAGATTTGGTATGGACAAGAAAGTACAGTCAACAAGTGACAAAGAAATGCAATTCTGCTGTCTCTCTATATGTCGCGACATGCATTTGGAAACTCAAGTGGGACCTTTAGCTAACCAATTAAATGTGTCTGTTAACTAACATCAGTATCATATCACAATCATATTTGAACAACTAAGCTTTGGAATTTTGAGTGTTGTGTTGTTTAGCTTGAAGGGTGGAGTAATGCTAGTACGACAGAAAGCACATACGCAGATCATGGTAGAGTAGATAAAAGGGGAAAACCCTAAGCATCAAGAGTAAAATCAGGAAAGTGGAACTAGCTGGACCAGTGGGTGGCGCACATGCTTTTCGAAACGAATATAGGAACATTAGGTGACCAATTAAATGTTCTCTGTTTTAGTAATATGAGCATCATATCAGATTCGTATTTCAACACATAAGCTTTGGAATTATGAGTGGCATGTTGTTTCGCTTGATGGGTTGAGGTCTCGAGGAGCAGTGCTATCACGACACGAAGCAGTGAAGCACCTACGATGATGGTAGTGAATATAAATGGGGGAAACCATAAGCTTTACAAGTATAGTGACCGTGCCATGGCGGATCTGAAGGTGCAAACCAGACAAACCTACTTCGCAACCAATGTTTGCTTTCAACTAGCCACTACGATTTGGTACGGACAAGAAAAGTATAGTAAACAATTTACGATCTATTTTCTGGGTGAGATCAATAACTTAAGCACATATGGAAGAGTACCACCTCTCTTGGACGCCGTGTAGGCCCCTGCTGATTCGTTGAGGGTGCTGCAGGTGCGATGGCTGTCGGCGGCGGGGAAGAAGACTTTAGACGGCAGACTGCCGGGTCGGGGGATAAATCCTATTGCTGTGGACGAGGCGGTTGTAGGAGCAGCAACGGCAAGGTGGACGACGGTGCTGATGAAGCGAGATGACGCGATGAAAGGATCCTGGTCCGGTGCCATGGATGAGAGACGTCCATATCTTGTAGTGGATGACGGGGTAGGGGTAGCGGCTCCGGCAAGGTGGAGGATGGGGTGGCGGACGGAGGAGGCTGGCCGCAGTGGGGAGGTTGTCGTGGCGCCGACGGTGTATGAATGGGGAAATGGAGGGGGAGTGGGATCTCAAACTTTGGGATGCGCTTGTCTGAAATGTGGGAAAGCTACGAACTTATCCCCCGTTTAAAATTTCGGACATCACGTCGGTTGGGGATAGGATGGTAATCTCGCATCTCCCAAATATTTTCCGGTAATGATTTCGGGCGAGGAGAGGGTGTTTTGGCGCCCACGGTTGGCGCCCATGATGTATGAACGGGGCTGACAGGTAGGGCGGTTGTGTAATGTCTGAGGGAAGTTACACATCTTCCCCTATTTAAAATATTAGCCTACATCGATTTCAGACGAGGAGAGTTTGTTTTGCCGCCCACCGTGGATGAATGGGGAAATGGAGGGAGAGACACATGTCTTTCGGACGAGCTTGAATCAAATGTGTTTTGCCGCCCACGTTTGGCGCCCACCGTGTCTGAATGGGCTCAGAGGCCATCGTGTCATGTTTGATTGAAGTTACTAATCTACCCCTATCGACAGCAGTGTAAATCGGGTCGATAAGGATGTCAAGTGTCAGGGGTAGACAGTAATTTCCATATCGCAAACACTTGCTTCGGGCAGCCCAGAAATGATAGTGGGTGTTTAGCCGCTTCATTCAAAACTTGGGAGAATTAGCATTCACGTTTGCCCTGGGCCCTGGCAACTAAATCCAAATCCAATTTTTATTCGATTACGAATATCCACAGATAATTCTACGTTTTGTTATTTATTTCTTCGAAACCACAACAAAGATTTATTCCACCTTTATATATGATTATGATTTAGAAATGCCATGATCTTCGAATTCAGTAGGTTGGATACACTTTGAGTCAAACAGTTATTTCATCCAATACAATATGCTCACATGAAAAATAGTTCACCTTATGTCAATCATACAAGTACTGAGGATTACCTCGCCTAAAAAATTCGGATCATTACAACTCATGGACAACATAGGGGGTCTTACAACATAATCCATTCAGAGACATGACACAACATGCAAGTACAATAATCTAATGACAATTTCAACTGGTATCTAAAGAAGAACCGGGATTACCCTGGGCTTCAGATAGCAGAAGCAGCAGGACCTCCTCCATCTTCAAATGCAACATTCTTACTTCCTCCAATTCTTGGGTTGCTTGCATGATGTGTGCAGCTAATTGCATGATTTTCAGCTTCAAGATCGAGATTACCTCATTCATGGCAGCCACACCATCTCTTTCTGCCTCTAGTAGAGCCTCAAGAACTATAATATCTGTGCTCAGACTGCCCTCGGGCGGTGTTGCCTCTGAACTGCTACCATCTGGTAACATGGATGGCGCACTGCTTCCACAAATAAATTCTGGGGTTGTACATTGTGTCCTAGTGTGAACGGCATCCTGAAAGGTTTTCACTGGACCTAAGTAAGAGATGGTTATCGAATGATCCAGGCAGTAAGCTTACATGGTAAACGACATACGAATTATTGCCGAGAATGGCATGCTATATTTAAATGGTTCGAAGCAGCATCAGCCGAAAAGAAATTAAAATGGTAAGATGAAACTAGGGATGTAGGTGGCAAATAAACGACATCGGCCAGTCCCATCTAGTTAGTTTTTGCTAGCTCCCTAGTTCATTTTCCTCAAAAACCAAAAACTCTTTTGAACTATCATACCACTAGTGGACTTTAACGGGATTAAACGGGACCCAGTTGACATCCCTAGTTGAAAGGGAGTGTACCACCGCTATATTTAAGTTGCCAAGGCATCTAAGCAGTTGAAATAATCTGAGAAGCACTTAACAGTGTGGCCTCATATAAACTACGAAGATAGTCTTGTGATGAAGTTCAGAGGAAAAGTTAAGGACTCCAATGAACTAGGCATGCATTTCTTTATGACAGTACAACAGGCACTGCTGACATATTGGCCAACTCGGGTATAGCGTAACAAGTAACAAGCAAGCATTCGAATCAAGCAATACAACAAAGCAGACAACTGAACTATTTGTAATTCTGTAGGATTACAGGTTGAGGGCACAAGCCAAGAAAGCAGCCCACACGCATTACATTTCACATGTACTAAAACACACTGGCTTACCATATGTTGTTGTGAAGCCTCGCTACTGTTGCAATGTTCTTCGAAGATATCGTCAGCATCCCGTGGTTGCAAATCTAGTTGTTGTAGTTTATTCTGCACCCTCTATTTAGGTAAAATTAATTTTAATCGCATGCACTGGTTCGAATTGATCATCAGTGGTTCATCTAAACTAATGAAAGAAGGGTGTGTGCATACACAACAATATATCTGCTTCCCTCTATTTTTATGCTTGTTCGAGGTGCCAGCCCCAAAAGAGCAAATATTTTGCTTGATGGGGTTGGCAGCTCCATAATTAATAGAAGCATCAAATTAGTCATGCAACTTGGGAAGATCAAGAACACACAAAAAAGTAATGAATAGTGGCTCGGAGCAGTGATGTAATAGCTAGCATCAGAAAATGTAGGGTAAAATGAACAAAAAGCAGCAGAACCACATGCTAGTTTGCTGATGTGTAATTAAGCATAGAGAACATGAAGCAGTCTGATAGAACCAACAGGTGGCATCAGAACAACACCATTATCATAAATATAGCATGCAAGAAGTAAAATAGTAGGCAGTGCTATCTAGGAAGTACAGTAATACTTAGGACAAAACTAAAGCATATTAACTATATGTGCACTAGTATGTAATTTAGCACATGTAACATGTTCACTGCCAGAAGTATGGCCCTACAGGGGCAAGCAGAATAACGCGTCTCATGAAAAATTGAATGATGTCCTGAAGAAATTCAAAGGTGTGGTGCTTATGCTAAGAAAGTGAACGTAGGCGCCGGCCGTTGGATAATAGTACCTGATTCTCGGCGGCGTATGGGTATCGTTGTCATACTTGATAGCTAAGGATCGTCAATGGTGCTCGTGTTGCGGTTGAGTTTGGGCCAGCTGTCGCCGTCACTCAAGCGTCTCCGGTGCTTCGGTTGCGGCGCCTGTCGACATGCAAGAAAGCTCATGTGTGGTAAGTGAACAGTTGCATGATCAAGAAGAGAAAAACCTGAGGAGTACAAAGTGACATAACCTGATGAGGCTGCAGTGTCAGTAAAGCAGGGCTGGTGGAGTTGAATATGGCGTCCATGGAGCAGGTCCGGTGTAGGACAAAAGCTTCGGCGGGCGCGGTGTACAGTGCTTTCGGTGAGGCAGATCTGTTGCGGCGGACGAGGGCTTGTATGAAGGGGCAGCGATGGGGCGGACGAGGGAGTCAGTGAAGGGCCTACACTGTGGTAGACGAGGGCGCCGGTTAAGCAGATCCGGTGCGGTGGACCATGATGGCGGTCAAGGAGATCTGGAGCGGTGGACAAGCCAGTCGCTGATGCGGCTCCGGTGAAGTGGTGAGTTGGCAGTTGGTGGTTCCAAGGTGCGGAAGGTAGATCCGGCGGGGTGTGAGGTCCATCGCTGCGGCGGAGGACTAGATTCGGCGGCTTGCCGTGGTTGGAGGGGGGTCACGGAGGGGGAGGGGAGGGGCTCTTGGGAAGAATGTTGGGGGCAAAGAGGGGAAAACAATTGTAACGCCCACGATGCGGCTATATCTCCCACGTGTCGAGGCACGACTTAGAGGCATAACCGCATAGTGGTTTTGTCGCAAGAAGGGTCATCTTCACACAATCCCATGTAATGAACAAGAATGGGATAAAGAGTTGGCTTACAATCGCCACTTCACACAATACATAAATATCATTCATACATCATCCAAAATACAATCATATAGACCGACTACGGTCAAAATCCAGATGAAAATAAGATAACCCCAAATGCTAGATCCCCGATCGTCCCAACTGGGCTCCACTACTGATCATCAGGAAAAGACACATAGTAACGACCACGTTCCTCGTCGAACTCCCACTTGAGATCGACGCCATCATCTGCACTGGCATCGTCGGCACCTGCAACTGTTTTGGTAGAATCTGTGAGTCACGGGGACTCAGCAATCTCACACCCACGAGATCAAGACTATTTAAGCTTGTAGGAAAAGATGGAGCAAAGAGGTGAAGCTGCAGCGGCAAAAGCATATATGGTGGCTAATCTGCGCAAATGAGAGCGAGAAGAGAAGCAACGGAACGGACGTCATCTAGCAATGACCAAGAAGTGATCCTGAACACCTACTTACGTCATACATAACACAGACCGTGTTCACTTCCCGGACTCCGCCGAGAAGAGACCATCACGGCTACTCACGCAGTTGGTGTATTTTACTTGGGTCAAGTGACAAGTTATCTACAACCGGACATTAACAAATTCCCATATGCCTCATAACCACGGGCACGGCTTTCGAAAGATAATACCCTGCAGGGGTGTCCCAACTTAGCCCATCATAAGCTCTCACGGTCAACGAAGGATAAACCTTCTCCCGGAAAGACCCGATCAGTCTCGGAATCCCGGTTTACAAGACATCTCGACAATGGTAAAACAAGACCAGCAAAGCCGCCCGAATGTGCCGACAAATCCCGATAGGAGCTGCACATATCTCGTTCTCAGGACACACCGGATGAGCAGTCCGTACAACTAAAACCAATCCTCGAGTTTCCCCAAGGCGGCGCTGCAAAGGGCTCTAGTTTGGACCAACACTCAGAGGAACACTGGCCCGGGGGTTTAAAATAAGGATGACCCTCGGGCTCTAGAAAACCCGGGGAAAAAGGTATAGGTCGCAAATGGTAAAACCAAGGTTGGGCCTTGCTGGAGGAGTTTTATTCAAGGCGAACTGTCAAGGGGGTCCCATAAATCACCCGACCGCGTAAGGAACGCAAACTCAAGGAACATAATCCCGGTATAACAGTAACTAGGGCGGCAAGAGTGGAACAAAACACCAGGCATAAGGCCGAGCCTTCCACCCTTTACCAAAATATATAGATGCATTAATTAAATAAGAGATATTGTGATATCCCAACATATCCATGTTCCGACATGGAACAAACTTCAACTTCACCTGCAACTAGCAACGCTATAAGAGGGGCTGAGCAAAAGCGGTAACATAGCCAAACAACGGTTGCTAGGAAAGGATGGTTAGGGCTGACATGGCTGAAATGGGAGACATGAAATAGCAAGTGATAGGTAGCGGAGCATGGCAATAGAGCGAACAACTAGCATAGCAAAGATAGAAGTGATTTCGAGGGGTGGTCATCTTGCCTGCAAGATTCTCAGAGTTGTCGAAAGCTTGATCCTCGTAAGCGTACTCGACAGGTTCCTCGTTCACGAACTCGTCTCCCGGCTCTACCCAAGACAAGAACACAAACAAACGGAACCACAATCAACAACGAGAAATGCACAAGCAACACGATGCAAAACATGTATGATATGCAAGATATGATATGCGATGCATATGCGTGCTCCGGAAGGAAAATGATGAACATGGCAGTAACTTGGCAAACCAAGCATGCCACTGGAAAGATGAGATTA
Source organism: Aegilops tauschii subsp. strangulata (assembly GCF_002575655.3). NCBI lineage: Eukaryota > Viridiplantae > Streptophyta > Magnoliopsida > Poales > Poaceae > Aegilops > Aegilops tauschii. Next base: position 455,306,729 of record NC_053041.3, on the reverse strand, counting down.
TTTCGGTCGAAATCGATATAAAGATCACCGGAATCGGATGCACGGTTTGCAAATGGCGAGCAAAACAAGAATGACACTAATCTGCGATAAACAGCAAGATAGCACTTAAAATGCAACAAGCAACAATGCTACAGCACCCCAACATAGCAACAAAGCACATGGCAGTAATCTACAGGAGATGCTTGACAAAAGATGAACACTGAGCCACTGCTAGTTCACAACATATCAAGCTCAAACAAGCATGGCAAAAGTGCAAAAGATTACAGGTTCACAGACTTGGAGAAAAACTGGACATGGCAGAAAACAGCATCAGGTAGCAATGTTCGGAGCACGAACTCAACATGCTACAGGAACTTAACATAGCAAAACAAGGCATGGTAGGGTTCTACTAAATGCACATGACAAAAGTACCTTACTGACCATAAGCCAAAAAGGACCAAAAGATATGATGGTAAGCATGTAAACATAGCAAGTTTCGTTATCAGGTTGCAGACTTAGCAGAAAACAGAGCATGGCAGAAATATTAATATGTAGGCCTCTTTGTGAGCTTGATGCACTCACTACAGAGCAATGCATGACAAACCAAGCATACCTACAGCACGATGGCATGTTTATAAAGCTAACCATGGTAAGAACAATTTCAAAGCATGTACGGATCAACTACAATAAGCTTGGCAAAATTGCATATCATGTTAAGAATCTGCCAGAAATATTTAATAGCAAAAGTAGAGAAATATTGAGTCATGCTATGGCACTCGATAATTGCAAAAAATTGCAGTAATGGATCAATTACAACTATAGATACAAAACATCCTTACTGAATATCACCAAAATATGCATGGATCTCTCTGTAGCATCAAGTTTACATGGCAACAAAATTACAGCAGACAAGGACTTGGAGAAATCACTAAGTCCCTGAAATCAGAAATATTACGGGGCCTACTTTGCATGCTTGTGCTAGTCACCACAGAGATTACAAAAATACATGGACCACATCACTGGAAAGATGGCATGGCATACTTCAAAACACATGTAGAGCTCATGCTCAAAAGATACACAGATTTAATGATACAAAAATGACAAATCTCCAAGTACTGATAAGAACCAGAGATTAACAGCAACTAGCCCTCTTCCAACGAAGATTTGGGCATCAAGATGACCTCTAATTAACACGGTGCTATTGAACAAAATGAAGAGCATCACGAGGCGAACAATTTGACATATTATACGCACGAATCGGAGCTACATGCAAGAAGTTATCACATCGGGAACAGAAGCACATGCTGAGAAATTTCCAGGACTTGGAGAAAAAAGGAGGGGGGCGAGAAAGTCAACGGGCACGTACGTTTCAGATCGGATCGAGGCACCTCGAGCTCGAGGCTCGGTCGATGGCGACGGCGAGGCAGGGGCCGGCGGGGCCGACCGCGGCGAGGGGAACCGGAGGCCGGAGGAGGGGCGCCGGCCGGAGGCGGTGGTCGCCGGCGTGCGCGGCGGCGCCGGAGGGAGCGGCGGCGGCGGGGCCGCGTCGGGCGGCGGCGGAGATGGCGGGGCCGGCCGGCGGCGATGGCGGGGACGGCGCGGACGCTGACGTGTCGCGCTGCTATTCGCCGGGCGGCGCGGGCGGACGCGTCCGGCGCGGCGCGGAGGGAGAGGGTTAGGGTTCGTCTGTGATTTCGTTTTTCGGGGGAGATGGAGTTTTATAGGTAGAGGGAGCTAGGAGACTCCAAATGAGGTGCGGTTTTCGCCCACACGATCGTGATCGAACGACCTAGAGCATGGAAGAGAGTTTGGTGGGTTTTGGGCTGGTTTTGGAGGGGTTTTTTGCTGGATACTCAAATGGACATTGCGGATGGAACGAAACTTGACCGGTAGTCTCCGGGTGGTATATTAAGACCACTTGACAAGCCTCGGTTCATTCCGAGGAAGTTTGACACACACACGAAAGAAAACAAGAGGGGTGCACCGGAGGAGATAGGAGCGCCGGATTGGAAAACGGACAACGGGGAAAATGCTCGGATGCATGAGACGAACACGTATGCAAATGCAATGCACATGATGACATGATATGAAAATGCAAGACATGACAAAATACAAAACGAAAGACAAACCCGACAACGGAGGGAAAAACATATCACATAGCCAGAAATGGCAAGAGTCGGAGTTACAAATATGGCAAGTTACATGCGGGGTGTTACAACAATGGAGTTACCAAAGCAGCCCTTTTCTGTTCATGTGGCAGGGGTAAAACAGGAATATCGCAGGGCTAAACTTTCGGGCGCGAGATATTTCGATGTGAGCGGGAAGTTTCAAAGCTTTTGGCTCCTGAAATTATAAGTGTTCTGCTCTTGTACGGCCGACTATGATATCATGGCCGAGAATTTATTTGTTTTGCACGCAAAAAAAGTGCAATTTCTTGAAAATCAATGTCTCCAACTCGAAACTTAGATTGTCCATTCAATTCAAATATGGATCATTGAGCTAGTACAAGCAAATACCATCATACGGTCCAATTCAAATGAAATTCCAAATGAGTTTATCCTAAATATGATGACAAAGGCAAAATGTGTATGTGTATGAATAAAGTGGATGATTATAAAGTTTGAACATGCCCGTATGTGTATATCTCTAGGTTTGATATATGAATTTGAAATCACGAAATCCCTGCTTAAAAAATGTACCTCCGTTTAAATGAATTACAAAAGCTAATGATGGAGTCGAATTCCAAAATTTCAATCTTAGGTTTGTAATTCTGGTACATCAAGGTATATCACGCATGTTCAAAAGTATCGTTATCTCATAGTCCAAACCGTGAAACAAATTGATCAACCATGAGTGCACACACTATTGACCATATATATCTCAATTACGCTAAAGTCCCTCAAATATAGACACCTCACTCTTTGTCTCAAGCCAACCCCCCCCCCCCCCCCACCCTCCCCACACACAAGTCGTTCTCTCCCCCAGACATGAACACATGAGCACATTAACACCCCCCTCTCTTCTAAAGTCCGGACCCCAATATAGGTCTCTATCACTTTGTCTCTCGAGCATGCACACATCTCTTCCCCCACTCTCTAGGTCTCCCGGGATCTCTCTTTTCCAAGCACACGCACTATGTAGAGTGTATCTTTCCCATACACACAAAACGTCGCCCCCAAACGTCTTTCTCCCTAGTTATGTGGTTCTCGCACACTCACCTCACACACCACCCCCACTGCAAACGAGCACACTTTGTCTCCCTGTGCACCACTCTCCTCTTTCTATCTCTCCCACATGCGGACCCTCCCCAGCTCCTTCCCTGTATACATATATGCCGTGACTCTTTCCATAGCTCCCTAATGTATCATCGTTCTCAATCTCGCACGTTGTTCTCTACACCGTCTATTCTAGTTCTCTCATGAAGTCCCTATCACACACACGATGACTCGCTTCCCTTGCGTCTCCGTACATAGGCCAATTTCAAACAACATCAACATTGTCTCCCTATCTATACGCCATTTATGGACAAAAACAACCCCTCTCCCTCCCTCTCTTCCTCTCTCTCTCTCTCTCTCTCTCTCCGTCGCTCTCTCTCTCTCTCCTCTCTCTCTCTCACCCCTCTCCCACACACACTCGATGTCTCTTCCAAATAGTCTACTCCCCGCCCACACCCATGCTATCCCGCTACTACACATGCCTTTATATCTCTATGACACACATGTCACACCATTCCCCCTTCCCTTATACTAGGTTTACATCATTAGTGGTCTCTCTAATCCACATACACACACTCCCTCTCACACACAAACTCCCACAGACACGCACAAACACCCATCATATGGATCCTCATCTCTCCCCATGTCCCCATGTGTATCTCACACACTCACTCTTTGATTATGTCTATGTGTCTCCACGTTACACAACACAAAGCCCCGTGTACATGTATCTCTCAATCCTCCACACACATAGACACAAAGAATCTCTTATCATTATCTCAGTCTCTAGGCATATCACACACGCACTCTCTCTCTCTCTCTCTCTCTCTCTCGCAAACACGCCCAACAAGGGTTTCCCCGTGAATACCTTACCGTCTATTCATCAACAGTCGTGGCAGTACGGAGAACACGACACGTGAAAAATAATAAATCTACACGTGCGTAGACCACCTAGTATGACTACTAGGACTAGAGCAAGCCAAAAACGTGCCGCCGTCACCCCCTCCTTATCGGCGACGGGAAAACCTTTGTTTTACACAGTCGAGAAGTCATTGTGCTAAGGCCCCACATGTTGAGGCGTTGAATAGAATGTAGATCCTAGTTTATGGAAACAAGTGTCGATAATACGTTTGTATCTCCATACTTATATTTCTTCTCTTATAAAAAACCGAGTTGGTTATGATGGTACGTGTGCCATCTTACAATATAGACCGTCCGATCTATATCTGACGGATGGAAATTAAACTACAAGATACCCGCACCTCTCTCCACACTTGCAGACAAGGCCTTCCCTCGTTCATCGTTATCTCCAACAACCTCATTGTTGAGCAATTAAAAAAGGAAGCCTTTGGAACAAACTGGCCTGGTGGCCGCTGCCGGCGTCGTCCATCCCCATGCCTCCGCTCAGATCGACCACCAATCACCACCACGCCCCACTCCTCTTCACCTTATCTCCTATTTCTCGAGATATCATTAGTTTTTACACATGGGATTACTCCCGCATGGGTCAATCACACAAGTGTTTTATAAAAAAATGCATCTTGATGTTCCGTGCAATGCACGGACATCTTGCTGGTACTCCTACAGAAGACTAAGTTGATGATGATGGCGTGTCTGCCATCCGTCATTTCAGACCATTAGATCTACATCTAACGACTGTGAGGTAAGTTGTTGCCTTTTCTCACCAACATCCCACTTCTCTACCAATTTGCAGAAAAACCCATAATTAGTATCTTAAAACCAACCACGTCCCTCCCTCACCTCACCAAAACAGCCCAAGGAATATATTCTGATTGAAACATAATATATCTCTAGTGATATATGTATATCAAAATTAGAGTGTTTTGTATCAAGTTTGTGAATAAGTATTATTCTAATTATGATCCGTTGCAACGCACGTGAACATTGCTAGTATTTCCAACCATGCAAAAAATGCTAGTATTTCCATAGTTTCGAGTTTTCCATCAAGATATTAGTCACTCATGGTTGATATTTACTTTCAATCACGTACACATATGCACTATGTAACTAGCCTTGCTTATTGGCTTCCAAAGCTTAACTTTCACTCCTACTTACAATATGTAGAGTATTTAACAAAAAACTACCACTTTCAACCAGCCCTAGGAAGAAACTATTGTACAAAAAATAGCAAAAACATACCCAAAATTTCTTAATCCGCGCCAAAAACTACTACCTAGTGCCGATTAGGCTCGTTTAAACCTGTTTATAACAGGGTTGGCCCACACGTCCGTGCTGACGAGGCAGCTTAAACCAACACATTTTGTTTGACTGTTGACACGAGGGACCCACATCTGACCTTCTATCCTGTTATTCCCCCTCAAATCATTATTTTTCCTGAACATTACTTCAAATAGTACTGATGCGTGTTCCTCGGTGGCGCCAGTGATGAGCGTGTTGGCCGCCGCTCCGCCAGACGGGTCGAACGCCGCGCTGGCCTCCGCACGGGTTGGCAGGCTGGCCCGAGCGTGACTCACGAGTGAGCAAGCCGCCGCGCTGGCCTTCGCTCGAGCCAAATGGCTGGCCTTAGCGCGGCGCGTGCGAGCAAGCCGCCGCGCCGCCGTGCCAATCTAGCTAGCAAACCATGCAGACAAGCAGCTGGACGGAGCTATCATGGCTAGCTAGTGGCTGCGAGCACCGGACGGAGCTGGCATCCGGGCTGCCGCAAGATGGGCTCCGCACTGCCGGCGGTTTTGACCTCGCCTTCTGCCGGTGGCGGTAGCTGCGTCCCATGGCCGAGGATGATTAGGTGGACGGGCCGGAGGTAGGAGGTCACTCGGGGATTTTTGTGCAGACTGACATGTAGGTCCCACAAGTCATAACGCCAAACTTGCTGGTCGATTAGAAGGCGTTGACTTAAGGGGCGACATGGGTTGAAACATGCCTATAACGGCACTTTTAGAATAGTAGTTTCTTCGTAGGGCTGGTTGGTAAGGGCATGTACAATGGTTGATAAGGTAGTCTTATCTTAAGTCTGCCACGTATGCAAGTGGTAGTAGTTTCTTGGCATTATTAGTGGTTTCTTGTAAGGAACCATGTACTAATAGCGACAAAAGGCGATTCTAGGTTGCGTTGTACTCCAACAAGTACTACTAGTGGTTGCGGGAGTGTATACGTCGTTTTGTGGGTTCGATCCAGGCCGAACGCACGGCGGCCTTTTTAAAAAAATAGTAATTTCGCTGTGAGCCAATATTGTACACGGGTAGTTTGAGTTTTGAAGTCGTATGGATGTGTCGCACCACAATATGGGTGCACTGGATAGCCCAGCCACGTGAACGGGTTTTCCTTCCCATCATCTCGTGGCTCACGTGCTCGCCCTAGCCACACCTCGCTTGCAGCTTCCTCGTCAACTAGTAGCATATTTAAACTAGCGCCTCCCAATTAAGCCCCAAGAGCCGGGAAAGCCTGGCGCGGCATTGGGAACTGTGCAATATGGCTCTGTACGTAAAGTGCTAGTACTCTACTAGTACTCTGTAGCTTGTGGCGTTGCACGCATGGACTTCACTCCATTATCGGCTCTATAAAAGAAATTCCTCTTGACGTGATTTTTTTTTGAAACGGAGGCAAAAGCTTTGCCTCATCTCATTCATAAAGAAGGAACTACTAACAAAGTTCGACGAGATCCATTACACCTCCACAAATGGAAGCGAAAAGCCTAGTCTCGCTGTATCAAATAACTCAAATGTCTGCCCCCGCAGTAACCATCGCTGATAAACAGGCTGCTAGTGTGTGCGTGAGAGGAGCGGCTGAGTAGGCTAGCTACGCGCTTGAATAGAGCACCGAGAGTACCCACTATGCAGGTGTACTTTCCCTGCATTGATAGTACAGCGATGGTTCTAGAGAACAGTACTACCCTCCACTTCCAACTGTAGCTCCTTGGCTAAGAGTTCAAAACTGGTGCACTAAACTAGAAGCACAGTACATCGCACTACTAGTTGAGAAAGTAGTACTAGTACTTCTACAGTACGAGTACGTAGTAAATAATAGCCTCACCCCTTCGCTAAGGAACGATCGAGCAGCTACAGTTGGAAGGGACGAGGCCATGCGGTTACTATGCTCTTATCTCCTCCTCGCCAGTTCCCCTCCCCCCGAAGAGAAGGCAGTTCATCGCTGCTCCCATGGATTCGCCAGGCGGTTCTCCTCCTCGTTGGGGCTGGGAGACCTTGGACGACGATCCTCTAGGAGAAATCGCACGCCGCTCCGACGTCCTCACTGCCGCAAGACTCGGTGCTTCCTGCACCAACTTTTTCAAGACGGTGCTTGAACAGGCTTGGGAAAAGGCCATGCTTGTTGGTCTTCCATGCGTCCTCGAGGAGAAGGTTCTTCTATGGGACAATCCTTCAAACAGTCCACCGCTCCCTGGCCATGGTTGCATGTTGACTCCGCTAGAGTTGCCGACATTGAGAGGTAGTCGGATTTTGTCCGATGAGCAGGTCAGTCATGGAGTATGATCATGTAGTACTTAGTTATTCCATTTCCATCCCGTAATTTCTCCGCTGCCCACCGTCTTATATATAGGTCGAGGTCGGTGCCAACGAAGATTGGCTTGCATACCTCCGGCCGGATACCACCATCATTTTGCACAACATCCACAACAGTGCGGCCGTTCCCGTAGACCCCTTCTCCACCATTGGGATCGGCCTTCCAGACTGGCTGGGCTTGAATATGTATGATGATGCCTACATGAGATTGAAGAAGATAGCAATTGCGGACTCGCCGACGAAGCGACACGGCTACGACGATAACTATCTCATCGCGGTGTTCGACATAAGGATTGCCATCAATGCAAGAGGCAGTAACGGCAGAGGCTGGCGCATGTTGGCCGCGGCAGATTTGTACCCCTACACGTTCAAAGACGTCGTGCGCCATCTAGGCCGCATCTTTGCGGTGACAAGCAGGGGACTTGTTTCATCTGGTTGCCATCCTACGGTACGGGAGATTACAAACGGAATGCACAAACCATCATTTGCATCCCTAACGGTACTCCACAATTTTGCAGGGACCAGTCATCCCCCAATCAAAATAAGATCGCCGATCCTGGATGTGCATTTGCATCCGCGATTCGGTCTAACCTGGAACCTTGTAGCTGACTTTGGCATATTGGGATCAACTATCTTAGCAGTCGTTACCCATGGTACCACTGATGTGCAACATGGTCACACAATCTACCACGATCGGACCGTCACCATCTACCCAGGTATTCCATTTAGTATTATATTTTTTAACCCTCTCGCCTTCTCTTTCGTTGTTGTACTACTTACTAGTACTAGTAGGAGTACCTTTTACCTTGGAGGACGCGTATAGCTAGCTAGGCCCTTGAAGAATTGAACCCACTAGCTGCCACCATTTTTTCCATGTCTTACTATCTCTTGATAACCCACAAGTATAGGGGATCAATTGTAGCCTCTTTCGATAAGTAAGAGTGTCGAACCCAACGAGGAGCTAAAGGTAGAACAAATATTCCCTCAAGTTCTATCAACCACTGATACAACTCTACGCACGCTTAACGTTCGATTTACCTAGAACAAGTATGAAACTAGAAGTACTTTGTAGGTGTTGTTGGATAGGTTTGCAAGATAATAAAGAGCACGTAAATAAAATCTAGGGGCTGTTTAGATAAATACACAATAAAGTTAGTACAGCGAGTGTGGAAAAGTGGTGGTAGGAGTTGCGAAATTGTCCCTAAGCAATTGACTACTTTACCAGACCGATAGCAAATTTTATGTGGGAGAGGCCACTGCTAGCATGTCATCCCTGACTTGGAATTCTATGCACTTATGATTGGAACTATTAGCAAGCATCCGCAACTACTAACATTCATTAAGGTAAAACCCAACCATAGAATTTAGATATATTGGTCCCCCTTCAATCCCGTATGCATCAATTTCTATGCTAGGTTGAAGCTTCTGTCACTCTAGCCCTCCAATACATAGTCCTATCAACATACAACTAACCCTATGGTGTGATCCACGCGCGCGCTCATATGATGGGCACCAAAGGACAGCAACATAACCACAAGCAAACTAAACCAATCATAGCAATTCACCAATTACCGATAGGACAACGAAAATCTACTCACACATCATAGGATGGCAACACATCATTGGATAATAATATGAAGCATAAAGCACCATGTTCAAGTAGAGGGTACAGCGGGTTGCGGGAGAGTGGACCGCCGTAGATAGATGGGGGAAGGTGTTGGAGATGTTGGTGAAGATGACGGAGGTGTTGGTGTAGATTGCGGTGATGATGATGCCCCCGACAGCATTTCGGCGCCACCGGGAGAGAGGGGGAGAGTGCCCCCCTTCTTCTTCTTATTCCTTGACCTTCTCCCTAGATGGGAGAAGGGTTTCCCCTCTGGTCCATGGCCTCCATGGCATGGGAGGGGCGAGAGCCCCTCCAAGAATTGATCTGCCTATCTGTCTCTCTCTGTTTCTGCGCTACCAGATCTGGCCTTTTACCGTTTCTTATATTCCCGGAGATCCGTAACTCCGATTGGATTGAATTTGAACATGATTTTTATCTGGATATTAGCTTTCCTGCGGCGAAAGATGGGCACCAACCACCTTACGGAGTGGCCACGAGGGCCCAGGGCGCGCCCCTCACCCTCGTGGGACCCTCGAGCATTGTCTCGCGTTGATTCCACTTCCCAAAATTCACATATATTCCAAAAAACATCTCCGTCAGTTTTTATCCCGTTTGGACTCCGCTTGATATGGATTTTCTGCGAAACAAACAAACATGCAACAAACAGGAACTGGCACTAGGCACTGGATCAATATGTTAGTCCCAAAAATAGTATATTAAGTTGCCAAAAGTATATGAAAGTTGTAGAATGTTGACATGGAACAATAAAAAATTATAGATACGACGGAGACGCATCAGCATCCCCATGCTTAATTCCTGCTCGTCCTCGAGTAGGTAAATGATAAAAAGATAATTTTTGATGTGGAATGCTACCTAGCATAATCTTGATCACATAATCTAATCATGGCATGAATATTAAGACATAAGTTATTCAAAGCAATAGTCTATCATTTGACATTAACACAATAATACTTCAAGCATACTAATAAAGCAATCATGTCTTTTCAAAATAACATGGACAAAGAAAGTTCAGCCCTACAAAATCATATAGTCTGGCTATGCTCCATCTTCACCACACAAAATATTCAAATCATGCACAACCCCGATGACAAGCCAAGCAATTGTTTCATACTTTTGATGTTCTCAAACCTTTTCAACTTTCACGCAATAGATGAGCGTGATCCATGGATATAGCACTATAGGTGGAATAGAATATGATGATGGAGATTGTGTGGAGAAGACAAAAAGGGAGAAAGTCTCACATCGACGCGGCTAATCAACGGGCTATGGAGATGCCCATCAATTGATGTCAATGCGAGGAGTAGGGATTGCCATGCAACATATGCACTAGAGCTATAAGTGTATGAAAGCTCAAACTGAAACTAAGTGGGTGTGCATCCAACTTTCTTGCTCATGAAGACCTAGGGCATTTGAGGAAACCCATCATTGGAATATACAAGCCAAGTTATATAATGAAAATTCCCACTAGTATATGAAAGTGATAACTCAAGAGACTCTCTATATGAAGAAGATGGTGCTACTCTGAAGCACAAGTGTGGTAAAAGGATAGTAACATTGTCCCTTCTCTTTTTTTCTTTTTTTTGTTTTTTTTGTTTTTTTGTAGGCTTCTTTGGCCTCTATGTCCTTTTTTGGGGGCTTCTTTGGCCACTTTCATTTTGATCATGGGACAATGTTCTAATAATGATGATCATCACAAATTTATTTACTTACTCAATATTACAACTCGATACTAGAACAAAATATGACTCTATATGAATGCCTCCGGCGGTGTACCGGGATGTGCAATGATCTAGCATAGCAATGACATCAAAAAATGGACAAGCCAAGAAAACATCATGCTAGCTATCTTACGATCATGCAAAGCAATATGACAATAAATTCTCAAGTCATGTATATGATGATGATGGAAGTTGCATGGTAATATATCTCGAAATGGCTATGGAAATGCCATGATAGGTAGGTATGGTGGCTGTTTGGAGGAAGATATAAGGAGGCTTATGTGTGATAGAGCGTATCGTATCACGGGGTTTGGATGCACCTACGAAGTTTGCACCTAAAGACACAATAAAGTTAGTATAGCGAGTGTGGAAAAGTGGTGGTAGGAGTTGCGAAATTGTCCCTAAGCAATTGACTACTTTACTAGACCGATAGCAAGTTTTATGTGGGAGAGGCCACTGCTAGCTTGTCATCCCTGACTTGGAATTCTATGCACTTATGATTGGAACTATTAGCAAGCATCCGCAACTACTAAGGTTCACTAAGGTAAAACCCAACCATAGCATTAAGATATATTGGTCCCCCTTCAATCTCGTATGCATCAATTTCTATGCTAGGTTGAAGCTTCTGTCACTCTTGCCCTCCAATACGTAGTCCTATCAACATACAACTAACCCTATGGTGTGATCCACGCGCGCGCTCATATGATGGGCACCAAAGGACAGCAACATAACCACAAGAAAATTAAACCAATCATAGCAATTCACCAATTACCGATAGGACAACGAAAATCTACTCAGACATCATAGGATGGCAACACATCATTGGATAATAATATGAAGCATAAAGCACCATGTTCAAGTAGAGGGTACAGAGGGTTGCGGGAGAGTGGACGGCTGTAGATAGATGGGGGAAGGTGATGGAGATGTTGGTGAAGATGACGGAGGTGTTGGTGTAGATTGCGGTGATGATGATGGCCCCGGCGGAGTTCCAGCGCCACCGGGAGAGAGGGGGAGAGAGCCCCCCTTCTTCTTCTTCTTCTTCTTCCTTGACCTTCTCCCTAGATGGGAGAAGGGTTTCCCTTCTGGTCCATGGCCTCCATGGCATGGGAGGGGCGAGAGCCGCTCCGAGATTGGATCTGACTCTCTGTCTCTCTTTGTTTTTGCGCTCCCACATCTGGCCTTTCACCGTTTCTTATATTCCCAGAGATCCGTAACTCCAATTGGTTTGAAATTTGAACATGATTTTTATCCGGATATTAGCTTTCTTGCGGCGAAAGAAGGGAACCAACCGCCTTATGGAGTGTCCACGAGGGCCCAGGGCGCGCCCCTCACCCTCATGGGCCCCTCGGGCATCATCTTGCGTTGATTCCACTTCCCGAAATTCACATATATTCCAAAAAAATCTCTGTCAGTTTTTATCCCGTTTGGACTCCGTTTGATATGGATTTTCTGTGAAACAAAAAAAAATGCAACAAACAGGAACTGGCACTGGGCACTGGATCAATATGTTAGTCCCAAAAATAGTATAAAAAGTTGCCAAAAGTATATGAAAGTTGTAGAATATTGACATGGAACAATAAAAAATTATAGATACGATGGAGACGTATCACTGTCTCATCCATGTAGCCAAGAGTGGCTATATATAATAAGCCGGTTATTTTACTTCCTCTATACTAGAGTAGTACTATTTGCTGCACAGTATTACTGACCGCCATATTTGAGCACAATATTATTATGCATGGACCTTAAATGTGTACGTCACCATGTGTCTAGATCTGAGATGCCGCGTGTACCAGATGAACGGCGCCGAGTTCGACCCCCATGATGCTACGTGGGTGCTAAGGAACACTCTTGGAGAGTACTCGCTTTTCATTGGGGACAGCTACCCCATTGTGAAGTGGATGCCACCTTCCGTGCCCGACACCGAAGGCCTTCCATTCATGAAGCATGGTTGTGTCTTTAGTGTGCACCGCCGGATGAACGACATGCTGGGACACGCTATCCTTGATTTATGCCGCTTCAGCTTGGATGAGTCTCCATCGTGTGGAACCAGACTAGAAAGTTGTGACAATGATTGCCTTTGCCCACCGCTATGGATCCTGCCGTCCATGAAGAACACCTGGGACTGGAACCTGGAGGAGGACATGTATCCCATCTATAACATGTAAGTGGGGTATGGTAAATTGTGAACGGTAGCGCTGTGAACATATGTAGACCAGTCGTGCACAAATTTATCACATGAATTGGAGATGAACTTGTGTGGCATACTAGCATTTGTCCTTTAGAATTTATTACTAGTAAATGTGTTATGTGTACGTGCAACTTGTGTGGTTGTTGCACGGGATCCAACACGCTCATTGAGAAAAAAAGGTGGCACAGCTTTGGATATAGGTGACGTGGCGGCATCATACAGTAGCATCGTTTGCTATAGTTGTAATACTCCTACTAGGATGACAACTCCTATAAAACCTTGCGCTTGGCTCTTTGCCTCTTCGGGAGGTTCAACAGTTCATACTCGTGTGAACCTTGCACTTGGCTCTTCGCCTCTTCAGAAGGTCCAACAATGATGATACTATAGTACAATATGCTTCTGGCAATCTGACACCGATTGAACTGCTGCACGCTGCGAGGGCGGGGGAGAGCGAGAGGGAGAGGGAGAGGGCGCTGTAGTCAAAATCCTCTCCTCGTCCTACGAGCCACCGCGCACATGGGTGAGAGAGAGGCGTAGTAAGCAAGCTTCTCCTCATTCGGCGAGTTGATGGGACACATCAAAGCAGTACAAGTACTACTCCTTTCCGGTTAAATATGGCTTAATTTGAAACGAGAAAAATACACTGGCGGTCAACGTATGTAACAATACGCTCTTTACGGTCACTATATATAGTTTTGCGGTGATTATACAATCACTAGCTCATCGTAGAGCACCGTATTGCACCCTACTGACCGGCCACATAGTCGACGTGGCACTTTGTTGACTGGTTAAATTGTCACCTGGTTTCTGGGTCCCACCTGTTAGTTGGCAGAGCCAAGAAATTAGTTGAACAAAACTTTACGCATGCGCGACAGGAGTCCAACCCTTGCGCGCGAACCACCCTAGCTGTGTATGTGAGTGCATGCACGTGTACTCCCTCGGTCTTCCAACAAAGAGTGTACATCGGCTAAAAAACAAAGAGTGTACATCTACACTTCCAATGCATTTAGCCTTTAATCTAAAATCGATATTGATTGACTAATGCACCAACTTGTGCTCTAGCTATAGGCTACATGTCTATCCTTAATTACAGCATGCAACAAGCTTCAGTTAATCTTCTTCTCTCAATGGTCGCATGCACACATAAATCTGCTACTTTTGGGCGTTAATTATGCCCTGATCAATGTGTAAATCTCTAAATGTACAGTCTTTCATGGATGTAGGGAGTAGGTTGAGCACTTGAGCGTGAGCGTATGTGTTGCATCGCGTGCTGTGTGGGGCATGGGTGCGTGAGTGTTGCGTGCGTCCATGTGTAGGTGTGAGTGTTGCATGTTGCATGCATGCATGCATGCATGCATGAGGCTTTCACTCCCTCCCATTGACATGTTCATATTTCAAGCTTCCTCTGTGCCCTCCATATTGTGATACTCCCATTGTTCCCAAATACGGAGTAAAAGCCTCCCTCTGTCCCCACGGAGTATTTGTCTCTCTAGAGATTTCAACAAATGACTATGTACGGAGCAAAACGAGTGAATCTACACTCTGAAATATGTCTACATACATCCGTATGTTGTATTCCATTTGAATGTCTAAAAAGACAATATTTAGGAAGGGACGGAGTAGCAAATAAACATTAAGTTCTCTTGTTTTTCCCTCCTTGGTCACGGTGCACAACCAAAGATGACTCACCTCGATGGAGGGAGTAGATGGTCAAAGTTTGACACAAAATTAATGCATTGGTAAACATAATTTTTTGAGGAAAACGAGTGAATTAATTGAGTGTTTTTGCAAACTACAAAAATTATTCCACCACTCATCATCTACCTTGGTTGATGTGATTTTTGAATTGAGCCCTATAAACCGGAAAGGAGGTAGTACTAGTACTCCTACATTATTGGTGCCGGGTGCCTTGGCCAATGTTTCATCTTATTGGACACGATGTATCGATGCTTACATGGGGTGCTAAGCACATTAAAAACTTTAGCAACTAAAGCTCCCAATGCTTAGGCCCTTCCCAGTGCTCCATGGTGTACAGGTGCTAAGAGTGCCACATAGGCAAAAAAATGATGTGGCAAAGCAATTAAAGAGGAGAGAGAGCATTATGGTGACCTCAATAAGAACCAACGCTAAGCACGTGGACCTAGACAAAAAGACTACTAACCAATATATGAAGGAGTTTTATTACTAAACAATTAAATAGAGGAGGCTTAGCTACATGACCTAAGCACTCATGCATTGAGGACATTAGTTGCTAAGCATTTTAATGCACTTAGCACCCCACTTTAGCACCAATGCATTGGGAGAGGTCTTGTTGGTGCTAAGCATCCTTTATTTAATGATTTTGTAACTAAAGTTCTTCATGCATTGGTGGGATTATTCCATTTAAGTCTTTTTTCTAGGTTCTCGCGCTTAGTGCTGGGGTCACTACACTTATCTCTCCTCTTAATTACCTTGCCACATGAGACGTTTTGCCTACATGGCAGCCTTAGCACCTGTACAAGGCGGAGCATTGGGAGGGGCCTGAGCGTACAGGCATAGGGATACTGTAGATAGGAAGTCTTCGCGATCCATTATTCCCCATATCGGTCAGAGAGAACTATTCAACTAGTCTTCACAGTGAAGTGACAATACACGCTGCAGCAGATGGGACACTTCATTAATAAGCTGAACCAATGTGTTGGTGTTACTAAATCAGCCTTACCCAGTAATGCCATCATGTTTGTCAGTGGAGCACGCTTCCGCAAATACGACTACGCACCTCTCTCCTCCATTAACTGACATATGGGCCCTCTGGAGGTAGACCCACATGTCATCGGCGTAACTATTTACACTCCGAAGGACGGTATATCCTGGTAGTAGTACTAGTAGAATTGAGATTTAATGCACTTTCTTCCCCGTCTTTCACTCTTGTTCCTCCTCTCTTCTTCTTCCTCCTCTCTTCCCCATTGTGGGCCGCACACCATTTCCCCCCGCTCACTGCTCGCCCGCCCGCGCCATCTTCCTTGGTAGGTCGCGCGTACCATATCCCCCCGCTCACTGCTCAGCCACACACGCCATCTTCTTCGCTCGCCCGCCCGAATCCACTTCCACGCTGGATCGCAGGCACCGAAAACCCCAATCACTCAGCGTCGTAAAAAACACTATGGCAGAACGGACTGACACGCAGAGCCGCGATTGGAATTCCCTCCCCGATGTTCTCTTGGAGCAGATCTGTAATCGTATGGACCTGCTCAGCACCGTCCGTCTGGCCGCATGCTCAGTGTCTTTGTACCGTCTACTCGTCTGCAACCGACCGACTCTTTTCAAGACACCCTACTTGTTGATGCCCGATCCTCGCAGGTGGCCCAGACACCGACTTGACGATCCTATGGAGGTTGCCATGGTGCCCCTCGACATGCTACCACTACCCGTCCACCTGTCCTTCATGCGCAGCCACTACTGGGCGGGCATGAAGGCCAACTTGATCGTCCTCATCCACCAATCCGGTAGTCCATGGCGTCTCGTGGTTATCTACACCCAGCGAGAGATCACCCTTCCATCGTTGGATACCGCCGCCATCGAGCCTCGCGGCCCGCCGGACACTCCTGCCTACTACGCACGAGACGCGTCGAGCTTTTGGCTCGACCTCTGTTTGCTGAAGGTTGTAATCTGCGAAGTGCCCACACCATCACAAGACTACATGGATTACAAGCTCATTGCCGTGTTCAACATGGGATTAATCTATCTGCAATCCGGTCGCCATACATGGTTATGGTTCATCGTCGATCCTCTTCACCCAACATTTCTGTCTGATGTTATAGTGCACGATGGCATCGTTTATGCGGTCGATGCATAGATTGGCTGCCTATACTGGTGGAATCTATCGTCATGTAATTGTTCTATCTCATCTCATCTTTACCTTAAGAATACGACTGCATGTTCATTGTTCCAAATTTAGAATATATAGTATGTCTATAACCACATCATTGCTATATGTTCCTCTCATTTCCTAGATTTTTATGACCACACATGTTATTGTTAGAGTTGATATGAGAACAATTGGCATCTAATGATTGTTAGAATAGATATTATGAGGATAACCTCATGATTGCTATATGTTAGTATCGTTTCCATGATTTTTATAACAACGCATGTTATTGCTTAGAGTTGATATGATAACTGTAGTAAGTGCTATGGTAGAATATGAGTAGGCCCTGTCATATCTATTTTCCTCTCATTGTTACATGATGTTTGAACCATGATATATTGCTAGAATATGAAAGTTATTGGCTTATTTTTTTAACTTGGGGTATGATTATGACCACGACATTGCAATTCTCTGTCTATGATATGTGTCACTGTTATGATAATCTTAATTTCACACATACTCTGAACATGATTGTTTATTTTTGTCCTTTTGGTCTCCAATTTGAATTGTTGCAGCAGACGCAAATGTGCTGGCCTTCATGATTCCAGGACCTGGAATCAAACCAGCCGATGGGTGGTGGTTTATCGCTCGTTCAGCTGACGGCGGTCATTTGATGCTCATTTGCACGTACCAAATTGAACAAACCATTTCATCAAACCACATGCAGTACAATGCCTGGGGCGTTCGTGGCATTGATCGCTATGGCTGCTTCATGTTCGAGAAAGATCCAAGCTCCGTTGGGCCAGGCGTATTCAACTGGAGGCGGGTTTGCAACCTCGGCAACCACTCCATGTTCCTCGGGCTCAATTATCCGATCATCCAACCAATCATCAATCATATCACCGGCAATGATTACCGTGCTATGCAACTTCCATTCGCTAGGGGGAACTATGTTTACACATCATACCATGGGTTTCATGAATCACCATATCCAGAGATTCGTCGACACAGCTTGTTGCCAGATAATCTTCAGTGTGTGAAAGGCATCAAGCTTCCATGCGATGGATGGCTTTTGCAAACCCGACATGCGGCGATGTGGTTCATGCCAACAGCAAATATGCACAACTCAATTCGTACTGATATCTAGACTGAGCCATGTGTCCAGCTGCTGTAGCATGACCCTCTTTTGTTGGATATTATGTACTATTGTTAGTTTGAAGCACTCCTCTGGTTAGAAGGATAGATACCTTTCTGGGATCAAGTGCATCCTAACTCACCTGCATAGGATGTACTGATAATGATGATGGAGATGTTGTGCAGAGCCACACACACACATATATATATATATATATATATATATATATATATATATATATATACACACACACACACGGTGGGTCTATTATGATAGCACCCCTTAAGACCTTATTCTAATAACACCTCCCTTGTTCTGCTAACACCGAAACGAAAACACGTCGCGAGCTCCACCGAACTGCAACCGAAGAAAACGTCCCCGCAGCCCCACGTCTAACCTTATCCATCCCCCACCCTACCACGTTCTCGGGTCGAACCCACCCCCGTCTTCTCCCTCCCTCCCACCCCCGAATTCCCGGCCAAATCCCCGCCACCTTCCTCTCCACGCACAGCCGCCACAAGCTGCCCCGCCACCTTCCCCTCTGCGGCCGGCCGCCGTGAGCCAGCGCCGCTCCGCCACCATCTTCTCCGCGCGCGGCAACCGCAAGCCCGCGCCGCCGCTCCACCTCTCACCCCGCGCCGCTGCGCCACCTCTCACCCCGCCGGCCACCATCTACCTCCGCCGCCGTGCACTCAATCTGGACCACTAGTCCTGCCACGGTGCCCGGCCACGACCTGAGCGAAAGCCCTGCCCCGGCGCGGCGAACCCACCCTGGCCGCGGCCCCACCCTCCCCCTTCTCCGGATCTCGCCTAGGTGGTTTTGGCCGCCGCCTTCCACCGTGCCCCCATGGTGAACCGCCTTCCTTCCCAGCGTCGGAGCTCCCCACGGCCCCGTTCGATCCCGGTAGTTCGTTCTCAAGCCATGCGCCGGATCCGTCGATCCCGGCGGTTTCGTCCTCGAGCCACAAGTCGGATCAGACCGGCGAGAAGGAGCTAGCCACTAGATCCACTGATCTCCAGGGGCGTCCACGCGCCTGCGTGCAGTTTAGTTCCCCCGGTGATGTAGTCTGTCGTCACGTCGTGCTGCAGCTCCACATCGCTGCTTGTGCAGTGCACAATCGTTGCTGCTGCATCTCGGCAGCTCGCCCCCGTGCATGGTCGCCGCCGCCGTGCAGTTCGGCCAGAGCTGCAGCTCTCTCTCCTCACCTCATGCAGTTCGCGGTGAACGACAAAGATGATGGCAGCGAGGTAATGCCATCGACACCCACACCCACCATCCTTGCTGAACTTGTCGATTTGTTTCTGAACTTCTGCTACTTTGAACACAGACGCGAATGTCTGAAGCTTTCTATGTGCAGAGCGACGAGTGAAGGGGCACGCCAAGTAGGAATCAGGGGAGGGGGTCTCTGGAACGTGGCCGTTGCTCCTCATTTCTAATGCCACCGATCGTTGATGGATGTTCTGTACCTCCCTCTCTTTCAGGCTACTGCCATCACCACTCTCAAATGAAAAAAGTTATGGTCCGCTGTTAGCTGATACTTTTTTTGTTTTGTTCTTTTGTTTAGAAAAAATCAAGTGGACTTCAGTTAGCTATTGCAGGAGAAGACAAAAAAAAATGCAAGATTTAGTTTGTAATTATTGAAGAAATCTGATGTAGTTCGTTTGTGTGATGACTTGTGATTCGCTATGTAAAAAGAAAATGGAAAACCCAAGATGAAGCCCTTCTTTTGTAAAGAGCACTTCACTTCGTCCTTGTGCCAAAACTATAAACAAAAATGAACAGCAAAAAACAAATATATAACATGCTGCAGCCCTCTTCGTCTGTGTGTATGCTGGCGTCGACGAGCCTCCGGAAGCAGCTCTCAGCTCAACTTGTTGTGGTTCCCTGGCGGCGGGAGAGAAGTGCACTGCTATAGGGTGCTCTCCTTCACGGGGGCAGGTGGTCAGCCGCTGCGACGCAGCTCAAAAACATGTGCCAGACGGTTCGGTGCTTTGGCCAGGAGTGCTGCTCTGGGTCAACGCCATTGTGCCTCCTTCTGCCGAGTGCAGTACTCACCTCACCGCGCTGCAGTCCGTATTTCCAGTGCTTGCAGCTCGCAACCCGCCAATGTGTCGTCTAGCAAAAATTCTGCAGTGCACTTGCCCATGAGAAGTTCACTTCTTTTTCTAATGCACTTTGTTTCGTTTGTGGCTCTCGAAAACATGCATAGAAGAAGAAAAAATTAAGTGCAGCTCACTTGTTTCATTGCTGTAGTGATCTTCTATCTCCGAGCGGTTCACTATGTTGCCAAGTGCAAAAACAAAATGGAAAAGGTTGATTTTTTTAATGCAGCTCACTCTGTTGTTTATGTGCAGTAGAAAGAAAATTGGAAAAGAACAATTGATGCAGTACACTCACCTCGTCCCTACAGTGCATACTCGTTGATAAAAAACGTTACGGAGGCGATAAAACAAAAATAATGTGGTTCACTTTTCATAGTATTGAGGTTCACCAACGCTCGACATGAAGTGCACTCCACCTCGTTTGGAAAAGTGGAAAAATTTACGTCCCACAAAAAATAAATCATGCAGTGCACTTGCCCGTCCGATGAAGTGCGGGTTTTAGTCTAAAGAAGTGCACTCCACCTCGTTTGGTAAAATTTACGTCCCACAAAAAAGAAATCATGCAGTGCACTTGTCTGTCCAATGAAGTGCGGTTTTTAGTCTAAATAAGTGTGGTTTTCGGTCTGATGCAGTACGACCCGTTTACGGTAGTCTCGAGGTTCACTTTTCATAGTCTTGCGGTTCACCAACACTCGACATGAAGTGCACTCCACCTCGTTTAGGAAAATTTACGTCCCACAAAAAAGAAATCATGCAGTGCACTTGTTTGTCCGATGAAGTGCAGTTTTTAGTCTAAAAAAATGCGGTTTTCTGTCTGATGCAGTACATACGACGATTTTGGTTTCGCGAAAAAACAGAGTGTCCACATTTCGTTAAAATCAAAATTGCTCCTAAGCCGTAAGGAAGTGTTCTATATGAAAAAGTTGCGCCTCATCGATATCTTTCCAACGGCGTATAATTTGAATCATTTCGACCAGCGGTTTGTAAAAATTTCGCGAAAAAGGCCACCGCCTCTCGTCGTCAGCCGCACGATTTTTAAAATTAACAAAAAACCGTAAGGAATCTCAAAAACATTTTAACATATGAAAGTTGCGTCTCGTCCGTAGC
Organism: Aegilops tauschii subsp. strangulata; assembly: GCF_002575655.3. Taxonomy (NCBI): domain Eukaryota; kingdom Viridiplantae; phylum Streptophyta; class Magnoliopsida; order Poales; family Poaceae; genus Aegilops; species Aegilops tauschii. The sequence continues at coordinate 455,285,308 of NC_053041.3, read as the reverse complement.
TTTTCAACGGCGTATCATACGCCTCATGTCGACAAACGGTTAGAAAACTGGAGCGAAAACAGTACCGAAAATTTCAAAATTTTTGAAAAATAGAATTCCGTGATTTAGTAAATTTGAAACTGCTCTTAAACCGTAACGAATTAGAGAAAATAATAGATATGAAAAATATGCGCCTCGACGATATATTTCCAACGGTGTATCATTTGCTTCATTCCGACGAGCGGTTTAGAAGAAATCGCGAAAAAACGCTCGCTGCCACTCGTCATGTGCCGCACCATTTTCAAAACTGCTCTTAAACCGTGTGGAATCTCAAAAAGTGTTCAACATGTCGAAGTAGCGCCTAATCCATATATTTTCAACGATATATTACACGCCTTTTTCCGACAAACGGTTAAAAACCTAGAGGAAAAAAGGTAACGATAAAACACAACGTGCAGTTTTTTGCGACGAGAAGTTCACTCGTGTGAGTACTGCAGCACATTTGGTCCAAACAATGACGTGCACTTGCGTTGAGCATGCAGTGCGGAAGTGTTATCAGAATAGTTATTCTCCTAATATTAGCAGAATAGACCGGCTGCATATATATATATATATATATATATATATATATATATATATATATATATATATGGAAAATACATACTACCATATAGTGGTAGTTACCTCTGTTCTCGGCGCCGTCCGATCTCATCCTTGGTGTGGCTATTGATTAACGGGTTGGTTGCGAAAATAGGCTCCCTTTTCCACTTCGCCCGATAAGAAAAAGCGCCCGTACAGTTCCGACTATCATGCATGGATATTATTTAATCACCTCACAATAGAAGGCATGCAGGACGTTTCGTGGCATCTCACCATTAGGAGATCAATGGATCCGATAATGGCGGAACTAAATTTTGTTACGGCAGTCGCCGAATCGCAGGCAATTGCAGCCGATTAGGATTATGAGCATGGATGCATGTCGCAAGGTATTCATCAGGCAAACAAAATCTTCTAGTCTCTTCCTGATTTGTTTCTTATCTAATATGAATTCGTCGTTGATCTACAGCATGGGCATGCACCTATGATGGACTGCCTTTGCACGCAGCGACTTGGTGCATTTCTTGTATGAGTGTCGCAGCGTGATTACGAAGATCCAGATGTGATGATAAGGAACAACGAGCAAGGCGACTGCAAGCCGACCAAGTGCGCAGTCAGGAAGAGACCATCTTGTACAGTAATTTCTTCTCGGACTATATGCTGGTGTCATGGCGTCACCACCGTGGAGCCGTCGCCATGGCCGGCCGCCCGCTCCTATGTGATTGGTGGCTTCCTACGATGATGTATGGAACTATTATACTAAACATACCGCATGCTCAACCAGCCGCTGTCAACATGCGCTCTCCACCACGGCCGCCACTGCCGCCGTTGAAGAGCTCACCAGTGCCTGCTACATCGACCCTATATGATCTTGGACGTGTCCACCCCAGCTATCATCACGTCTAGCACTACATGAGTCCCAATCCAATTCTCTAGTTACAGATCAGTATACGTACGTGCATGGGAAAGCATCATCACAAAGTCCAAGAAAGCTATGTGTTAAAGTTTTGTTCCCATGTTGTCTCTTCTAGCCGACTGATGTTCTAGCTAGTAGTTACAGTTGCTTGAAGATGTAGTATGTTGGCAGATTTTTCATTTTTGCAATCTTGTACTTGTACGTGAAAACAGAATAGAACAAACACATGCATACTCTAGTATATTTGATCAGTATCAAGATGTACTTCTTTTTATTGAGATACTCCTCTTAGCATATCTATTTTTTGTAGGAAGATACTCTTTATTTTGGAAAATATACTCCTTATTTGGACATACTCCATACATTATACTCCTTTTTAGAGATACTCCATACTACATACCCAGTACTACATACTCTACAAAGTACATATTCCTATAAAATAGTAGTATATTATATACTCCATTCTACAAAGTACATATTCCTATAGAATAGTAGTATATTATATACTCCATTCTTTCATTGAAATAATAGTATATTATATACTTCATACTCTGATTACATGTCCTAGATTAGTGAAATACTCTATACTTCATACTTTCTTAGAAGGAATATACTCCATACTTTCTTAACAAGATACAACATACAACATACTCCATACTTTCTTAACAGAATATATACAACATACTACACTCCATATTTTCCTAAACGGAAAATACTCCATACTTTCGTAACAGAATACAACATACTGCATACGCATTAATTTAATATAAAATTACTCCATTCTATATACTCCTTTGAGCATTCACTCTCTTTAAAAATTACTCCATTCTATATACTCCCACATTGAATGTAATTAATCCTTGCCGGCGGCATATATGGCCATACTCTTTTATTTTTATTTTTGTGGAAAATACTCTCTTTTATGATATACTCCAATATTGTATTGCTACAAATACAGTCCACTGCAAATACTCTATTTAATTCCTCGTACTAAAGATTTTTCTTCCGCCAGGAATAATAGGCGCCACGTCCACACATGCTTATCCAATAAACAATGTGATCCAAGTACGTTGCCTAGAATTGAGGAAGTAGTTCAACAACTTGCTGGATTATTTAATAATTAAACTAAATTAGTTGCTCTTATTGGATTGCATAGAACCCGTTAACCACATCCATCTATCCAGTTGGCTTGGTGCTACGTAGAGTGTGGACACGTGGATATATATATATATATATATATATATATATATATATATATATATCAATTAGGCTTCAAGTGTGTACTTGTTGGTAAAAGTGTTGTCCAATGGGAATTATATTTTGTATTACTCATGTGGCCTACAAAGTCTGTCGCACAGCCTTGTAATTTCTTACTGCATTTCTAAATTTGTACTAGTCCTCTATACCGTATATTGCGCTACTCGTACTACTACCTCCCTCCTGGTTTATTGGCCCCCTTCGTAATTTGTGTCAAATTTTGACCATAAATTTCACTAACTAAATGTTAATGCATGTCACAAAAAATTATATCGTTTTATTCGTATTTGAACATAGTTTCCAATGGAATAATTTTCGGTGACATGCATTGACATTTTGTTAGTTAAACCTATGGTTAAAATGTGACACTAAATACGACTAGTAAGTAGTACAGTAGCAGTACTAGTATACGTCGGTCAAATTATTCATCATGTCCACACATTGAATTGACGTGACAACACGCTGCGCGTGAGGTGACACAAGAATCCCGGCGGCGTCTTCGGGTATTGTGGACTTCAGATTTGGAGTACCACTTATCTGTCGAAATCTTTCATCATTCACTTAAAACAGTCGATTGATCATTCATTGAGTACCATATAACTGGAATTAACCGATGCAAGTCCAAGAAGGATTGGCCGGTGCTGCCGGCTAGCGTCAAGTTCGATCCCACGGATCAGGAGCTGATCGAGCACCTTGAGGCCAAAGTGACTGCTGACAGCGCGAGATCTCACCCTCTCATCGATTTGTTCATACCAATCATCGACAGCGAGCACGGCATATGCTACACCCATCCTGAGAAACTTCTAGGTAAGACACCGATCGGCCATCTACTTGCACAAACATATTCCTTTGTTTATAGCTCTATTTTCTTTTTAGACGCAGACCTAGTGAAGCAATTACAATTTGACAGTTAATAAAAAGTGAAACAAGTGACTGCAACATGCCAAAGATGTTATAAAAATGTCAACTATGTACACTAAAACCTGTATTCGACAATACTGCAGGTATCACAATGAGTGGCCTAAGCAAGCATTTCTTCCAGCGCAATTCCAGGGCGTTTAAAGGGGCACGTGGACGCGTTGCAAGATACAGTCGGAGTGCGGGATGCACGCGATGTGGCACAAGACCGGCAATACCTTGCCGGTGGTAGTCAACGGCCGGCAGACGGGCAACAAAAAGGTTCTGGTGCAGCACACCAACAAGAACTTCGACCAGCAGAGGACCAACTAGGTGATGCACCAGTACCACCTCGGTGACCTGGAGCAAGAGAAGGAGCGAGAGCTGGCCTCTGCAAGATTTTCTACCAGACGAACACTAGGGCCAGGAGTAAAAAGATTATAAGTTAGTTTCGTATTGGTACTTGTACTACCTTGTCGTCCGCAAGTTGGTATTGTTGTTCACGATATTTTGGTATGAACTTGGCATTTGCTTCCAACCATCATGCCGAGGGTCGAGTGGATATAAAGCTGAATCATTTGTTTTGAAACGGATTTTCAGGCACCTGATTTTTATTTGATGGGTAGCATAAGCACCTGCCGTTCGGATTCCCAGTTCTCCAAATTTTTCGAAACAAGTGCAGGCACTTATTATCATGATGAAAAAACAATATACCTGTTGCATCCCAGTTATCAGTTTGTACTTACAGAATTCTCTCGTTTGTTGAGCAGGTATATTGTTTTTTCAGGTCGAGCAAGTTTCAACTTGTAACATCCCAAATTTTCAATTTGGTATGTTATACATAGATCATCATTGCATATCATGTTTTATTGCATTTTGACAAATCCTCGATAAATCCTAAGCAACTCAAGGACCCTCGGAGAGAGTTGGGGATTTTTCTTAAATTTTCATATTTGATTTTTATCAAATAATAAGACGAGGATTTTGGTTTTAATTATTTTCTCTCCGGAAAAATATTTCATTCTAAAAATAAACGAGAGGAGAAAATATGACTTCTCCAAAACAATTGAAATACTGGAGGAAAAATGTTAAAATCATTATTTGGAATTTATTTGGATTTTATTTGCAATTTTTATTGCATTAAAAATATTGCATGTTTTCAAAGTATTTATTCTGATTTAAAAAAATGTTCACCCTATTCTAGATTTTCTAACTAGACGGGGAAAATTTATTTCATATTTTTCCGATTTTTATTTATTTTTCTACGAATTGTTTTCCGCGGAACTTATTTAAAAAAAAAACACTGCGCGCGCCCGACCGGGCCGCAGCCCAGCCAGGCCGCCGGCCCACCCCGCGCCCCTCTCCTCCTCGCGCACGAGACGCCGCCGCCGCCATGGCCGAGTCCGGCTCCCGCACGGCTCCCGCCGGCCATCCCCTCCCCCAAGTCACCTCCACCCCCCCTATTTATACCGCCGCCGCCCCCCCTCTCCCTCACCGCAAGCCGCCGCCGCCGCACTCGCCTCGCCCGCCGCCGCCCGCACGGATCCGCGCCGCCGCCGCCGCTCGCCGGAGCCCCGCCCCTCGCCCCCGAGCCGCCCGAGCCCCCGCAGCCCCGTCGCCGGAGCCTCGCCGGAGCCCGTCCCCGAGGTAGCCGCACCTTGCCGTTGCCGGTTTTCTTTTCAAAAAAAAACCGTTCGTTTAAAAAAAAACCTAGATCGGTTTTTTTCGGTTTTATTATTTTGCGAGCGTTCACCGAACCGTTCGATTTAACGAACGCGTTCGTCGGTTTTTCTCTGTTAACGAACGTCCGTTATTTAACCGTTCGTCCGTTTTTCTTTTTCGTCGGATTTTTCTCGTTATTTTCTCAGATTCGATTTCTGATCGAATCTTCGATTCTGTTTAACTTCTCGCTCGTTTATCGGAATCAGGCGATTCAAGCGCCTAGAGTTTCGTCTCGAAATTCTCTTTCCGTTTAACCTACTCAAACAAGTTTTTGCAACAGTAAAATTTGACCTAGATCCAGATTAGCAAACGAAGTTTCTTTCTTTCGTCGTTTGACTTTCGTTGCTTCTTTCGAGTTGATTCTTTTTGCAAACCGGAGTTCTTAAGTTGAACTTTCTGGTTGGATCTTTCATTCGAGTTTTACCTGTGCATTAGATGAGTACTGATTGTATGCTTGTTTTTTTGCGATAGAGTATCCGGAGTGTGCCGCTTGTTACTTCGACTCGTTAGGTTTTGCGGATCATCAGCAAGGCAAGTAACACTTTGATCATATCCCGTTCATACCCAGTTTTACTGCATTAGATCTGTTTTCCTCAAACACTTGCATGATTAGGATCTAATTAAATTGTGGGTATTGGGAAGTAGTTGAGGTAGTACCTATTACCTGTTTTTCTTATCAAACCCTTGGGAGTTACTTCTACGTTGCTTTTATTATTGCCATGCTATGCTCGTAGACGTGGATTTGGGTTTGAGTGATATTCACGACAGATGTGAGATGTTTATTAATGGTTCAACTTAAGGTGGCAACTAAAACTCACATCTGGGTGGATTGAGGCACCTGGAGAACCCAGTGTTGTCTGTATGTATAAGGTCCGCCACCCAGGCTCAAAGGGATCATAAGATTATTCATGCTAGAAACTTCCGTGTGCAGCCACAAGCTATTATGGGCTCTAGCATAGTTGAGTAGGTTACAAGATCTCTTGAAGAGGTGGGCTAGCAGATGTAGGGGAAAGTAGGTGTACCGGTCCATCCAGAGTAAAGAGGGATTGTTTCTGAAAGGCTGTGTCTCGGTCATCCGTTTCTCAAACATCATGTAGTGCGAGAATCAAGCGGAGGCGATCGAGTCTTGTGGGGAAAAGTGCGCAAACCTCTGCAGAGTGTACAAACTAATCATGGTTAGCCGTGTCCCCGGTTATGGACAACTTGAGTATCTAGTACCTGGATTTTCATTTGAATCTCATCACCATGTTACTTATAATTAATTTTGTTGGGTTAATGATGACACTTAATTGGGATTGAGTTGGAGGTACCTTCTCAATGTTTCACAACCACCATGATAGTTAAATAAAATTTATTCCTTTGAAGTAGGATCAAATTGGCTTTTCGCAAAACTGTAACCATAGAGCTTTCCACCAGCCTTATATGCATGTAGTATAGCATTATTATTGTTCTTTGCTCTCTATGTGTTACTTTGCCAGCATATTCTATGTGCTGACCCGTTTTCGGGCTGCAACGTTTCATGTTGCAGACTTTTCAGACGACGAGTAAGGTGCCTTAGGTCGTGGTCTTATACTCAGTGATGCCGCTGGAGTGATGGACTCACTTATCTTCCAAGTCTTCCGCTGTTATCATTATTAGATGGCCTTAAGCCATGCTTATCATACTAAATCTCTTCGGAGATATTCGATGTAATAAGTGTGTGATTTCTACTCTGTTATAAATCCTCCATTTGTACTGTGCGTGTCAGCATTACTGATCCAGGGATGACACTGGTGCACAGCAGCACAGGCCATTTGAGGTCTGGTCGCTACAAAGTTGGTATCAGAGCACACGCTGACTGTAGGACACGACCACTAAGCTTAAGCCCTAGAAAGCTTCTCTCTTCTCATTTCTGACCCCTCTCCACTTTCTACTCTTTTAGGAATGGCGAATGCAAGGAGCAAGTTCATGCAACCAGATGAAGACACGCCGTTTGGTCGACACTTGAAGGAAGTCACCAAGTACTTGAACATAGGAATACCAAGCATCACCGGAACCTACAACGCCACATTACCTGAAGAGGAGAGCTGGAAGATTCAAGTTATCATTCCAGGAAGAATGTTTAGTGCCATAAGATTGGTTTTCGAAGCACCAACTTGGAGTTTAGGGAAGAGCATGGCCGCACACATCGCCATGGGACGCATTGGAGAAGTCTACCACCAGGAGCTTAAGGATACAATTTACCAAATTTGTGGACGTCGAGACGCGCAATGGGAGATGATCAGAACCAAGAAGGATGGATCAATTGCAGCTTTCATCCAGGAGCAGAACCAACATATTCGTCGCCAGGAGAACCAGATGTGCACGGACAAGGAAGAACTGAAGAAGGCATTAACGAAGATCAAGGAGCTCCAAGAAGAACTCAAGGCTACACGCGAAGATTATTTGGAGGAAATCAACGCACTAGTAGGGAAGGTTGACGACCTGGAGAAGAAGATTGGAGCATTCGTGGGAAATCCAGTGCCAAAAGCAGAAGTTGACGAATGCACTTGTCCGGATAACTACATTATCATCGACGACACCGACTCGGAACCAAGTGAAGACGACTGGGTTGATGAAGCTGGAGCAGACATCATGGAGTCTTCAACGGATCAGAATTTCTAGTAGACCACCATATCAGTAGTAGTTTTCCCCCATTTAATAGTATAGTTCAAGCACTTTGTAACGCTAGTTAGATCGATTGTTTTGCCTTATTTGAATTGATTGAGTGATATTGATTGAATTTGTCTCATGAGCATATGGGTAGTGTTTTCTCTCTAGACCTCATTCTTTTCTTAACTCTCATCTTTTCTAAACCTATCAGATGCCTCCGAGACGCGACACCGGATTTGTTTTCCCGCCAGAGATCACCCAGTTGATTCAGCAACAAAATGCCCTGATGCAAGTGTTAGTGCAGAACCAAGGCAACAACAACAACAACAACCCACCGCCACCACCACCTGTTGATCACTTAGCCCGTTTCTTAAGGCTAAACCCGCCGGTGTTTTCCAGTAGCACCGAGCCGATTGTAGCAGATGATTGGCTCCGCAAAGTTGGAAGGGAGTTGACCACTGCTGGATGCACAGATGCGGAAAGAGTGCGTTTTGCCGCACATCAGCTTGATGGACCCGCAGCATCATGGTGGGAGAATTATACAACCACACACCCTATTGACACTGTCACATGGGACCAGTTTCAGCAAGCTTTCCGTACAGCTCATGTTTCAGCAGGAGCTATGGCTATGAAGAAGCGTGAGTTTCGTAACCTACGCCAAGGAGGACGCACCGTAGGCCAGTATGTGGAGGATTTCAGTAAGTTAGCACGTTATGCACCAGATGACGTTGCTACAGACGCTGCCAAGCAGGAGAAATTTTTGGAAGGGCTGAATGATGAACTGAGTATGCAGTTGATGGTAGCAACCTTCAACAACTACCAGGAGCTGGTAGATAGAGCTCTCATGATTGAAGGGAAGCATCAGCAGATTGAAAACCGTAAGAGGAAGTATGGACAAGGGAAGTACAATTCTGGAGCCCAACAGAAGCCACGATTTACCCTGAAGCCGGGAGGACAGTTTCAGCATACCCATGGAGGAGGTAGTTCGCACAACCATAATGGCTCCAAGAATGGTAATGGGAATGGAGGAGGAAACGGACAGAACCGCACCAACCCATCTACCCCAACCAAGAGAGATCTAAGTCACATTACTTGTTTCAAGTGCCAGAAGACGGGACATTATGCTACTGATTGTCCCGAAGCCCAAAATGGAAATGGCAATGGAAGCTCTGGGAAGAAGCCGAACTCGTTCAACAAAGGACATGTGAACCACGTGAGCGTGGAGGAGGTTGAAGCTCAGCCTGATGCAGTAATAGGTAAGTTTTTGGTTAAGTCATTTACTGCAACCGTTCTTTTCGATACTGGTGCATCGCATTCATACATATCAAGGGGATTCGTAAATAAGTTTAAGATGTCCACCCAAGTTCTCAAAACCCCTATGTTAGTAACCTCGCCAGGAGCAGAGTATATGGCCACCCAAGGATGTTTTCAGATACCACTGGCCATTGGTAGGCATGTTTTCCCCTCAGACCTCATTGTTTTGGAATCGCAAGGTTTGGATGTGATTTTGGGAATGGATTGGCTATCGTTGTTTGGAGGAAACATCGATTGTGCCAGCAAGACGATTTTGCTTACCACCCTGGAAGGAAAGAGGATCAAGTATGTATCCCGGCATATGCCGAAGAGGACTCAAGTGAATTCCTTATCAGGAGTTGTACAGGAGGAAGTACGAGTGGTGAAGGATTATCCGGATGTATTTCCAGAAGAGTTGCCAGGCATGCCGCCAGATAGAGACATTGAGTTTTTGATTGAACTTTTGCCAGGCACAGGGCCAATATCTAAGAGACCGTACAGGATGCCCGCAAAGGATTTGGAAGAAATTAAGAAGCAGATCAAGGAGTTACTGGATAAAGGCTATATTCGCCCAAGTTCGTCACCTTGGGGATCCCCAGTACTTCTAGTGGAGAAGAAAGATGGATCACTAAGGATGGTTGTTGATTACCGAGGATTAAATGAAGTGACCATCAAAAACAAGTACCCACTGCCGATGATCAATGATTTGTTTGACCGCTTACAAGGAGCTAAAGTATTTTCCAAGATCGATCTACGATCAGGGTACCATCAGTTAAAGATTTGAGAGCAGGATATACCCAAGACGACATTTACCACCAGATATGGATTGTATGAGTATACCGTTATGTCATTTGGTCTGACTAACGCACCTGCCTATTTCATGAACCTGATGAACAAAGTGTTTATGGAGTTTTTGGATAAGTTCGTCGTGGTGTTCATTGATGATATTTTAATCTTTTCCAAGGATGAAGAAGAGCATGAGGAGCATTTACGATTGGTACTTGAGAAGCTCAGAGAACATCAATTATATGCCAAGTTCAGCAAATGTGAGTTTTGGTTGAAGGAAGTTGGATTCCTTGGACATGTTATTTCTGGAGAAGGAATAGCAGTAGACCCTGCCAAGGTTGACACAGTGACAAGTTGGGAATCACCCACGACAGTTGGAGAAATCCGGAGTTTCCTTGGACTTGCAGGATACTATCGGAGATTTATCGAGAATTTCTCAAAGATTGCTAAGCCCATGACTGAGCTATTGAAGAAGGACACCAAATTCAATTGGACTGAGGAATGTGAAGCTAGTTTCCAAGAGCTGAAGAAACGATTGGTTACCTCACCAGTGTTGATTCTGCCAGATCAACGCAAGGATTATGAAGTTTATTGCGACGCTTCTCGTCGAGGACTTGGAGCAGTGCTTATGCAGGAAGGAAGAGTTGTGTCGTATGCTTCACGACAACTTAAACCCCATGAGAAGAATTATGCTACGCATGATTTGGAATTAGCAGCCGTGGTGCATGCATTGAAAACATGGAGACATTTTCTCATCGGAATCCATTGTGAGGTGTACACAGATCACAAGAGTTTGAAGTATATTTTCACGCAGAAGGAGTTAAATCTCAGACAGAGGAGATGGTTGGAGCTCACTAAAGATTATGATATGAGATTGCATTATCACCCAGGAAAGGCTAACGTAGTAGCAGACGCGTTGAGCCGCAAGAGTCATGTCAACACCCTCATGACAGGAGAATTACCTCAGGAGTTAGCCAAGAACCTTCGCGAGCTATGTTTGGAGATAGTCCCAAGAGGCTATTTAGCGACAATGGAGATTCAGTCTACCTTGATGGAAAGGATCAGAGAAGCTCAGAAGACAAACAAGGAGATTGAAGAGATAAAGGAGAAGATGAGCAAAGGAGAAGCCAAGGGATTTCGCGAGGATGAGCACGATACCTTATGGTTCGAGGACCGCGTATATGTGCCAAATGATCCGGAGATCAGGAAGTTGATTTTGCAAGAAGCCCATGATTCACCGTACTCGATTCACCCAGGGAATACCAAGATGTATTTGGATTTGAAGAATACTTTCTGGTGGACCGGAATGAAGAAGGATATTGCGGAGTATGTAGCAGTTTGTGATGTATGTCAGAGAGTGAAGGCAGAGCATCAGAAGCCAGCAGGATTGCTGCAGCCATTGCCGATACCCGAATGGAAGTGGGATAAAATAGGCATGGATTTTATCACCGGATTACCCATGACTCGTTCAGGCTATGACTCGATATGGGTTGTAGTCGACCGTTTGAGGAAAGTGGCTCATTTCATTCCAGTGAAGACCACTTACACCAGTGCTAAGTTGGCAAAGATATACATGACCAGGATCGTATGTTTGCATGGAGTTCCGAGGACCATTGTATCAGACAGAGGAACCCAATTTACCTCAAAGTTTTGGAAGCAGTTACATGAAACATTGGGAACCAGGCTGGAATTTAGTACAGCTTTCCACCCACAGACAGATGGACAGACCGAAAGAGTCAACCAGATTTTGGAGGACATGTTGAGAGCATGTGCACTAGATTATGGATCTAGTTGGGACGACAATTTGCCATATGCGGAGTTTTCATATAACAACAGTTATCAAACCAGTTTGAAGATGGCCCCTTTCGAAGCCATGTACGGAAGGAGGTGTAGAACACCATTGTTATGGGACGAAGTTGGAGACCATCATTTGTTTGGACCAGATTTGATTAAGGAGTCTGAACAGAAAGTGAGGTTGATTCGCGATAGGCTCAAGGTAGCCCAGTCCAGGCAGAAGAGTTATGCTGATTCTAAACGAAAGGAGACCGTTCACGAAGTCGGAGACAGAGTGTATCTTCGAGTATCACCCCTTCGAGGAGTGAAGCGCTTTGGAGTTAAAGGAAAGTTAGCGCCCCGTTTTATCGGACCATACAGAGTGTTGGAACGTATGGGAGAAGTTGCTTACAAGCTGGAATTGCCCGAAGGATTGTCTGGAGTACATGATGTATTTCACGTTTCGCAGTTGAAGAAGTGCCACGCAGAGATGGCTGAGATACCACTGAGAGATACTGTGCCACTGGAAGAGATTCAGTTGGAAAGTGATTTGACTTATGAGGAGAAGCCAGTTAATATTCTCGAGTATGCCAGCCGAGTTACCCGCAGCAAGGTTATCAAGTTTTGCAAAGTTCAGTGGAGTCACCACACGGAAGATGAAGCCACCTGGGAGCGAGAGGAAGATCTACGGAAAGACCACTCCCACCTGTTTTCTAGCCAACCCGAATCTCGAGGGCGAGATTCATCTTAAGGGGGGTAGGTTTGTAACATCCCAAATTTTCAATTTGGTATCTTATACATAGATCATCATTGCATATCATGTTTTATTGCATTTTGACAAATCCTCGATAAATCCTAAGCAACTCAAGGACCCTTGGAGAGAGTTGGGGATTTTTCTTAAATTTTCATATTTGATTTTTATCAAATAATAAGACGAGGATTTTGGTTTTAATAATTTTCTCTCCGGAAAAATATTTCATTCTAAAAATAAACGAGAGGAGAAAATATGACTTCTCCAAAACAATTGAAATACTGGAGGAAAAATGTTAAAATCATTATTTGGAATTTATTTGGAATTTTTATTGCATTAAAAATATTGCATGTTTTCAAATATTTATTTTGATTTAAAACAATGTTCACCCTATTCTAGATTTTCTAACTAGACGGGGAAAATTTATTTCATATTTTTCTGATTTTTATTTATTTTTCTACGAATTGTTTTCCGCGGAACTTATTTAAAAAAAAAACACTGCGCGCGCCCGACCAGGCCGTGGCCCAGCCAGGCCGCCGGCCCACCCCGCGCCCCTCTCCTCCTCGCGCACGAGACGCCGCCGCCGCCATGGCCGAGTCCGGCTCCCGCACGGCTCCCGCCGGCCACCCCCTCCCACAAGTCACCTCCACCCCCCCTATTTATACTGCCGCCGCCCCCCCCCCCCCTCTCCCTCACCGCAAGCCACCGCCGCCGCACTCCCCTTGCCCACCGCCGCCCGCACGGATCCGCGCCGCCGCCGCCTTGCGCCGCCGCCGCCGCTCGCCGGAGCCGCCGCCGGAGCCCCGCCCCTCGCCCCCGAGCCCCGAGCCCCCGCAGCCCCGTCGCCGGAGCCTCGCCGGAGCCCGTCCCCGAGGTAGCCGCACCTCGCCGTTGCCGGTTTTCTTTAAAAAAAAACCGTTCGTTAAAAAAACCCTAGATCGTTTTTTTTCTGTTTTATTATTTTGTGAGCGTTCACCGAACCGTTCGATTTAACGAACGCGTTCGTCGGTTTTTCTCTGTTAACGAACGTCCGTTATTTAACCGTTTGTCCGTTTTTTCTTTTTAGTCGGATTTTTCTCGTTATTTTCTCAGATTCGATTTCTGATCGAATCTTCGATTCTGTTTAACTTCTCGCTCGTTTATCGGAATCAGGCGATTCAAGCGCATAGAGTTTCGTCTCGAAATTCTCTTTCCGTTTAACCTACTCAAACAAGTTTTTGCAACAGTATTAGCAAACGAAGTTTCTTTCTTTCGTCGTTTGACTTTCGTTGCTTCTTTTGAGTTGATTCTTTTTGCAAACCGGAGTTCTTAAGTTGAACTTTCTGGTTGGATCTTTCATTCGAATTTTACCTGTGCATTAGATGAGTACTGATTGTATGCTTGTTTTTTTGCGATAGAGTACCCGGAGTGTGCCGCTTGTTACTTCGACTCGTTAGGTTTTGCGGATCATCAGCAAGGCAAGTAACACTTTGATCATATCCCGTTCATACCCAGTTTTAGTGCATTAGATCTGTTTTCCTCAAACACTTGCATGATTAGGATCTAATTAAATTGTGGGTATTGGGAAGTAGTTGAGGTAGTACCTATTACCTGTTTTTCTTATCAAACCCTTGGGAGTTACTTCTACGTTGCTTTTATTATTGCCATGCTATGCTCGTAGACGTGGATTTGGGTTTGAGTGATATTCACGACAGATGTGAGATGTTTATTAATGGTTCAACTTAAGGTGGCAACTAAAACTCACATCTGGGTGGATTGAGGCACCTGGAGAACCCAGTGTTGTCTGTATGTATAAGGTCCGCCACCCAGGCTCAAAGGGATCATAAGATTATTCATGCTAGAAACTTCCGTGTGCAGCCACAAGCTATTATGGGCTCTAGCATAGTTGAGTAGGTTACAAGATCTCTTGAAGAGGTGGGCTAGCAGATGTAGGGGAAAGTAGGTGTACCGGTCCATCCAGAGTAAAGAGGGATTGTTTCTGAAAGGCTGTGTCTCGGTCATCCGTTTCTCAAACATCATGTAGTGCGAGAATCAAGCGGAGGCGATCGAGTCTTGTGGGGAAAAGTGCGCAAACCTCTGCAGAGTGTACAAACTAATCATGGTTAGCCGTGTCCCCGGTTATGGACAACTTGAGTATCTAGTACCTGGATTTTCATTTGAATCTCATCACCATGTTACTTATAATTAATTTTGTTGGGTTAATGATGACACTTAATTGGGATTGAGTTGGAGGTACCTTCTCAATGTTTCACAACCACCATGATAGTTAAATAAAATTTATTCCTTTGAAGTAGGATCAAATTGGCTTTTCGCAAAACTGTAACCATAGAGCTTTCCACCAGCCTTATATGCATGTAGTATAGCATTATTATTGTTCATTGCTCTCGATGTGTTACTTTGCCAGCATATTCTATGTGCTGACCCGTTTTCGGGCTGCAACGTTTCATGTTGCAGACTTTTCAGACGACGAGTAAGGTGCCTTAGGTCGTGGTCTTATACTCAGTGATGCCGCTGGAGTGATGGACTCACTTATCTTCCAAGTCTTCCGCTGTTATCGTTATTAGATGGCCTTAAGCCATGCTTATCATACTAAATCTATTCGGAGATATTCGATGTAATAAGTGTGTGATTGCTACTCTGTTATAAATCCTCCATTTGTACTGTGCGTGTCAGCATTACTGATCCAGGGATGACACTGGTGCACAGCAGCACAGGCCATTTGAGGTCTGGTCGCTACACAACTGGGCTGTAGACTACCCAGGCTTGGTTTTGTTTTTAACTGGCCCAGCCCATAACGACAACGGGGCACAAAGATCCAGCAGATATGTACTGGCCTCTGACCCGCCAGCGTTAGTTATATTTTGTCTTACAACATCCGCAGGCAGTTTTTTTTACTGAATCAAACACACAACCCAGTTCTATTTTCCTCTTGAAACGCCATGTCCTACATCCGTTTTCTAATCTCTACCTATAGTTTTACTAGTTCATATACACGTACAATTATATTGAAAATACATAAAGTTCCCTTTTTATATTTACATCCTTATTTTTGTTATTGTTTTCCCTCCCAGCACTGATTTTTTTACCACTGGTTTTCCATTAAACCAACTCAATTGTCCCACGTCTTATTTGCTTACAAAAACAAAATGATTTTTTTGCCAAATCAATAAGTTCTTAATTTTTTTTATCATTTCGGGATTACAACAGTTCGGACTCCACTGAAATATGCAAAATAAGGTTGAACGACCGTGGTCCTAGGAAGAAAATGGGCTGTAATAAATTACTTAAGAATTAGTAAATGGGCTGCAAATTATAATTTTTTTAGCAAATGGGATCTATGTTGTCTGCCATAGATTTGGAGGCTGACTTGTGGGCCTACTAAGTTCATGCGTACACAAGGTTTCTCAAAAAAAGAAACTTAGTCAACAATCGACTCTACTAGCGTCAGACCGTTAGATGTCAATCTAACGGCAATCGTGCTTCTTCATTCTCTGATCTTCCTGCTCCAGCTGCCCAAACCAGCGCCGACGGAACCGCCTGCTCCCTCCTCCCGTGGCCGGCTGTGCTGCCGGTCAGGCCTCACGGGCCCACCATACTCGCATCCCTGGCATGTTTATCCCTCTACTCACCCACACCTCCTGTTATTTTCCGGCAACGGGAGCCGAACCAGTCAACCCTCGTACTCCCCACCGCGTGGTCAGCCACTGCCGTGTCTTCCCCGGCTCCGTGTCATTCCCTTCGTAGGCCTTGCCGTCGTCCACCGCCCTGGTGCTCTCGGCGCGGCGTGTTCAACGAACGACATCCATCGTAAGTGGGTTGTACGTGGAGAGGCTGACAGCTGGGTCCACGGCCACACACACAAGGAAATGCCTCCTTATTACGCGCAAAATAATGATTCCTCCACCTGACATCTAGGACCCACCAGAAGGGCCTCTGTATTTCGTGAAAAATGTTCCCCCCGCTGACAGCTCGGACCCACCAGCTATATCTTCGCACACAAGGAAGTGCCTCCTTATTACGCACAAAAAAATGAATACCCCCCTGCGTGGGAGGCTTACTTGTGGGCCTACTAAGTTGACGGGGACGGAGGGCTTTGTCAACTTAGTCAATATGAACGATTCTAGCTCCAGTGACCGTACGATGTCCATCCAACGGCCGTAGTGTTTCTTCAACCTCTCGTCTTCTGGCTCCAGCCGCCCAAACCAGCGCCGGTCATGCCGCGTGCTCCTGCCTCCCATGGCCGGTTGTGATGCCTGGGAGGCCTGATAATCCCCAAGTGCAGGGAATCATCGTAGCAATTCCCAATGGTGGAAGTGATAAGTATGGAGTGTCGAACCCACAAGGAGCTAAAGGTAAGATTAATATTCTCTCAAGTCCTATCTGCCACTGATACGACTCTACGTACACCGAACATTTGCTTCCAACTAGAAACGAAAAATAAAACTACATTGTGGCTATGAAGAGGACAATTTGCATGGTATTGGAGAGCTAAAATATAAAAGTAGGTGTTGTTATCATAAAGTTAGAATATATTACTAAATATTATAAATAGCGAGTGTGGAATAATGATGGGTCGGTGTGCGGAATTATCCTAGGCAATTATTAACAAGACCGATAGTCGTCATTGCAATTTCATATGAGGGAGAGGCATAAGCTAACATACTTTCTCTTCTTGGATCATAAGAACTTATGATTGGAACTCTAGCAAGCATCCGCAACTACTAAAGATCATTAAGGTAAAACCCAACCATAGCATAAAGCATCAAGTCCCCTTTATCCCATACGCCACAACCCCCATACTCGGGTTTATGCTTCTGTCACTCAAGCAACCCACTATAAGCGAATCATGAATGTATTGCAACACCCTACAGCGGGAATCCCTCACGCTTGCGCGACACGGAGGGCACCATAGGACAGCACCAAAATAAAACATACAACTCATACCAATCTAGATCATCAATCAACCCAAAGACAAATGATATCTACTCAAAACATCATATGATGGCAACACATCATTGGATCATAATATGTGGCATAAAGCACCATGTTCAAGTAGGGATTATAGCGGGGTGCGGGAGAGTGGACCGCGTAAAAGAGATGAGGATGGTGATGATGCTGGTGATGTTGATGAAGACGATCACCGTGGCGATGATTCCCCTCCCGATGGCACTCCGGCGCCACCGAGAGAGAGGAGGAGAGGTTCTCCCCCTTGTGCTTCCTCCTCCATGGCCTCCCCCCTAGATGAGGAGATGTTCTCCCTCTGGTCCTCGGCCTTCATGGCGATGATGGCCCCTCCGGGATCCTCGTCCATGGCCTCCTGTGATGATGGCCCCCTCCGGTAGGGTGCCAGAGAGGGCCTAGATTGATTTCTCGTGGCTACAGAGGCTTGCGGCGGCGGAACTTCCGATCTAGGTTATTTTCTAAAGGTTTCTTTATTTATAGGAGAGGATGGCATCGAGAACAATTCAGGGGGTCCCCAGGCGGCCAACAGATAGGGGGGCGCGCCCCCACCCTTGTGGGGCCCACGGGACTCCCCTCCGGTAGATTTTTGTTCTAGTATTTTTTATATTTTCCAGAAAAATTCTCCGTTGATTTTAATCGCATTCCGAGACCTTTTATTTCTGCAGAAAAACAACACCACGGTAGTTCTGCTGAAAACAGCGCCAGTCCGCGTTAGTTCTAATTAAATCATACCAAAATCATATAAAACTATTGTAAACATGGCATGAATACTTCATAAATTATAGATACGTTGGAGACGTATCAAGGCCTCACCGCCCCCTACTACTCCCACCGCTGGCCAGGCCATCCGCCTCTACTCACCCACACCCCATGTTATTCTGCGGCGACGGCAGCCTCACACCAAAGCCGAACCAGTGAATCCTCGTACTCCTCTCCGTGTGGGCATCCACTGTCACGTCTTCCCCGGCTCCGCGTCGTCCCCTTCCTAGGCCTTGCCGTCGTCCACCGCCCTGGTGCTCTCGGCGCGGCATGGTAAACGTGGTCAAGGGACGACTTCCATCAGAAGAGTACTGTACGTGGAGAGGCTGACAGCTGGGTCCACGGCCGCAGCAAGGAAGTGCCTCCTTATTACGCGCAAAATAATGATTCCTCCACCTAACAGCAGGGGCCCACCGGACGGGCCACCGTATTTTGCGAAAAAAAAACGTTTCCCCTCTGACTGCTGGGACCCACCAGCTACATCTTCGCACACAAGGAAGTGCCTGACAGTCGGTACCCACCTGGTCGAAGCGTACGTAGCGTTGTCATTCTGGTCGCGAACGTGTACGTACATACGATCAGTCTGTCTGCAGGCTGCAGCGATGAACCGTGGTCGTGCAAGGAAGGGCACGTGTCATAGTAGAGGCACGCACGTGTCGTAGTAGAGGCGCGCACGTAGCATGTACACGTACGTATAGCGGCCAGGGTGCAAGAAAGAAAATACGGCCACATACGTACATACGGGCGGGTCTCGAACGCCAACTCGCGCATACGTACGGCCATGGCTCGTGTACATGGTTGTGACTGGGTCGGAACGGAGAAACTGCGTCGTCGTCGTGTTCATGGGGAGCCAACCGGCTGGGTCGGAACGGAATGCGTCGTCGTGTTCATCGGGAGCCAACCTGCTTGGACGGAACAGCCGATGGAAACGAGGCCTGGCGTACCGCAGAACGGAGGAAACGGCCTTGTGTTCGACCGGCCACGGTGGAAACGAGATCCTGGTCATCGGGAGGGGTCTGGCGTACCACAAAACGGAGGAAACGGACCTCCTATGGTCAAACGCTGTTGATCGGGAGGGGTGTGGCGTACTGCAAAACGGAGGAAACAGACTTGTGTTGGAGCGCTACGGTCGAAACGGGGGTCCTGTTCATCGGGAGGGGTGTGGCGTACCGCAAAATGGGACTCCATGGGATACTGTTCGTCTCCACCGTCGACCTCCTCCAGCCTCCACGTGCTACTGTTCATCCACCGTCGACCTCCTCCAGCCTCCACCTACGACTGTTCATCTACGGGCTCCTGTTCATCCATCCTCCACCGCTCCTCCACCGGCTACTGTTCAGCCAACCCTCTCCATGGGGTCCTGTTCAACCACCCCTCCACGGGCTACTGTTCATCTAGCCCTCCACCGGCTACTGTTCAACCAGCCCTCCACCGGCTACTGCTCAACCAGCCCTCCATGGGGTCCTGTTCATCCAGCCCTCCACGGGGTCCTGTTCATCCACCGGCTCGATCGATCGGGGTACTGTTCATCCAGCGGCAACGGCCTCTACTACCATGGGGTCTTGTTCATCCAAACCCCCACCGGGAACTGTTCATCCAAACCCCCTCAACAATGCTCACTGTTCATCCAGGGAAGGAGGCAACAGTGTTCGATCGGCTTCAGTTAGCAGCAGTAGCGAAGGAATCACTCGGGTTCAGTTAACAGCAAGGGATCGATCGATCGCTCGGGTTCAGTAACGCGTAGCCTGCAATGCAATCGCTCGGGTTCAGTTAGAGCCCAACGCCTCGCTCGGGTTCAGTTAGAGCCCAATGCCTCGCATACACGCGCGTACGTACGAGAGAAACGTGCATCGCTTGGCCCCCGACCACCCACCATAACCGGGATCTCCCCGACATTTTCCTCGCCCTCGCTTCTACTACGGTTTTTTCCGTCATGGACGGCCCAAAGAATGTCATGCAGCTGCGTCTCCGTCCAGCCCCAGGACGAAAAGCCAATTTTCTTTCATGATTTTTTGTCATAGAAGTAGGACCCCACCACATCTATGATGATACTGGGTTTTGTCACAATTATTGTCATAGAAGTGTCATAAGTATGACAGAAAAAATTTCGTTCGGCCCAAAATGTCACGGATGTGTCTTTTTTTTGTAGTGATGGTGTGTGTCATAATAAACGGAACGGTGGAAGTTGCATGGCAATATATCTCAGAATGACTATGGAAATGCCATAATAGGTAGGTATGGTGGCTATTTTGAGGAAGGGTATATGGTGGGTTTAATGCACCAGTGAAAGTTGTGCGGTATTAGAGAGGCTAGCAATGGTGGAAGGGTGAGAGTGCATATAATCCATGGACTCAACATTAGTCATAAAGAACTCACATACTTATTGCAAAAATTTATTAGCTATCAAAACAAAGTACTACATGTATGCTCCTAGGGGGATAGATGTGACAGCCTGGATTTTGCCTTCTCTCTTTTGCCAAACTTGCCTTCTCTCTTTTTCCGGACTTGGTTTTCACCGTGGTTTTTGCCCTGATTTGACTTGGGTTTTGGTTCAATTCAAATGGACTTGTCACTTGGGAATATCCTTGGCTTTCACCCAAGTGACCTATCTACCTTATTCCTCCCACAAATCCCCAAAATAATCAAATGAATATTTTTCCTAAAAGGAAAATATTCATTTTTCTCTCTTAAACTCACTTCAGAACCTTGTGCTCCAAAGCAACCTCAATTTTTCTTACTCAGAAAAATATGAGATAATTCCTAAATATTCTTAGAACCCTGGCTCACCTTCCCATGCAAAAATATTGCATCTTTTTTTGTAATATTTTTGCTATAGAAAATCTTTTCACTTTTGGACCAGAAATGCACTTTGTACAACAAAGTGCATTTTTCCTTTAGCTTTTGGCCTTGAGCTTTCTTGAGCTTAAGCACCTTCCTAAGAAACCCTAAACCCCAGGAGATTAGCCCTAATCGCCTTCTAGAAGGTGGCCAAACTTGGCGACCAAGTTTCTGACCAGAAACTTGCCAGCTTGGTAGAGTCACGTCTGGTCGGCCTGGGTATGATCCATCACCCCTCCTTGACGTAACACTGCACGGTCGAGCGGTTAGACAAGGTTTGGCCGCTCCTGGCCGTTGTTTTGACCATGCCAGTATGGTGACCGTGCGAGGACACGGCGCCTGGCGGCGTCTCGACGCGCTCTGGATGTCGCCTTGCCCTTTGTTTCGCGCGTGCTCGTTCCAGCGCTCGCCTCCGACTGCCGCACCGCGCCACAACCCTTGACCCATCAAGCTTGACCCCTCCCTGGCGCTCGCGGACGCCGGAGCCGCCGCAACAAGCATGGGCGCGTCGTGTCCAAATCGGCACAGTGCGCGTGTGCACTTGTCCTCTTCCCCAACTGCCTCCTGTGCGCGTCCGCAAGCGTGGGCAAGCCCCTGAGTCGACGCAGCATCTTGCCCCCTCGCGTTGGAGCTTCTCGTCGACGTTCGCCGCCTGTCCAGAACGCTCCGACGGTGACATGCCCCCCCGCTCTGGCTATATATAGCGCCCCCGCCTCACTTGCTAGCCACGCACCACTCCACACCACCTCCACGAACACGTAGATGACCAGAAGCCCGGTCGGGCAGGCCTCTGGCCGTCGCCCCGACCCGAGGACTCCGGCGATCCCCGCAGTCCAGCTGTCGCGCTCTGGTGCCTCTCGAGCTCAAGCAGCTGCTTGGGTGGGGCATTGGGGGTCTGCTGGTGCTGCCTGGACCCCGCCAAGCCCTCGGAGCTGCCTCTAGCCGTCGTCTTCAACCTCTCCGGCGAACCCCGTCCGCCACCAAAGCTTGCGAGCTCGACTGCGGCCAGCTCCGTCCACCTCTCGCCAAGACACGGGTACGGGCAGGTGCGCCGCGAGCCCCGCTTCTAATCTATCCCTCTAGCTTAGCCCCAAACCCCTCGTCGCCGGCGTGAGCCCCGGCGAAACACCGCCCCTCCTCTGATCTTGACCCCCCCCTCTCTCTCCTAGTGGGCGGGGCCCAGTGTCAGCCTCACCACTCCCGCTTTATGCCTTCGACGTCACCGCCCAGGATTTTCTGTTTTTTCAAATTTAATTCAGAAATTTGACTAAACTTTGACCAACCACCATTTCTAAACCATAAGTCCAAATGAATTGATTCTTTTTGCATTGTCTTTGTTACAGAAAGCTCTAGCAGCACACCAAAAGGTGGATTTTTCCTTGCTGTCTAGAATTTCTGGTGATTTTGAGAATGTGTTTTGAGATTTATTTTTGTGGTTTTAAATTGTTTTTTAGAAGGAGAAGCTTGTCTTGAAGCAAACCAAGAGGGGTGTGATCCTCCTCTACACTAAGGCAAGCCACACTAGCATTTGGATGGTGTTATTTCCATATCTATGATTTTCTACTTGAATATGAGTTCTTATTTGTATTAAAAAATTGGTAAATAATTTTGGTAAATTACTAGTTACTTTATTCTGTTAGAAATGCTTGTTTTAGTTATTGGTTGCATGCATGAACTTGCTTGGTTAAGTAGAGTAAGATTTTTACACTATGCATACTGCTATGGAAATTAATGGTATTAATTTTACTAAATGATATTTTCATTTAAATAAAGAACTAATAAAAATATTGCTTGTTGATAAAAATGAGGTATAACCAGAAAGTTTGATCCTTAGTGTTGCAAGATAATTATGTGGTTAAGTTTGATCCATGAACATGAGTTGTTTGCTTTGCATGACGAGTAGTTGCATGATTTCCGGTATTATGCCATTGGTAGTAATAAAAAGTTTTCTTAAGAGTTAAACTTGGTTAAGTTCAAATTGAATATGATGTTGATCACATCATGGTGCCATTGAATCGGGTTTGTGGCTCTCACCGGTGCCTCCCGCGAGGGAAGGTTATGGGCGTGCATACCCTGGCCCGGTAGGCAGACATAACCTTGTGTGCTCGTTTTTGTTTTTATGGTACCTTGTCCCCGTTTGGGACCGTTTTGCCATGATGGTGGCCGTTGGTGTCTTTGGTAGACATGGGGCCACCCAAGACCTAGCCCTGAGAGGGAGATGGTCGGAGTGGCCGGGGAGAGTGCAATACAGTGGGTGGGTTTCGTCAGAATATTTTGGTCCACCCGAATGGTAGTGTGAGGCCAGGTATTCCGTAGTGTGGGTAAAGTGCGCTACCCCTGCAGAGTGTATTTAATCTATCGATAGCCGCGCCCTCGGTTATGGGCAAGACTCGGGAGTAAGTCACACCATGGATCAACTTTTATAATTAATCTTGCAAACTAGTAATTGTTGTGATGCATTGTTTCATGGTGAACCTTGAACACTTGAGGTGTTCATGAGTGATTGGTTTCAGGTGTGACCCTGGTGTGGTCACCGTTTGGTTACGAGGTAACCGTCTGGTAAGCGAGTCCATGTGACTCGATGCGCTGTTTGGCTGCTTTGCAACTGTAGTATTTTCTTGCATTAGTTTAACCTGATTAATTATCATGATATTGTCTGTCATCGTGCTTATGTTTGTTGTGAGCTTGCAAGTACTTTCAATGTACTGACTTGGCGTGTTATGCCAGCTTTCAGGCAAGTCGATTTGCATCGGAGCGCATCTCGTGTCTAGGCCGTGTCCACATCGGTGTCCCTGTGCTATGGAGTTCCGCTACGTTGTTCTTCCGCTGCCGCGTAGTTTCGTGTGCTCGAGGCCCCAACCATGTTCATTAAATAATGTACATACTGTCCAGCAGCACCGTGTGTGTTGCTTGGCTTCGAATCTCGATGTAATATCCGACCTATGTACCCCGCTAGTATCAATAAAGCGGTTATTTCTGTACCATGTTGTTGTGTATTGCCAGAAGACTCGATCTCTGGGCTGGCAATGCAGGGTAAACCGGTTGCTCTGAGCCAGGGTGTCACAACGCTTGGTATCAGAGCCGCGCTAATTGTAGGATGCGCTAGACCGGTAGCGCATTAGTAAAACGGTAGATAGTTTCGTTTGAGTGCCGGTAGACATAGGAATTGGTTGTTGCATTGCATGCATGTTTAATTGTTGTTATTACTAACCGTATGGTTTGTGAGTGTAGATGCAGCAGTACCGATCTTGTACCATCCTGAGCCAGCTCCATTCACATCGCCGCACCTGCTTCAGAACGTGTGGCAACGACTCTATCCAGAGGGTGCTGATCCAGAGTATCGGGTGTATCGCGAGCATCTGGCCGGTGCATTGTATGAGTATTATGCTGAGGTCACTCTACACCACAGTTCCCCATCCGGTGCTTACACTCGTTCGACTAAGGGTGGTCTTGCTTCTACACCATCTCAGGCAGTTTAGTTTGCTGCTATCGAGGCTCTTATAGACTTGCACTACAATGAGGTTCGCATGCACACCCACCCTCACTACAGGAAACAGCTATTTTGCCGTCTGCCACGGCGGACGGCAAAGGCTTGAACGGCGGACGACAAAGGCCTTTGCCGTCAGCCGCGGACGGCAAAAGGCTCCGGCAAAGTAGGCTACGGTAAACAGCTGCTTTGCCGTCCGCTTCCTGGCGGCTGACGGCAAAGGCCCTTTGCCGTCTGCCGCGGACGGCAAAGAGAGCGGACGGCAATAATTGCGCTGTCAGTCCGTTAAGTGGCTAACGGCAGGCCTTTGCCGTCCGCCGCTGACGGCAAAATTTCTATGGTCTTTGCCGTCCGCCGTATGATGTCATCTACACGTCACTAGATGGCAGGTTCTTTGCCGTCTGCCGCTGATGGCAAAGTGCAGGTTCTTTGCCGTCTGCCACTGATGGCAAAGTCTTTGCCGTCTGCCACTGTAGGCAAACTGACCAAATGGGTCAGCTCCCAGGAAGCACAGTTGGCTGCCACGTGGCTTCTTTGCCGTCCGCGGCAGACGGCAAAGAGCCCGTTGCCGTCGGTGGCAGACGGCAAAGAGCCTGCATATTGGCTCTTTTTTCTGTTTTTTATTAAATCCAACAATTTTCATCACAAATATATATGACATATATAGATATATTTCACAGCAAACATATAAGATATATATGATATATATGACAACAATTTTCACAGCAAAGTGCAAACATATAAGATATCCATCCAACATGCAGAGTTCCATCATACATAGTTCCATCACATATGTTCCATCCAACTAGCAAGTTCCATCATACATAGCATAGTTCATCCAACTACCAAGATACATGCATAGTTCAACGATACAAAAGAAACAGAGAAAGGGATAAGGAGCACTCCATCCATGCAAGCTTTCGTCAAGTGAATGAAATCTGCAAAATGAAAAATAAGAAAGTTAGAAATAGGTGACTAGAACAAGAAGAAGACTAGAACAAGAAGAGTATGTCATTTATGGGCTAACTTACGTGAAATGGATCATATATGAGCTAACTAAGTTGAAATGGGTCGTTTATGCGCTAACTAAGGTCAAATGGATCGTTTTTGAGGTAACTAAGGTGAAATGGATCGTTTTTTAGCTCACTTAGGTCAAATGGATCATTTATGAGCTAACTTAGTTGAAATGGATCGTTTTTGAGCTAACTTTGTTGAAATGGATCATTTTTGAGCTAATTTAGTTGAAATGGATCTTTTTGAGCTAACTTTGTTGAAATGGATCATTTATGAGCGAATTTAGTTGAAATGGATCTTTTTGAGCTAACTTAGGTGAAATGGATCATTTAAGAGCTAATTTAGGTGAAATGGATCGTTTTTTAGCTCACTTAGGTCAAATGGATCATTTATGAGCTAAATTAGTTGAAATGGATCGTTTATGAGATAACCTAGGTAAGATGGGTCATTTTGGAGTTAACCTAGGTAAGATGGGTCATTTTGGAGTTAACCTAGGTGAAATGGGCCATTTTAAAGCTAACGTAGGTAAAATGGATCATTTAGGAGCTAATCTAGGTAAAATGGGTCATTTTTGAGCTAACTTGGATGAACTGCATCATTTATAAGCTAACCTAGGTAAAATGGGTCATTTTGGAGGAAAATAAGCTAACTCTAGGTCATTATGGTAAGCATATTGGAGGAAATAAAGCTAAGTCTAGGTCTTTATGCATTTGTTAAGCAAAACACTAGAGAAACTTACCGTGATCAGGGAGGTGTAGGAGCGGGGTGGCTAGTGCCGCTACCTGGAGAAGGATCGTGCGATGCGTTTCTGGAGTTAAGCTGCACCAAAGATCATTTCCAATGTCTCGTTAGCATTATGACACTCAAATGTTAAGACTAGCAAGTAATGTCCATTCAAATTAAACTCACCGTGCTCCCAGGAGCAATCACTGGCATCGGCGGAGCGGGCTGACCGGACTTCTCGCACACAGACTGCACATTTGGTTTTCAGAACAGAGTCATACTAGTTAGTAATGAGACTCAAATGTTAAGACTAGCAAGTAATCTGCAGAAGAAACTTACCACAAGGAGCTCGTACATGGCCCTTGCCTGCATGTCATTCCGTGCCCTCTCCTCCTCCATCATCTTTCTCGTCCTCTCCTCCATCTCCCGCTGCCTCTCCGCCGCCTCCGCCAGAAGTTTCTCCGTTCTATCTCTCCCAGTCTGTATAGCAGCCTGCAACACCACTCACATGACCATTTGAAATCATTGATGGAAGCGCACATAATGTAATGGAGAAAGATAACTGAGTACGTATCACTAACCTTGATGGCGAGTTGCACTGGCCGTTCACGAGGCCTTATCTCAGGAGCGAAGCTCGACTGGCGCGCCTTGATCTCCGGGAGAGTGCTAGGACAATGGATAAGTCCATCTCCAATGGCTATGGAGCCATGGGACCTCCCGCCACCAGATATCATCACCAGCTCTGGATCAATGGGACCCTGGCTCGGGTTAAAGTCCTCCCCTTTCCTCGCCTTCCCCTCATCTCTATATCTCACGAGCTTGTTGTGGGAGGAGATGTTGGTGAAGTTGTTTGCATCATCGAGGTCAGACTGAGAGAAAGCCTTGACTTTCTTGAAAGAGCCAGTGTGGGCCATGGCATACAGGTCGTACACCTCTGGCACCTTATCCGCCTTATTGTAGCGTGCCTGAAAGAGAGAAACAATGAAAATTAGTAATTAAAGGGCTCAAGCTAGCTTGATGAATGAATTGCATGAATCATGAAGCAAACCACATACCCAGTTGCGTCCGAACTGATATAAGTTGGAGCTGCCTTGATGGTGTGGCACACCTTCCATTTGGGCACGTTTATCCTTGGCCTCGTTGTGGAGGGCTAGCCATTCTTTTGAGCACCACTCATCGACCAACACCTCCCAACAATCCATCCGATCCGCACACCATCTCGGAGGCGCCTAAGTTAGCAAATAGAAACTTGAGCGCTACGGCTAAGAATTACTAAATGAAGGAACTTAAGTAGAAGGCCTTAAGAATTACCTTCATGTACTGCTCCTTACTCAGGAACTTATCGCGGCACGCCGGCTTGGTCTTCTTGATACCACGCAAGGCGTAGTAGTCTCGAACAGCCTGCACCCGAGCCTCGTGCCGTAAGTTCTGGAGTAGGCGCTTGCAGACGTTCTGGATAACATTTGCCGCGTCCTCCTCGTATCCCTCCTCACACCTGTAGAATGTCTGCAATCAAATGAGACAATATTGATTAGTACAATTAATAACTAGCTAGTTGAAGATTTTGAAATGTGTAAAGGAGAAATTACCTAGAACGTCCTGATCACCATGTCTGCCCTCGTGTCGCACACGACACCGTCGATAATGACATCCGGCCGGGCCGGGGCAGCCACGTAGTGCTCCCAGCTCAACCCAAGCTCTGGAAGCCGACCCTCACCAGGCAACGTGACAAACCCCAGGAAGTTTTGCCGGCAAAGAACTCCAAGGACGGAGTTGGGCCGACGGACACTATGATGGTGGTCCCAACCCCTGCAGCATGACAAGGCCAACGCATTAGTTATTTGAAGAAACGTGAATGCAGAAGGTACAAAAATATTAAATGCACTTACGTACTTCTCCCCATCAGGGAAGATCAACCACCTCTGCTCGCGGGTCGCCGGCACGGACGGGAGCCGTGTAGCACCACGCTGGTAGACGGTGCCACCCTCCTCCTCAAGATCAGTCGGCTCCCCACCATCATCAGCATGGCCACTCGGCTCCTCGGGCTGATCCGGCCAGGTACCCCATCCGGACGTGTGCTCCTCCGGGGTCTCGTGGGCCGAACTCTCGTGGGCCGAAGGCCAGTCGACCCGAGGCTCGTGGGCCCAAGACCCGTGGACCGGAGGCTCGTGGACCGGAGTCCGTGTAGCCTCCTCCTCGGACGAGTCCACCCTAGCAGTCACGTGCTCGGGTGAAACAGCTGGGGGTGGCGGCGAGGAAGGTGCCGTAGCAGTCACCCTACCTCCTCTCCCGCGACCACGTGCCCCACCTCCTCTCTTCCTACCTCGTCCCCTGCTGGGCACCGCGGTCGACGAAGAAGGGCCCGGCGGTGTGGACATACTGTCGAGCAACGCTCGGCGGAGAGGTGCGTCTGGAATCGAAGACCTCAGACCACGCACCGACGAAGAAGGGGCCTTGGCGCGCTCCCGACCAGCGCCCACCATCTTTCAACACCTGCCATGACAAACAGTAAACGAAATTAGTACAACATAAAAAAAAGACCGACATGAATAATAATATGTGTATCACTTAAGTGTATCATCATCAAGTACAACATTACAAAATTTAATACCTGACACTACTAATAATCTCGATCAGTATCATCAATAAATGCATAATCATCATCATCACTATAATCAATGACGGGCTCATAGGGTTCAGTGGCATCAACATGTGCAAGGCCACCTTGACGTAATCGGTCAAGCAATGACAGGTCATCCGCAGCAGTAACCTCTTCTTGTTCCGGCTCTTCTTGTTCCTCCTCTGGGGTGATGTCGGATTCACTGTCGCTGTCTACTTCAATGTTTTGGGGTGAAGTATAGCGGTTCTTGAAACGCTTTTTGGAAAGACGTGTCCCTTGGAAGAATTCTCCTTCATATGTGTCTGGGTTAATGTGAGGTTCATAATTCTCTTCCTTTGGGGGAGATAGTCTAGCACGTGGCGGCACTTCATAAACGACATCCCAACCTTTCAGATTTGGATTAGTTTGGCAGGCCCACGGTAGATAGAATACTTGGGTCGCCTGTTGAGCCGTAATATAGACATCAGGAACATCTAAATGGGTGCTTTGGTTGATTTCAACTAGCCCTATATGTTCATGAGTCCTTCTAGTCTCCTTCGGCTGAAACCAATAACATTTGAAGACTATGACATTCGGTGGGTTTTCACCATAGAATAGAAGTTCATAAATTGCTTCAACTCTCCCATAATACTCGGTACCTCCTTCGCCGATAGCAGATACACAACAATTTGTAGACTTTCGGTCGGCCATAGATAGCTCTTTGCCATAGGTACGAAGCGATACCCGTTGATGTCGTATTTGTCAAATGAACGAACCTTATAGTCAAAACCATTAGCGACTTGTCTCAATTCGGCGTCCATAGACTCTGAATTAGCCTACAAGTTTAATATGAAAGGATTGTTGCATTACGCACAAATTAGCGAATGAAACCGGGATAGCCGCCTACAAATTATCCTACAAGTCTAATAGAAATTACCGTTTGTTTGAACCAAGAGATGAAACCGGGATAGCCGCCTCCTTGCTTTGCGAGAAGCTCATACTCTTCGACAGAATCCTTTTGGATCACCGCTCCATACGAGAATAAGGCGACGTATCGACTGTATGAAATATCCAGGAATAAGAGCAGTTCAAAGGAAATAGAAGTTGCGAAACTATGTACCGAGAACTTACTCGATGTACGGCCGCACTTCTATCAGGTTGTTGAAGATATACAACGAAATGGTCCGCCATTGTTCGTTATCCAAAGATACTGGATTTGAAACACTGGCTGGTGCGAGATTCCCTTTGAATAGGCTGAGGTTGGATCCACCCTTTTTAGGGTCGTCAGCATTGTACCGAGGCTTCGGATTATGCAAATGACGATTTTTGGCTTCGTAGTGTGCTGTCACGAAGTTTGCCGCCTCCTCGGTGATGAATGCCTCAGCCATCAATGCTTCAATTCTACGTTTATTTTTACATTTTTGTCGAAGCGTCTTCTGCATCCTCTCAGTTGGGTAGCACCAACGATTTTGCACGGCCCCCGCAAATCTTGCCTCGGTCGGGAGATGCAAAATCAAATGTTGCATTGGATTAAAGAAGCCCGGTGGAAAGATCTTCTCTAACTTGCAGATCAACTCCGGCGCCAACTCTTCCATTTCTTCTAGCACGCCAGGCGATAGGTCTTTCGCACAAAGAACACGGAAGAAATAGCTGAGTTCTGCCAGTACTAGCCATTCATCCTCAGGGATGAAGCCACGCAACATCACCGGCATTACCCGCTCAATCCATATGTGCCAATCATGACTCTTGAGACCAAATATCTTCAATTTATCAAGACTGGCTCCCCTCTGTAGATTCGCTGCATACCCATCGGGGAACATCAACTGCATTTTCACCCACAAGATAATTTCCCTCATAGCTGGCCTTCCAAGATTGAACCATGCCTTTGGCTTCGTCCAGTTCTGCTTTCCTTTCGGTTCTTTCATGTTTTGTAACGGCCTATCACATAGCGCCTCCAGATCGACTCTAGCCTTAGTATTATCCTTTGACTTCCCATCTATGCCGAACAATGTACCAAAAAGTGCCTCGGCGATATTCTTCTTAGTGTGCATCACGTCGATGTTGTGTGGGCAAAGGAGGTCTTTGAAGTAAGGCAGATCCCATAAGCATGTTTTGTGAGTCTAGGCGTGCTTAGAATTATACCCCTTGAAGTACCCTGGACGCTCTGGATCTGGCTCGAGAGCGTTTAACTGATCCAGGGTCTGTTGGCCTGTCAATGCAGGTGGTGCAGAGTTTTTGACAACTCTACCTCTGATGAAGTTCTTCTTGTCTTTCCTGAACTTATGGCGAGGATTCAGGAACTGTCTATGCATGTCGAAGTAAGAAAACTTGCGACCGGCCTGAAGCCAACGAAACTCAAGAGCTCCCTTGCATGTGGGGCACGGGAACCTTCCATGCACACACCAGCCAACGAATAGCGCATACGCCGGCAAGTCATGCGTCGAGTACATGTACCAGACACGCATTATGAAGTTCCGTTTGCTATAGGCATCGTATGTCTTGAACCCATTATCCCAGGCTTCTTGCAATTCGTCCTTAAGCGGTTGCATGTACACATTCATATTTTTCCCCGGATAGTTGGGCCTTGGAATTATCAACGTCAGGAAAATGTTCTTTCTTTGCATAATCTGTCCGGGGGGGAGATTGAGTGGAAAGACAAATACGGGCCAACAACTGTATTGGGCTGCCGTCATACCAAACACACTGAACCCATCCGTGCTGATGCCGACTCGAGGATGCCTCGGATCTGCCGCTTTGTCACCATGTAATTCATCAAACTTTTTCCACGCAACACCATCCGATGTGTGTACAATCATCAGATTCCCATCTGCATCTAGTTCGGTTCTTTTGCCCGTTTTGTGCCATGTCATCTGTCTGGCCGTCTCTTCGACCATGAAAAGACGTTGAAGTCTTGGTACGATTGGCATATACCGAAGAACACTAACAGGGATTTTGGTCTGTGTCTTCTCACCCATACCGTTGTCTACCACAACATACCTGGAAGACTTGCAAATGGGACAATAGTTCAAGTCCGCATAGTCAAGCCTAAACAAGACACATCCTTTCTCACAGGCATGTATCTTATCATAGGGCATCTTCAGTGCACGGAGGATTTTGTCCGACTGGTACAGGTTTGCAGGCATTACATGGCCTTTGGGTAGAAAGCGTCCAAATACTGTCATCATTGCATCGTAGCATTCTCTGCCCAGGTTGAACTGAGCCTTCAGAGCCATTACTTGTGAGATGGCATCCAACTGACAAAGCTCAGTGTGCTCATGGAGCGGACGTTTTGAAGACTCCAACATTTCATTGAAGGCCTTTGCAGATTCCTCCATCTCCTCGTCCGAATCCCGAGCATCATCAAAGTCTTGCACCATGTTTTCCATCCCGGTACCATGCTCGTCGGTGCGACGACGATCCACCTCAGCTCGGTCACGTTGGGCAGACTCACCATGAAATGTCCACACCGTATAATCGGGCGTAAAACCACTCTTCTGCAGGTGTTTGCCCATTTCAGCCTCTGTCCTCTTTTCCGAATTGCCGCACCGTAAACAGGGGCACCAGGTTTTCCTCTGGCCATTTGCAAATGCGGCTCGCACAAACCCCTTGGTTTTTGTGAACCATTCAGTGCTCCATTTGTTCTGACCAGTGTGACCGGTGTACATCCACGCACGATCACTCATCTTGACTTTCAGAGCTACTAGACACACAACAAATATATATATATATAATTCACCATGTATATATTCATCAGTTGATCTACTTTGTCAATTTTATTACGTCCATGCAACCTACACTCTAATAGGTAATTATAGGTCCTAATCCCACCCGAGTATGTTTAGATTGGGTTCATTTTCCCATGCTATGCTCCGGATCCTACGCAAAATTTTGGCAGCACCTCCCCGCTGTTCTCCTGATACACGTCTCTGCAATAAACAGAGAGGATGTGTACCCGGAGAACAACATGGGAGGCACTGACAAAATTTATGCGTCGGATCCGGAGCAAAGCATATGGGAAAACGAACCCAATCTAAACATACTCGGGCTGTCCATGGATAGCGTTGGACAATTCAAAAGAATCAAGGTTATAAATATGCAAATGCATGCATATTTATAACTATGACGCTTTCGAACGGGAGACACATATTGGTTACGCATACTGATGATTCAAGACACATATGTAGCTAGCTATCAAGTTTCATCGGAATAGATCAAATAATTAATGGGGGAGGAGGACATGTCATTTGTGCTCACCCACGAACGAAGGGGCAGAGCTCGTCAAATGCATGGCGAGGTCGTCGAACACCAAACCTCGCAGCGATGAAACAACTGCACATTTAAAACTACCCGATCAACACAATTATATATGATGTTTTTCATAACAAAATCGAAAGATATATGACCTAACTAATAATTCACAAATATATGACCCCGTCGGCTTCTGGAAGGCCAAAGAACACCTTTTCGGGAGGTGTCGGGGTCGGGGTGTCGTGTCGGTCTCGGGGTGCCGTGTCGGGGTCGGGGTCGGGGTCTCGGGGTCGGGGTGTCGGGTCGGGGTGCCGGGTCGGGGTCGGGGTGCCGTGTCGGTGTCGGGGTCGGGTTGTCGGGTCAGGCTCGGGGTCGGGGTGTCGGGGTCGGGGTCGGGGTCTCGGGGTCGGGGTGCCGGGTCGGGGTCGGGGTGCCGTGTCGGTGTCGGGGTCGGGGTGTCGGGTCAGGCTCGGGGTCGGGGTCTCGGGGTCGGGGTGTCGGGTCGGGGTGTCGGGTCGGGGTCGGGGTGCCGTGTCGGTGTCGGGGTCGGGGTGTCGGGTCAGGCTCGGGGTCGGGGTCTCGGGGTCGGGGTCTCGGGTCGGGGTGCTGGGTCGGGGTTTCGGGTCGGGGTGCCGTCTCGGGGTCGGGGTGTCAGGTCGGGGTGCCGGGTCGGGGTCAGGGTGCCGTGTCGGTGTCGGGGTCGGGGTGTCGGGTCAGGCTCGGGGTCGGGGTCTCGGGGTCGGGGTGTCGGGTCGGGGTGCCGTCTCGGGGTCGGGGTGTCGGGTCGGGGTCGGGGTGCCGTGTCGGTGTCGGGGTCGGGGTGTCGGGTCAGGCTCGGGGTCGGGGTCTCGGGGTCGGGGTGTCGGGTCGGGGTGTCGGGTCGGGGTGTCGGGTCGGGGTGCCGTCTCGGGGTCGGGGTGTCGGGTCGGGGTGCCGGGTCGGGGTCGGGGTGTCGGGGTCGGGGTTGGGGTCGGGGTGTCGGGGTCGGGGTCTAGGGGTCGGGGTGTCGTGTCGGGGTGCCGGATCAGGGTCGGTGTGCCGTGTCGGGTCGGGGTTTTCCCCTCTTTTTTCCTTTTCTTCTTCTTCCTATTCTTCCTTTTCTTCCTCTTCTTCTTTTTTCTTCTCCTCCTCCTCTTCTTCTTCTTCCTTTCCTTTTTCCTCTTCTTCTTCTCCTCCTCTCCTCTTTTTTCTTCTTCTTCTTCTTCTTCTTCTTCTTCTTCTTCTTCTTCTTCTTCTTCTTCTTCTTCTTCTTCTTCTTCTTCTTCTTCTTCTTCTTCTTCTTCCTCTTCTTCTTTTTTCTTCTCCTCCTCTTCTTCTTCTTCCTTTCCTTTTTCCTCTTCTTCTTCTCCTCCTCTCCTCTTTTTTCTTCTTCTTCTTCCTCTTCTTCTTTTTTCTTCTCCTCCTCTTCTTCTTCTTCCTTTCCTTTTTCCTCTTCTTCTTCTCCTCCTCTCCTCTTTTTTCTTCTTCTTCTTCCTCTTCTTCTTTTTTCTTCTCCTCCTCCTCTTCTTCTTCTTCCTTTCCTTTTTCCTCTTCTTCTTCTCCTCCTCTCCTCTTTTTTCTTCTTCTTCTTCTTTCCTCAAACTAAACTAAACCTAAAACTAAAACTAAACCTAAAACTACAACTAAAACTAAATCTAAACTAAAACTAAAACTAAAAAGGAAAAATAGAAAAAAAAACAAAAAAAAAGAAAAAAGAGGGGCTCACCTGGGGGGTGGAGGAGACCGGTGAAGGAGGGGGGCGGGGCGGTGGAGGAGGCGGCCTGGGGCGGCGGGGGCCGGGCCCTGGCGGTGGGGCGCGGGGCGGCGGGGGGCCGGGGCGGGGGGGGGGGCGACGTGGCGGTGGGGGCGGCGGCGAGCCGGGGCGGCGGGGGCGACGGGGCGGCGGCGGCGGCGGGGTGGGAGGAGAGAAACGGCGAGGGAGAGAAGAAGTTAGTAACGGGCGGGGGGTAGGGGCCGTTAGGTAGTGAGCTCTTTGCCGTCCGCCCCTCTTTGCCGTCCGCTTTTTTGCCTCTTTGCCGTCTGCTAGCGGACGGCAAAGAGGTGGCCCGTTAAGTTTTTCCCAAACGGGCGGGGGGTGGGGGCCACCTCACTCTTTGCCGTCCGCCAGCGGACGGCAAAGATTCTTTGCCGTCTACTGGCAGACGGCAAAGAGCTGGCAGATGGCAAAGAGCTTCTTTGCCGTCTGCCCTTTCTTTGCCGTCTGATTTTGGGTAGCTGATGGCAAAGAGCTTCTTTGCCGTCAGCTAGCGGACGACAAAGAGCTGGCAGATGGCAAATTAGCTGATTCCAGTAGTGCCTGGTCTTTTCTACTACCCCTCTCTGCACGAGAATGGGCGTATCCGCTTTCCTTTGATTAACCCGGCGTGCGATCGTCCCACTAGCCACCTTGCACGCTACATCACTGCTAGTTATCTCCTTAACTATGAGTTAGCTCGGGAGCTCTCACGCGCTCGCGCCGCTCTCGCTGCTGCTCGTATAAGGAACCCTCTTCCAGCTGTCATCTACACTTCTGCTCCTCCCACCTCCGTTCCTTCGACGACCCCGCAGAGTACCGTTAACCCTCTGGCGGTGAACCCTCACAGCGCTCCTGCTGCATGGTCTTCTCTTGTCACGACTCCTGCTGCTCCTATGCTTAGATCCCATCCACCGCCTGCCCCTGAGGGAGAGCCCTCGAGGCAGCTCCAGCGCACCTCTCTTCCCCCGGATGTATCTACTATCAGTTCAGGATCTGGGTCCGGCTCAGGAGACGAGCCTGCAGCAGCACCATCCGAGCAGTAGACCGCTAGAGTATCATTGTAGTCATGAGCATGATGTATGGCTGTAATCGCACTTGTCATGACGTGTAGTTTCATGTACGAGGGTAGTAGACCCATTGTGATGTTTACTTTCATGTTGGGACTATGTATAATTATGTTGGACTCTTTTATTCGACTTGGTTTCCATTCGTTGTTTTCTTCCGGGATTTGTCATTGGTTTTTCCCCCATTTTGGAATTTTCTCATCCTGGTTGCTATGTATTGGGAAAAATGAAAAATAGGATGCCGCGTGGAGGCAGCAGCAGTCAAGGTGGTGAGGATGTCCCTGTCCGTCGCTCCGCAAGACAGGCAGGACATTCCCCTGAGCCATACCAGCCACCTCCGCCTCCACCGCCAAAACCGCCTTCCACGGAGCAAATCCTGCGAATGTTTGAAGAAAGAAGGAGTAACGATCTGCTGGAAGTACTAAAAAGTGTACAAGTTATGGTTGGGCAGAATGGGAACCAGAATGGCCATCACTCTAAGCTGTCAGATTTTCAGCGAACCAATCCTCCCGGCTTCAGCCAAGTAATTGATCCATTGGATCCCGACGACTGGTTAAGGACCATTGAGAGGAAACTGGAGATTGCCCGCACTGAAGAAGGAGACAGGGTTCCTTTTGCAATGCATTATCTCGAAGGAGCTGCCGCTATATGGTGGGATAATGCCAAAGCAATATGGCCCGCGGACGAGGAAATTACTTGGACAAAATTCAAGGATCATTTCCGCAAGTATCATATTCCCACCGGAATCATGAAGATCAAGCAGCGCGAATTTCTCACTCTCACTCAAGGCAGCGCGACCGTCAACGAGTATCTGAACAAATTCAACCATTTGGCCCGCTATTCTCTTCATGATGTGGCAACAGAAGAGCGAAAGATCGACCGGTTTCTTGGAGGCCTGAATCAGCATCTCAGGTGCACTCTCAGCATGTTTGATTTCCCAGACTTCCTGACTCTGGTGAATAAGGCCCTCATCGCCAAGAGGGAACATAAGCTCCTGCATGACAACAAGCCAGCTGTTAATGACCACAAGCGCAAATTCGAGCCAAAGAACGATATGCAACCAGTGCAAAAGGCTCGTACTTGGCAACAGACTCAGGTAGAGTACAAACCCAATTGGCAGCAGAATGTCAACAAGACTACTACACAAGTCAAGAATGTCGTGACCAGCCTGGTGCGCGACGATTGTCAGCGCAACAATTCATGCTTCAGCTGTGGTCAAACCGAACACTACGCCCGACAGTGTCCCAAGAACACCAAGCACGTCGCTCCATTTCAGCCGCAAGTCAACTACATGGAGCCGTATTCCACCCCCGATATACTCCAAGCGCAAGTTCATCACATCTCCGCAGAGAAAGCCCAAGAGGACCCGGAAGTCGTCATTGGTATGTTTCTCGTTAACGACATCCAGCCATAATTTTATTTGACTCTGGGGCTTCCCACTCTTTTATTTCGCGGGGTTTTGCTTCCCAAAACAATTTTCCATGCTCGATTTTGGGAAAACACATGCTGGTACAATCCCCGGGATCCCTACTCAGAAGCAATCTCGTCTGCCGAAATTTGGAGATTGACATCAAGGGCGTCAAGTTTCCAACATCATTGATAATCATCGATTCCAACAAATTGGATGTCATTCTGGGCATGAATTGGTTGACCCAATACCAAGTCCGCATCAGCTGTGCGACCCGAGAAGTTACCCTGAAAGATATGGAAGGTCGCACTACTAGTTTTTATGCCCGCAAGCGCATCCGCACGAAATATATGCTTTTCGCAGCCGTGGCAGAAGAGGTGGAATTAATTCCAGTGGTCAGCGAGTATCCAGATGTATTTCCTGAAGAATTACCCAGCATGCCACGAGGCCGAGAATTGGAGTTTGCTATTGATCTGGTGCCTGGAACCACTCCGATACATAAGAAATATTATCGGATGCCTTCCTTAGAATTGGTGGAATTGAAGAAACAACTGGATGAGATGCTGCAGAAAGGATACATTCGTCCAAGCTCTTCACCATGGGGATCACCCGCAATCTTCGTGGAAAAAAAGGTTGGCAGTCTACGAATGTGCATAGACTACCGACAGCTGAATGACGTCACCATCAAAAACAAGTATCCACTACCGAGGATTGATGATCTGTTTGATCAACTCAGTGGGGCCAAAGTATTCTCAAAGATTGATTTGAGGACGGGATATCATCAACTCAAGATAAAGAAGGAAGATATTCCTAAGACCGCGTTCACCACTCGGTACGGTCTTTATGAATACACCGTTATGTCCTTCGGCCTCACCAACGCTCCTGCATTCTTTATGCATATTGAACAAGGTGTTTATGGACTTCTTGGACAAATTTGTGGTGGTGTTCATTGACGACATACTCATTTACTCCAAGAGCAAGGACGAACATAAGGAGCATCTTCGAGCAGTTCTGCAAAGGCTTCGCGATCATCAACTGTATGCCAAATTCAGCAAATGTGAGTTTTGGCTCCAACAAGTGGGATTCCTTGGACATATCCTCTCAGCAGAAGGAATCTCAGTGGACCCAAGCAAGGTAAAGGACGTACTTGATTGGTCCGCACGCACCACCGTCTCAGAAATCGGGAGTTTCCTTGGACTAGCCGGATATTATCGTCGGTTTATCGAAGGATTTTCCAAGATCGCCAAGCCAATGACGGAGCTCCTCAAGAAGGACAAGAAGTTCATATGGACTGAGGACTGCGAACGGAGCTTCAATGAGTTAAAAACCAGGCTGACATCGGCACCTGTATTAACTCTTCCCAACATCTACTGCAGTTTTGATGTTTACTGCGACACCTCCAGAAGAGGACTGGGGTGTTTACTCATGCAGGATGGCAAAGTGGTAGCCTATGCATCTCGCCAACTGCGGCAACATGAAGGAAACTATCCTACCCATGATTTGGAATTGGCCGCAGTGGTGCACGCTTTGAAAATCTGGAGACATTATCTGATTGGAAAGAAGTGCTAGATATTCACCGACCATAAGAGTCTCAAGTATATATTCACTCAGACCGACTTGAACCTTCGACAGCGAAGATGGCTCGAGTTGGTTAAGGACTATGACCTCGGAATAAATTATCACCCGGGCAAAGCTAATGTGGTGGCTGACGCCCTTAGCCGCAAACCAGCCAACCTTAATGCTCTAATGGATTCTTTACCTCCGGAGCTTTATGAAGAAATCATGCAGCTAAACTTGGTGATCACCAACGCCCGTCTTACCAACATATTGGAAGTTGCCCCCACTCTCAAAGAGGAAATCCGCAGTGCTCAGGCGGATGACAAGGTGTTACAAATATATGTTCAGAAGATGCACCAAGGGCATGCACCGGATTTCTCTATGGATCAGCAGGGTTCGCTAAGATTCCGCGGAAGACTTTGCGTACCCAACCACGAAAGTCTGAAGAAGAAAATATTGGCAGAAGCGCATGAAGCACCATACTCAATTCACCCCGGTGGTACCAAAATGTATGGGTACCTTCGTCAGATATTTTGGTGGGATGGAATGAAGAAAGACATCGCGTATTTTGTGGTCTGTTGCGACACATGCAATAAAGTAAAGGCGGAACATCAAAAGCCCGCCGAACTCCTTCAGCCTCTGCCGGTATCCCAATGAAAATGGGATGATATTTGCATGGATTTCATCACCGGATTGCCAAGGTCTCATCGAGGCAACGACGCGATATGGGTCATAGTGGACACCTTAACCAAGGTGGCACACTTCCTGCCTATCCGGACTACATACCGTGCAAATCAACTCGCACAGCTGTATGTATCAAGAATCGTCAGTCTACATGGAGTACCTAAGACTATCACCTCCGACAGAGGATCTCTTTTCACCTCCGCATTTTTGGCCCGACTACATCAAGCCTTGGGGACCGCTCTGAAGTACAGCATGGCTTATCATCCTCAAACAGATGGACAAACTGAGCGAGTAAATCAAATACTCGAGGATATGCTATGAGCCTGTACATTGGCCCAAGGAACCAAGTGGGAAGACTGTCTGCCCTACGCCGAGTTTTCCTACAACAACAGTTTCCAGGCCAGCTTGAAGATGTCACCCTATGAAGCCCAGTATGGCCAGAAATGTCGCACCCCATTGAGTTGGTCTCAAACCGGAGACAACCGCATTTTCAAGACTGATTTAATGCTTGAAGCAGAGAAGCGAGTCAAGGAAATCCGAGACAGACTGCAACTGGCCAAATCCCGACAGAAGAGCTACTATGATGCCAAACATCGTCAGATCAGCTTCGAACCCGGGGAACACGTATATCTCTGAGTCACCCCTATGAAAGGAGTCAAGAGATTGCAGACCCGAGGAAAATTGGCACCCAGATATATTGGCCCATTCCCCGTCATGGCTAGAGTCGGAACCGTTGCCTACCAGTTGGAATTGCCACGAGAATTGTCAGAAGTACACAACATGTTTCACATCTCACTGCTAAGAAGATGCATCTCGACACCGGAGAAAAGGACTGATATGTCAAATATGGAATTGGCTAAGGATTTGACTTATGAGGAAAAGCCAACCAGAATATTGGATCAGACAGAAAGGGTCACTCGCAGCAAAGAGATACGGTTTTACAAGGTTCAGTGGGAGCATCACACCGAAGAAGAAGCAACCTGGGAAAGAGAGGATTTTTTAAGGATTGCATACCCAGAATGGTTTTCTAAAGCAACCGAATCTCGAGGACGAGATTCATCCTAAGTGGGGGAGGTTTGTGACAGCCTGGATTTTGCCTTCTCTCTTTTGCCGAACTTGCCTTCTCTCTTTTTCCAGACTTGGTTTTCACCGTGGTTTTTGCCCTGATTTGATTTGGGTTTTGGATCAAATCAAATGGACTTGTCACTTGGGCATATCCTTGGCTTTCACCCAAGTGACCTATCTACCCTATTCCTCCCACAAATCCCAAAATAATCAAATGAATATTTTTCCTAAAAGGAAAATATTCATTTTTCTCTCTTAAACTCACTTCAGAACCTTGTGCTCCAAAGCAACCTCAATTTTTCTTGCTCAGAAAAAATTGAGATAATTCCTAAATATTCTTAGAACCCTGGCTCACCTTGCCATGCAAAAATATTGCATCACTTTTTGTAATATTTTTGCTGTAGAAAATCTTTTCACTTCGGGACCAGAAATGCACTTTGTACAGCAAGTGCATTTTTCCTTTAGCTTTTGGCCTTGAGCCTTCTTGAGCTTAAGCACCTTCCTAAGAAACCCTAAACCCCAGGAGATTAGCCCTAATGGCCTTCTAGAAGGTGGCCAAACTTGGCAACCAAGTTTCTGACCAGAAACTTGCCAGCTTGGTAGAGTCACGTCTGGTCGGCCTGGGTATGATCCATCACCCCTCCTTGACGTAACACTGCACGGTCGAGCGCTTACACAAGGTTTGGCCGCTCCTGGCCATCGTTTTGACCATGCCAGCATGGTGACCGCGCGAGGACACGACGCCTGGCAGCGTCTCGACGTGCTCTGGCTGTCGCTTTGCCCTTTGTTTCACGCGTGCTCGTTCCAGCGCTCGCCTCCGACTGCCGCACTGCGCCACAACCCTTGACCCATCAAGCTTGACCCCTCCCTTGCGCTCGCTGACGCCGGAGCCGCCGCAGCAAGCACGGGCGCGTCGCGTCCAAATCGGCACAGTGCGCGCGTGCACTTGTCCTCTTCCCCAACCGCCTCCTGTGCGCGTCCGCAAGCGTGGGCTAGCCCCTGAGTCGACGCAACATCTTTGCCCCTCGCGTTGGAGCTTCTCGTCGATGTTCGCTGCGTGTCTAGAACGCTCTAGCGGCGACACCTCCCCCCCTCCGCCCCGGCTATATATAGCGCCCCCGCCTCACTTGCTAGCCACGCACCACTCCACATCACCTCCACGAACACGTAGATGAGCAGAAGCTCGGTCGGGCAAGCCTCTGGCCGTCGCCCCGACCCGAGGACTCCGGCGATCCCCGCAGTCCAGTTGCCGCACTCCGGTGCCTCTCAAGCTCAAGCAGCTACTTGGGCGGGTCATTGGGGGTCTGCTGGTGCTGCCTGGACCCCGCCAAGCCCTCAAAGCTGCCTCTAGCCGCCGTCTTCAACCTCTCCGGCGAACTCCGTCCACCACCGAAGCTTGCGAGCTCGACTACGGCCAACTCCGTCCACCCCTCGCCAAGCCACTGGTACGGGCAGGGGCGCCGCGAGCCCCGCTTCCAATCTATCCCTCTAGCTTAGCCCCAAACCCCTCGTCGCCGGCGTGAGCCCCGGCGAAACGCCGCCCCTCCTCTGATCTCGATCCCCCTCTCTCTCCTGGAGGGCGGGGCCCAGTGTCAGCCTCACCACTCGCGCCCGAAGCAGTACGAGTGGAGGCGCACTCCTGCTTTACGCCTTCGACGTCACCCCCCATGATTTTCTGTTTACTCAAATTTAATTCAGAAATTTGACTAAACTTTGACCAGCCACCATTTCTAAACCATAAGTCCAAATGAATTGATTCTTTTTGCATTGTATTTGTTAGAGAAAGCTCTAGCAGCACACCAAAAGGTGAATTTTTCCTTGCTGTCTAGAATTTCTGGTGATTTTCAGAATGTGTTTTGACATTTATTTTTGTGGTTTTAAATTGTTTTTAGAAGGAGAAGCTTGTCTTGAAGCAAACCAAGAGGGGTATGATCCTCCTCTACACTAAGGCAAGCCACACCAGCATTTGGATGGTGTTATTTCAATATCTATGATTTTCTACTTGAATATGAGTTCTTATTTGCATTAACTTTTTGGTAAATTACTAGTTACTTTATTCTGTTAGAAATGCTTGTTTTAGTTACTGGATGCATGCATGAACTTGCTTGGTTAAGTAGAGTAAGATTTTTACACTATGCATATTGCTATGGAAATTAATGGTATTAATTTTACTAAATGATATTTTCATTTAAATAAAGAACTAATAAAATATTGCTTGTTGATAAAAATGAGGTATAACCAGAAAGTTTGATCCTTAGTGTTGCAAGATAATTATGTGGTTAAGTTTGATCCATGAACATGAGTTGTTTGCTTTGCATGACGAGTAGTTGCATGATTTCCGGTATTATGCCATTGTTAGTAATATTTTTTTCTTAAGAGTTAAACTTGATTAAGTTCAACTTGAATATGATGTTGATCACATCATGGTGCCACTGAATCGGGTTTTTAATTTAGTGCGACCACATTTACCTAATGGGAAGGTCTTGACTCGGTCCGTTGTTGTGGCTCTCGCCGGTGCCTCCCGCGAGGGAAGGTTATGGGCATGCATACCCTGGCCCGGTAGGCAGACATAACCTTGTGTGCTCGTTTTTGTTTTTATGGTACCTTGTCCCCGTTTGGGACCGTTTTGCCACGACGGTGGCCGTTGGTGTCTTTGGTAGACACGGGGCCACCCAAGACCTAGCCCTGAGAGGGAGATGGTCGGAGTGGCCGGGGAGAGTGCATGACAAAGGGAGGGTTTCGTCGGAATATTTTGGTCCACCCGAATCGGAGTGCGAGGCCAGGT
This sequence comes from Aegilops tauschii subsp. strangulata, assembly GCF_002575655.3. NCBI lineage: Eukaryota > Viridiplantae > Streptophyta > Magnoliopsida > Poales > Poaceae > Aegilops > Aegilops tauschii. The sequence continues at coordinate 455,241,778 of NC_053041.3, read as the reverse complement.
ATTCCGTAGTGTGGGTAAAGTGCGCTACCCCTGCAGAGTGTATTTAATCTATCGATAGCCGCGCCCTCGGTTATGGGCAAGACTCGGGAGTAAGTCACACCATGGATCAACTTTTATAATTAATCTTGCAAACTAGTAATTGTTGTGATGCATTGTTTCGTGGTGAACCTTGAACACTCGAGGTGTTCATGAGTGATTGGTTCCAGGTGTGACCCCAGTGTGGTCACCGTTTGGTTACGAGGTAACCGTCTGGTTAGCGAGTCCGTGTGACTCGGTGCGCTGTTTGGCTGCTTTGCATCTGTAGTATTTTCTTGCATTAGTTTAACCTGATTAATTATCATGATATTGTCTGTCATCGTGCTTATGTTTGTTGTGAGCTTGCAAGTACATTCAATGTACTGATCTGGCGTGTTATGCCAGCTTTCAGGCAAGTCGATTCGCATCGGAGCGCATCTCGTGTCTAGGCCGTGTCCACGTCGGTGTCCCTATGCTATGGAGTTCCGCTATGTCGTTCTTCCGCTGCCGCGTAGTTTCGTGTGATCGAGGCCCCAGCCATGTTCATTAAATAATGTACATACTGTCCAGCAGCACCGTGTGTGCCGCTTGGCCTCGAATCTCGATGTAATATCAGACCTATGTACCCCGCTAGTATCAATAAAGCGGTTATTTCTGTACCATGTTGTTGTGTATTGCCAGAAGACTCGATCTCTGGGCTGGCAATGCAGGGTAAACCGGTTGGTCTGAGCTGGGGTGCCACAATAGATTGGTAGGAAAAGACCATTGCTCGTCCCCGACCGCCACTCATAAGGAGGACAATCAAAAAAAAATCATGCTCCAACTTCATCACATAAGTTTCACCATACGTACGTGCATGCTATGGGGAAACACAAACTTTAACACAAGTATTTCTACCAACCCACAATTACTCACTAGCATGACTCTAATATCACAATCTCTATGTCTCAAAACAAATGCAAGGAATCAAACTTCTCATCTATTTAATGCACTTTATATGAAAGTTTTTATTATATCCCTCTTGGATGCCCATCATATTAGGACTAAATTCGTAACCTAAGAAAATTACCATGCTGTTTAAGACTCTCAAAATAATATAAGTGAAGCATGAGATTTCAACAAGGTCTATAAAATAAAACCACCCTCGTTCTCTAAAAAGTTATAAGTGAAGCACTGGAGCAAACTGCCTAGCTCAAAAGATATAAGTGAAGCGCATAGAGTATTCTAATAAATTCATGATTGATGTGTGTCCCTCAAAAAATGTGTGTACAACAAGGATGTGGTAAACTAGAAATAAAATAAAGCAAATACTCATATCATACAAGACACTCCAAGCAAAACACATATCATGTGGTGAATAAAAATATAGCCTCAAGTAAATTTTCCGATGGATTGAAGACAAAAGAGGGGATGCCATCCGGGGCATCCCCAAGCTTAGATGCTTGGTTGTCCCTGAATATTACCTTGGGGTGCCTTGGGCATCCCCAAGCTTAGGCTCTTTGCGCTCCTTATTCCGTTGTCCATCAAATCTTTAGCCAAAACTTGAAAACTTCATAACACAAAACTCAAGAGAAAACTCGTAAGATCTGTTAGTACAATAAAATAAATCACCACTTTTGGTAGCGTTGTGAACTCATTCTTAATTTATATTGGTGTTATATATACTGTATTCCAACTTACCCATGGTTCATACCCCCCGATACTACCCACAGATTCATTGAAATAAGCAAACAACACAAAGAAAACAGAATCTGTCGAAAACAAAACAGTCTGTAGTAATGTGGAAATGTTGTATACTTCTGTAACTCCAGAAATTCTATTAAATTAGGAAAACCTGGGAAATTTTTATATCAATATTGTGTAAAAAATTCAGATCAAAATCATGTTTATGTGAATTTTTAAAATTCTGGCAATGAGCAAAAAAGTTTTCGTTTTTCAGCAAGATCAAATGAACTATCACCGTAGACCATGCCAAAGGTCCTACTTGGCTCAGACACTAATTAAAACACCAAAACACAATTACTAAAGAGGTAATAATGTGTATTCTCATAAAAACATAAAATAAAAGTATTGGGTTGTCTCCCAACAAGCGCTTTTCTTTAAAGCCTTTTAGCCAGGCGTTGATAATTTTCATGATGCTCACATGAAAGATAGCAATTGAAACACGAAGAGAGCATCATGTAGCATGTGAGAAACAAGTTTAAGTCTAACATACTTCCTATGAATATGCATTTTATAATCAAACAAATTATCAAGACAAGCAAAAACTAGCATATGCAAGGAAGAAGAAAGAGACAATAGCAATCTCAACATAATGAGAGGTAATTTAGTAACATGAAAATTTCTACAACCATATTTCCCTCTCTCATAATAATTACATGTAGGATCGTATTCAAATTCAACAATATAGCTATCACATAACATATTCTCTACATGATCCACATGCATGCAAAGTTGACACTCTTCCAAAATAGTGGGATTATCATCAAATAAAGTCATGACCTCTCCAAGCCCACTTTTATATAAAAAATCATAAGATTGATCACTCTCCAAAGTAGCGGGATCATTAGTACCTAGAGTTGACACCCTTCCAAACCCACTTCCAATATTATTGCAAACATATTCATCATGAGGCTTAAATAAATTTTCAAGATCATAAGAAGAATCACCACAATCATGATCATTGCAATATGTAGTGGACTGATGTCTACTACTCAATCTTCTTCTTGTAGACTCGTGTTGGTCCTCCAAGCGCAGAGTTCTGTAGGACAGTAGCAAACTTCCCTCAAGTAGATGACCTAAGGTTTATCAATCCGTGGGAGGCGTAGGATGAAGATGGTCTCTCTTAAACAACCCTGCAACAAAATAACGAAAGAGTCTCTTGTGTCCCCAACACACGCAATACAATGGTAAATTGTATAGGTGCACTAGTTAGGCAAAGAGGTGGTGATACAAGTGTAATATGGATGGTAGATATAGGTTTTTGTAATCTGAAAATATAAAAACAGCAAGGTAGCAAGTGGTAAAAGTGAGCGAAAACGGTATTGCAATGCTTGAAAACAAGGCCTAGGGTTCATACTTTCACTAGTGCAAGTTCTCTCAACAACGATAACATAATTAGATCATATGGAAATCCCTCGACATGCGACAAAAGTCACTCCAAAGTTCCTATCGCGGAGAACATAAGATGAAATTGCTTGTAGGGTACACCTCAAAGTTATTCTTTCCAATCAATCCATTGAGCTATTCCAAGTGTCACAAACAGCCCTAGAGTTCATAGTAAAATAACACCATATGACACACATCAATCAACCCTAATGTCACCTAGATACTCCAATGTCACCACAAGTATCCGTGGGTCAATTACACGATATGCATCAAAGAACTTCATATACATAATATTCAATCCATCACAAAGAACCTCAAAGAGTGCCCCAAGATTCCTACCAGAGAAACAAGGACGAAAACATGCATCAACCCCTATGGATAGATTACCCCAATGTCACCTCGGGAATCCACGAGTTGAGTGCCAAAACATACATCAAGTGAATCAATAGAACACCCAATTGTCACCACGGGTATCCCACGCAAGACATACATCAAGTGTTCTCAAATCCATAATAGTATTCAATCCGATAATAGTGAAACCTCAAAGGTAAAACTCAATTCATCACAAGAAGATAGAGGGGGAGAAACACCATATGATCCAACTATAATAACAAAGCTCGCGGTACCTCAAAATCATGTCAAATCAAGAACACGAGAGAGAGAGAGAGATCAAACAGATAGCTACTGGTACATACCCTCAGCCCCGAGGGAGAACTACTCCCTCCTCGTCATGGAGAGCGCCGGGATCATGAAGATGACCACCGATGATGGTTTCCCCCTCGGCAGGGTGCCGTAACGGGCTCCCGATTGTTTTTTCATGGCTACAGAGGCTTGCGGCAGCGGAACTCCCGATCTAGGTTTCTTTCTGGGGGTTTCGTGATTTATAGGAATTTTGGTGTCGGTTTCAAGTCAGGGGGTCCACGAGTCAGCGACAAGGCAGGGGGCGCGCCCTCCACCCTTGTCATTGACTCGGGACTCTTCTGGCCCAACTCTTTTGCTTTGGGGGCTTCTTCTGGTCCATAAAAAATCACCGTAAATTTTCAGCTCATTTGGACTCCGTTTGATATTCCTTCTCTGTAAAACACAAAAATAAGGAAAAACAGAAACTGGCACTAGGCTCTAGTTAATAGGTTAGTCCCAAAAATAATATAAAATAGCATATAAATGAATATAAAACATCCAAGATGGATAATATAATAGCATGGAACAATAAAAATTATAGATACGTTGGGGACGTATCACGGACATATCAAAATTAGCATCCCCATGCTTAGGGTTTTGCATATTATTAGCACAACTGACATTAATAAGATTTATAATAACATCATTGCAATCATGCTTTTTATTCAAAGAGCTATGGTGAATCACTTCATAAATTTCTTCTTTTAACACTTCATCACAAATTTCAGATTCACCAATCTCAAGCAAAACTTCATAAAGATAATCTAGTGCACTCAACTCACTAGCAATTGGTTCATCATAATTGGATCTCTTAAAAATATTAGCAAGTGAATGAGTATCCATAAAAATTTTTGCGTTGTGATGTTCAATAAATACACAACTATTCCAAGCGAACAAGCAAACAAACCAAGTAAGACTTAAAAGGCAAATATTTTTGTGTTTTTCTAAAAATGTTTTAGAAGTGGGGGAGAGGAAAACGAGAGGCAAATGACCAATGTTGTAATTCAAGAAATGAGATTTTATGATGGGTACTTGGTAGGCTTGATGTAGAACCAACCCGGCAACGGCGCCAGAAATTCTTCCTGCTACTTCTTGAGCTTGCATTGGTTTTTCCCTTGAAGAGGAAATGGTGATGCAGCAAAGTAGAGATACGTATTTCCCTCAGTTTGAGAACCAAGGTATCAATCCAGTAGAAGGTACAAGCAAGTCTCCAATCTATGCACCTGCACAAACAATCAAACACTTGCACCCAACACGATAAAGGGGTTGTCAATCCCTTCACGGTCACTTTCAAGGATGAGATCTGATAGAGATAGATATAATAGATTACTAAAACATAAAACAAAGTAAAAGTAAATAAATTGCATCATGGTATTTTTGGGTTTTTTCGTTTATAGATCAGAAAATATATGACGGAAAATAGACCCGGGGGCCATAGGTTTCACTAGAGGCATCTCTCTTGAAGAAAGCATATGGTGGGTAAACAAATTACGTTCAGCAATTGATAGAAAAGCGCGAAGTTATGACGATATCTAAGGCAATGATCATGAATACAAGCATCACGTCCATGACAAGTAGACCGACTCCTACCTGCATCTACTACTATTACTCCACACATCGACCGCTATCCAGCATGCATCTAGTGTCAGGGGAAACGACACCTATGGGATCCCTCGGGGAATCCCTTCGACGGTTGGCGGGGCATGGAGCTGCGCAAAGAGCGGGTCTAGAAGATCAACGCGAGGGGATTTTTACCTAGGTTCGGGCCGCAAACGATGCGTAAAACCCTAGTCCTGCTTTGTGTGTATTTAGTGTTCTTGAGCTCTTGAACTACCTGCGGTGCACGCCTAGTCCAAAAAGTTTGAATCCTTCTCCAGTATGCCTCGGGCCTCCTTTTATATGTCAAAGGGGTTGCCACAATGGCACACAGGAGGTGGAAAGTATCTACAGTGTTACAAGTTTATCACCTGGCACCGTAGGACAAACGCATTTAATGTGCTGCCTATGTGCCCTCTTGCTTTATCGGGGATGACAACGAAGCTCGTCCCGTCCGTCGCCGACTCGCCTCGCTTTGACGCGCGTCCAAGCTGACGAGGCATGCAGCGCCACACTAGCTGGCTAGCTGCTGAGCTGGTGCGGTGACAGGGTCTTCACGAAGATCTGCATGCCACCACGTAGGTGCTTGGTTAGTTGGCCTAGAAGTTGCATGCTGCCACGCAGGCGCTTGCCTAGTTGGCGGGCTGGCCAAAACGTCAGAATGGGCGTGGGGCAGCGAAACTTTGGCAGGTGCGGGCCTGGCCTCGGCCTCGCAGACGACCCCGGCAAAGGTCTTGCCGGGGTCTCGTGGGCGTCCCCGGGAAGGGTCTTGCCGTGGGCTCGCGAGCGTCCCCGGCAAGGATCTTGCTGGGAGTCTTTAGCCGTCCCCAGCAAGGATCTTGCCGGCGGTCTTCGTCTTTTGGTTCTCATCTAGGCTTGCAGGCCCTTGTTCATCACAAAGATCTGCATGCCACCAAGCAAGCGCTACTGAGTCTTTGTCTCGACGTTGTCTATGGTGTCAGAACTCTTAGGATCAAGGGTGGCGGCCTTGTGTGTGTTGGGCAAGTTGCCCTGGCAAGGCTCTTGCCGGGGCTATGTAGGCCGCCCCAGCAAGGGCCTTGCCAGGGGAAGCCCATCTTGTCCCTTTGCTCTTCATGCTTCTGGTTTGAGTGCTGCCTTGGCAGTCTCGTATCCTTTGCCTGCTCTACCGCGCCAAGCATGGCCGCGGGTGAGGCTACGACTGCCCGTGCACAAGTAAAGGGGTACAGAAAGGCCCCTACTTTTGTACACTGGCAGGAGCCCCCGGGCCTGGGCCACACATAAGCGCAGATGCGTTGTTGGGCTAGGCCCAAAATGGTGCGCGGGCACGCATGGCAGAGTTTTTACTGCAGTAACTCCCTCGCTAGTTGCGCTTCCCCATGACCCGCATTGAGTGCGTGACGTGGGGGTCGTGCGTGGGACGGTCGCAGCACGCTTGCGTCACCCTGCGGTGAATAGAAAAAAGGTGGCCCGTGCCTTCCCCATAAAAAAGAGGAAGCCGCAGGGGCGCGGCTCATTTACTAAGTGGACTCGGGTCGTGGCCATCATGGCGCCCGCGCCCCACGATCACGGGGTGGGAAACGGCCGTTCCACTTGCCTTCTTAACCCTCGCCCGCTCGCCACGTGTCCCCCATACCTCAGGGAGGGTAGGTGGCGGATACGGAGGGCACGAGCATTAATGCCGAGGTGGGAAGCCGGTCGTTGCTGATTGGAGCAGCGGGTCTGTCATGATTCCCCGCGCCTCTGGTGGCTGGATTGGTCGAGCGGGGCGGCCGCCCTTAGGTTGGGGGGGCAGCCCTCGGCCCCATCACTCTATAAAAAGGGGAGAGGGAAGACGTCTTTCTGCATTCGTCTCCTTCAAGCTTGATCCCTTTCTTCCCTTCGCCATGTTGAGAGGGCGCGCCGGCGCTCTAGTGGCGGCGACGAGGGCTTCTGCTCGATAGCGTGTCCCCCGTCCTCTGAAGCTCATGGCAGCAGAGCCTGCTGCGAGAGGAGGAGGAGGGAGGGGCGAGGCCGAGGCTGCCGTGGCGCTCGGGGGAGAGGAGGACGGGGCGGCGCACCAGCCGCGCCTCCGCCACTGGCCCTTCCCCCCAATGGAGGGCCATGCCGGAGACCAGCCCTGCGAGTTCTTCATCAGGCTGTACAAGCCGGTGTGCGGTCACCTCCGCCTCCCAACCCCGTTTGCTCGGGTAATGGAGCTTGACCCGCCGCAGGCTTTGAAGCTGCATATGAGGGGCTGCGGGAATGGCAGCATGCGGGTCGACGCCGACTTCCCCGCCCCTCATGTCATGTATCTCCACCATGGGTGGAAGACCTTTGCCCGCGCCCATAACCTGTCAGAGGGGCTCGTCCTCCATTTCAAATTAATGGAGAACGGCGTGCTCTCCGTCAAGGTTTTCGGGCACTTGGGAACCCGCTTACGGTGCTGCGCGGAGAGCTCCATCGACAATGAAACGTCCTCCTCGGGCGAGAGTGACGAGGAGGACAGCAACAGCAACGATGAGGGTAGCAGGCGGGAGGATGCCGATTCCGACTCCGGTTGACCATTGGCGGCAGCTCCGTCATCGGCGTCGCCTTCCCCCCTCGCCAAGCGCCTTGCCGAGGGTCATCCCTGCCATGCTCTCCATCGGCGTGTTCCCCGTCACCCCTTCTTTGCCTTCACCTGCCGCACCTGGGAGGAAAGGGGCAAGAACGGGGATCACGGGGCACTTATCTTTCTTTTAAACTTGTAGGCACTTGCCGAATTTTAATTTCTAAGTAATGTAATCTCTCGAGCCCATGCTTGTGTCCTATAACATTCGTACTTGTATCAATATGTCAATGAAAAAAGACCAGCCTTGCCGGGAACCCGTGCACGTATACATTCGTGCAGAAGCGAAATGCCCCCTTAACACAAATAAACGAGTCCTCTCGGCAAGCCGTCTTGCCGGTGCCCTCTGCGCCTGCCGGAGAATCACATCTGTCGGGTTACAGACAAAGGGTCTAGCCCCTCGTCAATCTCCTTTTAGCAAGGGCTACTACGAGCATTCCGACCAAAGCAGCGTTTGGGCCAGGGATGGGAGCACGCGAGTTTTTAAAAGAGAGTGGCAAGGTTTTCTAATGCACAAGTCACAGGTTACGAACATGAATGGGCAAGAGGTAAAATTTATCTATTTGGTTTGCCGGGGATCGTCGTGCCGGGCGGTCTTCTTAACATCTTGCCGGAGCTGGGCCCTTGGCGGGATCGAGTGTCCTTGCCGTGGTTGGAAAGAAGAGAGGGCAAGAGCATGGAACCTTGGAGGTCCATTAACATTTGTTGGAATCAAAAAGTAGTACAATATCCTGGACAAGCAAGCATATACGTATACACATAAACATGGACATCAACAGGAAACTGTACGTACTAAGGGTTTACTTTCCCCGACTGCGCACAGGGTCTGCGCCTGGCTCTGTACATAGGGTTACATGCCTTGCCGGCAAGGCTTGTACAAAACGGGGGTTGCCGGGGCTCCCGACAACCGCGCCTTAGGGGTAAAATTTGCGAAGATGTTCGATATTCTAGGAATTGCTCACCGGAATGCCATCTTCGGTCTCCAGGCGGACTGCGCCGGGCCTGGTGACTCGTATTACCCAATAAGGGCCTTCCCACTTTGGCATCAACTTGTTTGAAGTCTTGGCGGATTGGATTCGCCGAAGAACAAGGTCGCCTTCCTCAAGGCTTCGGGCGTGAACCTTGCGGCTATGGTAGCGGCGCAAGGCTTGCTGGTAGTGAGCAGCTCGCACAATAGCCTGAAGACAATCTTCCTCAAGGAGAGTCGCATCATCTTGGCGCAATAGCTCTTGCTCAAGCTCATCATAAGCGAGCACTCGAGGTGACCCGGATATGAGTTCCGTGGGGAGAACCGCTTCTGCCCCGTATACCAGGGCAAAGGGTGTCTGGCCAGTGGCTCGATTTGGTATCGTTCTGATTGACCAAAGAACTGTTGGAAACTCATCGATCCAGCGCCTTCCGCACTTGTGTAGCCTGTCAAAAGTTCTGGTCTTGAGGCCTCGCAACACTTCTGCATTCGCCCTCTCAGCCTGGCTGTTACTTCTGGGATGAGCATCAGAAGCAAATTAAACCTTGTCGCCGAGGTCTTGAATGTACTGCATGAAGGTGCGGCTCGTGAACTGCGTGCCATTGTCGGTGATGACTCTATTCGGCGCACCAAAATGGCAGACTAGTCCCTTGAAGAACTTGACGGCTGATTGTGCTTTCACCTTTCTCACCGGTTTCACTTCCGGCCACTTTGTGAACTTGTCGATTGCGACGCACAAGTACTCAAAGCCCCCGACGGCACGGGGAAAGGGAGAGGGATTGGTTGAAGGGCTTGGGCTGGCTGATGAAGCTTCTTTGAATGGAACTGGCATGCTTCACACTTGGTTCCTAGTGCAGTTGCACCCTAGAGAGCGGTGGGCCAGAAGAAACCTTTCTGGAATGCTTTGCCGGCAATGGCTCTTGACCCTATGTGGGAGCCACACATGCCTCCATGTATCTCTGACAACAGCTTCAGTTCGTCCTCCTGAGGAATGCACTTCAGTTTCACGCCATTCGGTCTCCTTCTGTATAGGGCATCATCCACAAACTGGTACATGTTGGACCGGCGGGCTACTTTCTCTGCCTCTTCCTGTTCCTCGGGGAGTTCCCCTGTTTGGAGGAAATGGACGGTGCGCTGTGCCCATGCTGGAGCCTGGGGCATGACGGAAGGACTAAAGGATCATCTTCGGCTGTAGGGGCAGCTACCTCTACGGTCAGGGCTTGGGGCCCTGCCGGAGGTTTGCTGCTCCCCGGCAAGCCTGGGGCACCCGGCAATGTCCTTGCTGGCGGCTCCTGGGAGCTCAGCGAGAAAGTACTTGCCGGGGCCTGCCTTCCTTCGTTTGTTCTGTCCTGCTGACGGCTCAACGGATGGATGGGTTAATGGAAGCACAAAGGTACATGGTTCCACATGCAACTTGAGGGCAGCGCGTTTCGATAAGTCGTCAGCAATGCTGTTCTCTGCTCGGGGAACATGCTCTGCTTGTAGATCGTCAAAACGCTCCTCCAACTTCCTCACCTCATCCACATAGGCCTTCATCAACGGGCTCTGGTAATCCTTGTTAACTTGCTTGACGACAAGCTGCGAATCACCTCTAATGATGAGCTTCCGGATTCTGAGGTCTGCTGTGATCCTGAGACCGGCAAGCAATCCCTCACACTCCGTCATGTTGTTCGTTGATTTCTCCTAGGGAAAGTGCATCTGGACTACGTACTTGAGGCGCTCTCCGGTGGGTGCGACGAGTAGCACGCCGGCACCAGCACCTTGCAGCGAGAAATCTCCATCAAAGTACATTATCCAATCATGGCTCGTCTCCTTGCCGGGAAGGGTGGTCTCTTGAATCTTTTCGTCAGGCGTTGAGGTCCATTCTGCTATGAACTCTGCCAAGGCTCGGCTCTTGATTGTTGAAGTACTTTCAAACCTGAGGCCGAAGCTCGACAGTTCCAACGCCCATTCCACGATCCTCCCAGTTGCATCCGGGTTGTGCAAGATTTGTTGCAAAAGGAGGCGGGTGACGACGGTGATCTCATGCGCTTGGAAGTAGTGACGCAGCTTTCTCGAGGCCATGAGGAGGACGAAAAGTAGCTTCTGTATACCAAAATATCTTGTTCTAGCCCCATGCAAGAGGGAACTGAAAAAATAGACTGGGTGCTGCATCACCTTCTTCTTCTGTTCAACTTCGCCCACCTGCGCAGACTCTATCTTGCCGGGACTAGGCCTTGCCGGCATCAGGCCCTGCCGGGGAAAGCTCTGACCCATCACCCGACGGCTCCACTGCTACTGCTGCTTCTTCCTCACATTCTCTCTGTGCCACTAGCGCAGCATTGACCACTTGATTCGTTGCCGCTAGATATAGCATCAACGACCCTTGCAGTTTAGGTGCGACTAGTATTGGCGTGGAGGAGAGGTACTTCTTCAAATCTTGCAGCGCTGCCTCTGCCTCCGGAGTCTATTTCATTGGACCCGCCTTTTTCAAAACTTTGAAAAAGGGGAGGGCACGCTCATCAGACTTGGAGATGAACCTACTTATAGCAGCAACGCAGCCGGCGAGCCTACGGACGTCTTTGACCCGTCTTGGCGCCTCAATCTTCTCAATCGCTTTAATCTTGTCGGGGTTTACTCCGATTCCGCGTTGAGACACAAAGAACCCAAGAAGTTTGCCGGATGGGACGCCAAACACGCACTTCTCTGGGTTGAGCTTGAGGTTGATCTTGTGCAGGTTGGCAAATGTTTCCTCCAGATCCTGCATGAGCGTGGCCTTGTCCTTGGTTTTGACTACTATATCATCCATATAGGCTTCCATATTTCTATGCAGCTGGGGCTCAAAACCAATTTGGACTGCTCGGGCAAATGTCGAAACAACGCTTTTCAACCCGAAAGGCATCCGTACAAAACAGTACGTACCACATGGGGTGATGAACGCAGTCTTCTCTTCATCTTCCTTCATCATGAAGATCTGGTGATATCCTAGGTAGGCGTCGAGGAACGACAGCAGGTCACACCCGACAATGGATTCCACTATCTGGTCTATGCATGGCAGAGGGAAAGGATCCTTTGAACATGATTTATTGATATCTGTGTAGTCAATACACAGCCTCCATTTCCTAGTTGCCTTACGCACTACCACTGGATTGGCCAACCACGTGGGGTGGAGCACTCCTCTGACTAATCCTGCCGCCTCCAACTTCCTGATCTCCTCGATGATGAACTCTTGTCGCTCCAAAGCTCGCTTTCTGACCTTCTGCTTGATGGGCCGCGCATGGGGACAGACAGCAAGGTGGTGCTCAATCACCTCCCTGGGAACGCCGAGGATGTCGGATGCTTGCCATGCAAACACGTCGACATTCGCCCGCAGGAAGGCAACGAGCGTGCTTTCCTATTTGCTGTCATGGTGGAGCTTATGGTAAAAGCTCCACCCGTGCCATCCTCCTTGACGGGCACCTTCTTGGTTTCTGGTGGGGCCGCATTGGACCTCTTGCTCCCGCTAGCAGAGCTCTCTGGCACGTCCTCAATGGGAACGCGGCGCTCCAAAGAGGCGCGTTTGCCGCAGGAGGTGCAGGAGTCCTTGCCGGGGTCGAAAGTCTTGCCGGAACGGGCCTTGCCGGTAGAGGAAGAGGCCTTGCCGGCTTTCTTCCCTCCCTAGGCCTCTGCAGCAGGAACAAGTGCCCTGGCGGCAGCTGCTGCAACTGCCTCCCGGCAGAGTTGGTCGGCGCAGATGAGCGCGTCTTTCTTGTCAGAGGGGACGGTGATGATGCTCATCGGCCCGGGCATCTTCAACGTGTTGTAGGCGTAATGTGATGCCTCCATAAACTTGGCCAACGCTGGGCGGCCGAGGATCCCATTATAGGGCAAGGGGATCTTGGCAACATCAAAAACAATCTTCTCCGTCCGATTGTTCGGCTTGCCCCCAAATGTGACAGGCAATGTGACTTTGCCCTTCGGCTGACTCCTCCCCGGGTTGACCCCTTGAAACATGCCCGTCTCCTCGAGATCTCCATCGGGGATTTGCAGCCTCTCGATCACGGCGGGCAAGATCAAGTTCAGACCAGCCCCACCATCAACTAGAATTTTCGTCCCCTTGAGGTTGCGTATTGTTGGTGAAACCAACAACGGCAAGCACCCGACCGCAGTTGTGCGGTCAGGGTGATCCTCGGTGTCAAAAATGATAGACGTGCTGGACCACTTCAGTGGCCTCTTGGCATCGAACGATGGCTCCGCCGTAGTGACTTCACGTGCCCACTGCTTTAGTTGGCTGTGAGAGGTGTGCAACAAGGTGCCACCATCGACGCACATGGCCTCCGTAGCTTTCTGGAACTCGTGCTCACCGGACTCATCATCCTGATCATGATCATCATCTTCCTCCTTCTTGTCGTGGCCTCGAGCGGGCCACTCTTGTTGATTATCCTTGTCGAGGCGGCCTCCTCGACCACCACGCTTCTTGCCGGACCCGCCAGCATCGTCCTGGCCCTTCTCCTTATCGCGCCTCTCATACTCAGCTTTCTGCTTCTCTGTGAGCAGCCCAACCTGGCGGCAATTCTGGAGGTCATGGCCCTTGGTGCAATGGATCTTGCAGTACTGCTTGTCGGAGCCTCCCGGCTTGTCGGCATCCGCCAAGACCCGGCAGGTGGCGCACCGGGCAACTTCCTTGTCAGGGTCATCAACCTTGGCTTTCTTGGCAGCGTCGGGGTCATCGGATCCCTCGACAGCAAGCACGGTCTTACCCTTACGCTTCCTATTGCGGTGTCGGCCCTTTTTTGCCGGGGCGACGGCGTCTTCGTCTGTGGAGTCGGTTTCCACGGCGGCATCTTCACCGGGGTATTTCCTTCCTTCTTTAGCCCGAGCGCACCTATCGGCCGGAACAAAAAGCTTGGCTACATCCTTAACCTTGTTCATCGCCAGCTCCTCGCGCATCTTGCGGTTGCACACATTCTGATGGAATGCACTAATGACAGCGGCGGGATGAACATCTGGGATGTTCATCTGCACGTGGCTGAACCTTTGTATGTACTTGCATAGGGATTCGTCGTCCTTCTAGGGGATGACATGCAAATCACTTGCCTGGCCAGGAGCTTGGTGGCCTCCGGTAAAGGCGCCAACAAACTCGTGGCACAGATCCGACCAAGAAGAAATGGAATCCATTGGCAGGTGGATCAACCATGACATGACGTTGGGCTTAAGTGCCAACTGGAAATAATTGGCAAGCACCTTGTCGTCGCGAGCCCCGGCAGCTTGCATCGCAATAGTGTAGATGCTGAGGAACTCCGACGGGTGAGTCTTGCCGTTGTACTTTTCTCCGACCTCAGGCTTGAACGTGCGGGTGGGTGGGCCACTGGAATTGCCGCAGCTCACAGGTAAAGGCTGGACAACCCACCTCGTAAGGTAGGTCACCGGCACCCCCCGGCGCTGGGCGGTCCATAATGGGTCCCGCGCGCCTATCTGACTGATGGCGCGCTTCCCGCCGCCGCTCGATAGTGGTTCGAGCGTCTTCTTGAGCTCGCTCCCAAAGAACTTGACGTTGGTCGCAGTGGGCTCGCGGGTCAGATGACACCGTGGAAACGTTGTCGCGAGCGTCGGCCCGACGAGCCGGCGGCTGCTCCTGCAGGCGTGGAGGAGGAGAGTGCACCATGGTCGCAGCGTCTCCGGTCCTTCCACTGCCAGCATGCACCGGCTCGACAGAGCACCGGCATGAGGGTCCCGCTAGTCGCGGCTCACCTTTATTGGCGAAGCTGATGAGGCTCCGAATGGTGGCCCTCCACTCGTCGAGCTTCTCTACAGCTAGAGGGAAGTCAAGGAGTAGTTGCACGCGCGCCAACGCTTCCGCTGGCGTGGATGGTGGCGAAAGCTACGTGGACCAAGATGCGCTCCGACTTCTAACCACGTTAGAAGGAGCTATATCATGGTCTCGCTGTCGTGCGTCGTTTCTGCCAGCGTCTGGGCGCGCATGCTGGCCCAGTGCGTCTTGAGAGCGATGCAAAGGGCTCTTCCCGTGGCGGTGCCCGGAGGCACCGACGTCGCGGCGTTGCTCGTCATGTGTGGCCTGGGAAGGCCGCAGTGCGGGCGCCGGCTGGGGTGTCCAGGAGGTCACTGCACCGCCCGTGGGCAGCACGGCCCCGCCACCAGACCCAGCGGCGTGCGGCTCATCGTCTCGGGCATGTACGATGCCGCTCGCCTGGCTCCGATTGCCAGAGTGTCATGGATGCTCGCGGGCCACGCCTCCGCCACCATCCGTGGCCGCCCCATAGCCCGCCCGCGCTGGGACGGGCGGTTCAGCCCCAGACGAACCGATCGCCGTGATCACCTTCTTCTTGGGAGCCATCCCAATGAAGGAGTTGATGCGTTGACTTCAAACCCAGATTTTCACAGCCCCAGCGCCCCCTACCTGGCGCGCCAATGATGTCGGGGGAAACGACACCTATGGGATCCCTCGGGGAATCCCTTCTACGGTTGGCGGGGCGTGGAGCTGCGCAAAGAGCGGGTCTATAAGAGCAACGCGAGGGGATTTTTTCCCAGGTTCGCGCCGCAAACGATGCATAAAACCCTAGTCCTGCTTTGTGTGTATTTAGTGTTCTTGAGCTCTTGAACTAGCTGCGGTGCACGCCTAGTCCAAAAAGTCCGAATCCTTCTCCAGAACGCCTCGGGCCTCCTTTTATATGTCAAAGGGGTTGCCACAGTGGCACACAAGTGGTGGAAAGTATCTACAGTGTTGCAAGTTTATCACCTGGCACCGTAGGACAAATGCATTTAATGCGCTGCCTAGATGCCCTCTTGCTTTATTGGGGACGGCAACGAAGCTCGTCCCGTCCATCGCCGCCTCGCCTCGCTTTGACGCGCGTCCAAGCTCACGAGGCATGCAGCGCCACACTGGCTGGCTGGCTACTGAGCTGGTGCGGTGACAGGGTCTTCACGAAGATTTGCCAGCCACCACGCAGGTGCTTGGCTAGTTGGCCTAGAAGTTGCATGCTGCCACGTAGGCGCTTGCCTAGTTGGCGGGCTGGCCAAAACGTCGGAACGGGCGCGGGGCAGCGAAACTTTGGTAGGTGCGGGCCTGGTCTCGGCCTCGCAGACGCCCCCGGCAAGGGTCTTGCTGGGGTCTCGTGGGCGTCCCCGGCAAGGGTCTTGTCGAGGGCTCGCGAGCGTCCCCGACAAGGATCTTGCCGGGGGTCTTCGGCCGTCCCCAGCAAGGATCTTGCTGAGGGTCTTCGTCTTCTAGTTCTCATCTAGGCTTGCAGGCCCTTGGTCTTCACAAAGATCTGCATGCCACCAAGCAAGCGCCCCCGAGTCTTGGTCTCGACGTTGTCGACGGTGTCAGAACTCTCAGGCTCAAGGGTGGCGCCCTTGCTGGTGTTGGGTAAGTTGCCCTGGCAAGGCTCTTGCCGGGGCTATGTAGGCCGCCCCGACAAGGGCCTTGCCAAGGGAAGCCCATCTTGTCCCTTTGCTCTTCATGCTTCTGGTTCGAGTGCTGCCTTGGCAGTCTCATATCCTTTGCCTCCTCTGCCGCGCCAAGCACGACCGCGGGTGAGGCTACTACTGCTTGTGCACAAGTAAAGGGGTATAGAAAGGCCCCTACTTTTGTACACCGACATCTAGATTATTAAGTTCATAAGAGTGGAGTAACGGCTTAAGTAAGATGACATGATGTAGAGGGATAAGCTCAAGCAAAATGATGTGAACCCCATCTTTTTATCCTAGATGGCAACAATACAATACGTGCCTCGCTACCCCTACTATGTCAATGGGTGAGGACACCGCAAGATTGAACCCAAAACTAAGCACCTCTCCTAGTGAAATAAAAACCAATCTAGTTGGCCAAACCAAACCAATAGTTCGAAGAGAAATACAAGGATATCTTAATCATGCATAAAAGAGTTCAAAGAAGACTCAAATAATATTCATAGATAAGCTGATCATAAATCCACAATTCATGGGATCTCAACAAGCACACCGCAAAAAAGTATTACACTGAATAGATCTCCAAGAACATCGAGGAGAACATTGTATTGAAGATCAAAGAGAGAGAAGAATCCATCTAGCTACTTGCTATGGAGCCGTAGGTTTGTGGTAAACTACTCACACATCATCGGTAGGGAAGCAAGGTTGATGTAGAGGCCCTCTATGATCGAATCCCCCTCCGGCAGATCACTGGAAAAGGCCCCAAGATGGGATCTCACGGGAGCAGAGGCTTGCGGCGGCGGAAAAGTGTTTTGGTGGATGCCTCTGATGTTGGGGGAATATTTGGGAATTTATAGTGCAAAGATTAGGGTTGGAGTACTCCCGAGGGGCCCATAAGACCTCTAGGCGTGCCCCCCTGGGGCGCGCCTAGCAGGCTTGTGGCCTCCTCGAAGATCTTCTGACCCCCTCTTCAAGCTCCGTGGATGTCTTCTCGTCCAAGAAAAATCATCGCGAAAATTTTATTCCGTTTGGACTCCGTTTGATATTCCTTTTATGTAAAACTCAAAAACAAGGAAAAAACAGAAACTGGCACTAGTCTCTGGGTTAATAAGTTAGACCCAAAAATAATATAAAATGGCATATTAATGCATATAAAACATCCAAAACAGATAATATAATAGCAGGGAACAATAAAAAATTATAGATATGTTGGAGACGTATCAAAGTACCTGAAAAGGACCAAGGATATGTTTCTCGTTTATGGAGGTGATGAAGAGCTCGTCGTAAAGGGTTACGTCGATGCTAGCTTCGACACAGATTCGGATGACTCTAAGTCGCAAATCGGATTCGTATTTATATTGAGTGGTGGAGCTGTTAGTTGGTGTAGTTCTAAGCAGAGCGTCGTGGCGGGATCTACATGTGAAGCAGAGTACATAGCTGTTTTGGAAGCAGTGCATGAAGGAGTCTGGATGAAGGAGTTCATATCTGACCTGGGTGTAATTCCTAATGCATCGAGTCCAATGACAATGTTTTGTGACAACACTGGAGCAATTGCCTTAGCAAAGGGGTCCAGGTTTCACAAGAGAACCAAACACGTCAAGCGATGCTTTAACTCCATTCATGAAAAGGTCAAGGATGGAGACATAGAAATTTGCAAAGTACATACGAATCTGAATGTGGCAGACCCATTGACTAAACCTCTTCCGCGGGCAAAACATGATCAGCACCAAGACTCCAGGGGTGTTAGAATCATTACTATGTAATCTAGATTATTGACTCTAGTGCAAGTGGGAGTGAGGGAGTTATGAACTGAGGGGTCCTCGGGGCACCGGCTTACAATGGGCCGAACTGGTGAAGCCGCATAGGGACGAGAGGTCTACGAAGCCATGGTGTGTCCTCCAAGTTAAGGATAGGCAGGATCTTTTTATCCCTTGTTGTAATCTATCTCTGGTAACCCTAACCCTATCGATGTCTATTTAAACTAGGATTTGTAGTCTTTAGAGAGATAGATATTCATCCCCCATCACCTTAGGGTTGAGCTCATGCTGAACTCGAGGTAGACCTACTTTTTAAACCATATTATACATCAAATATAATCAAGCAAGACATGGGGTATTACCTCGTTGAGAGGGCCTGAACCTGGATAAACATTGTGTTCGTCGTCCCTTGTTCCCCATCGATCCTAGATCCACAGTTCGGGACCCCCTACCCCGAGATCTGCCGGTTTTGACACCGACATTGGTGCTTTCATTAAGAGTCCCGTTGTGGGGTGATAACCCACAAGTATAGGGGATCGCAATAGTTTTCAAGGGTAGAGTATTCAACCCAAATTTATAGATTCGACACAAGGGGAGCCAAAGAATATTTGCAAGTATTAGCAGTTGAGTTTTCAATTCAACCACACTTGGAGATTAATTATCAGCAGCAAAGTGATCAGTAGCATAGTAATATGATAGGTTTGATAGCAATGGTAGCAACAATAGTAACGGTAATAGTGATAGTAATAGTTTTGTAACAGTGACGATAGTAACAGCAGCAGTAATAACTTAGCAAGATCAATATGTAGGAAAATCATCGGTATTGGATCGGCAATTTGTTGGATGATATTCATCATATAACAGCCATAACCTAGGGAGATACGGTACTAGCTCCATTTCATAAATATAATGTAGGCATGTATTCCGTAAATAGTCATACGTGCTTATGGAAACACTTGCATGACATCTTTTGTCCTACCCTCCCATGGCAGCGGGGTCCTATTGGAATAAGGGATATTAAGGCCTCCTTTTAATAGAGAACTGGAACAAAGCATTAACACACGGTGAATACATGAACTCCTCAAACTACGGTCATCACCGGGAAGTGTCCCGAGTATTGTCACTCCGGGGTTGCCGGATCATAACACGTAATAGGTGACTATAACTTGCAAGATCGGATCTAGAACATAGATATAATGGTGATAACATAAACGGTTCAAATCTGAAATCATGGCACCTGGGCCGAAAGTGACAAGCATTAAGCACGGTAAAGTCATAGCAACATCAATCTCAGAACATAGTGGATACTAGGGATCAAGCCCTAACAAAACTAACTCGATTACATGATGAATCTCATCCAACTCCTCACCGACTAGCGAGCCTACAAAGGAATTACTCACTCCCGATGGAGAGCATCATGGAATTGGCGATGGAGGAGGGTTGGTGATGATGAAGACCGAAGATACCCCTCTCTGGAGACCCAAACGGGCTCCAGATCTGGCCTCCCGGTGAAGAATAGGAGGTGACGGCGGCTCCGTATCACGAAACCAGATAATTCTTCCTCCCTGATTTTTTCTGGAAAAATGTGATTTTATAGCGTCGGTTTTAGGGTATGCGGGGCCACCAGATGGGGACAACCCAACTGGGCGCGCCTGGAGGGGATGGCGCGCCCTGGTGGGTTGTGCCCACCCAGTTGCCCCCTCCGGTGGTTCTTGGCTCTAGAAATTCTCTTTTATTGAATAAAAAATCCTCACAAAGTTTCGTTCCAATCCGAGAACTTTTATTTCTGCACAAAAACAACAACATGGTAGTTCTGCTGAAAACAACATCAGTCCGGGTTAGTTTCATTCAAATCATGCAAATTAGAGTCCAAAAGAAGAGGAAAAGCGTTAGGAAAAGTAGATACGACGGAGACATATCAATTCCCCCAAGCTTAAACCTTTGCTTGTCCTCAAGCAATTCAGTTGATAAACTGAAAGTGAAAAAGAAAAACTTTTACGAACTCTTTTGCCCTTGTATGCATAAATAAGCTTCAACATCACCCATGTTTTCAGCCAAGATTATAACTAACCATGTCGACAATGACTCTTAAAAATTACATTAAATCATATCAATGACATAATCAGCTAGTGAGCAATAATAAGGTATCTCAAACAACAACACGTTGTCAAAACAACCATGATATAATATGACAATAGTGGTACCTCGCTAGCCCTTTCTGAGACCGCAAAACATAAATGCAGTGCACCTCCAAAGTTCAAGCAGCGACTAAACATTGTAATCCATGGTAGAAAAGATCCAGTCATGATGCACCCAACATTAGCTACACACAATGCATGAGCCTGACAGCAGTGCTCTCAGGTTTTGGCGCTTATTTTAGAATGTGATGACACAACATAAAAGTAAATAGATAGTCCCTTCACAGAGGGAAGCAATGATTTGCAGAGGTGCCAGGGCTCAAGCTTTTAAAACAGAGGTAAATGAAATTTTGAGAGGTGCACCCTTCTTGTTTACTTCGCGACCATTAGTTATCAATATCTTCCATGCTAAACACATTAGTGCCGGTTCCCAAGCGATAAAGTAAAGGTTATGACTCCGTAGGAGTTTTTGTTTGATTATTTGTAAGCTCTTTTCTTTTTGCAGTTCGGGACTGGGAATCCCTATTACTGCCCCTCTCGTGCAATGACGAGTGAATAAACACCCATCATGAGATTAACCCGCTTAGCATGGAAGATACCGACTACCTCATGTCGCTCTATGAACAATCCATGCACACATAAAGGATATTTATTTGAAGTTTTTAGAGGTGGCACATGCAAATTTACTTAAGATGGCAGGGTAATACCGCATATAGGTAGGTATGGTGGACTCATCTGGAATAATTTGGGTCCAAGCTTTTTGATGCACAAGCAGAATTCCCGCTTAGTACGGCGAAGGCTAGCAAATAAGTGGAGAAGCGGCCAGCTGGAGAGCAACAACAGTCATGAACATGCATTATGCATAACTAACATTGGATACTAGCATGAGTAGGATATGAACACCATGAACATAAATATCATAGAGGCTATGTTGGTTTTGATTCAACTACATGCATGAACATGTGCCATGTCAAGCCACTCGAACATGCAGAGGAGCATACCATACCATCATACTACATCACAATCATTTTAACGCAATGTTGGCATCCAAGATAAATCATTATCCACTCCTAGCTACTTATGCATGGCATGAGAAACTATAATCTCTAATTGTCATTGCAAACATGTTTGATCATAATAGGCTGAATCATGGATACTAGGTTAAACATATTTACAAAAATAAAACAAATTGAGTTCATACCTGTTTCTCTGCCACCGCCAGTTCATCAAATATCGTCATTATTGCCTTTCACTTGCACGACCGAACGATATGAAAATAATAATATTGCAAGAGTGTCGTGGACTAAGCTGGAATCTGCAAACATTTTATTCAAAAGGAGAAGACAAGGTAATATGGGCTCTCTGTTAGATCAACAATAATGCATATGAGAGCCACTCAACATTTTTATCGTGGTCTTCTCCTCGGAATGACTCAAAAGAAATAAAAAGAAATTCAGAGAAACATACTGAAATATTTTTGGAGTTTTTGGTTTTTCTTAAACAAGCAAATAAAGGGGAAAAGCAAAAACGAGAAAAAACTATTTACATGGGAAAGCTCCCAACAAGTAAAAGAAGAATAAGGAAATCTTTTTGGGTTTTCTTTTTAGATACTAAAGCTAACTGCCCTAGAAAGAAAAGTAAAAAAGAAGCAGGAAATATTTTTGTATTTTCTCAAAGTTTTTCAAACACACAAGAAGAAAGCGAGAAAATAAATTTAGCATGGATAATACAATGAAAAAGTTTGGACACCGATAACTGAAATGAAATGTGTGAACATGAATATAATGTCGGTGGAAATACATACTCCCCCAAGCTTAGGATTTTCGCCTAACTTGGTAATCACCACTGAAAGAAGCCATGGGGTCCTATGTTGAAGTGCCGGGGAGCGGGCACCTGAGGATCCTACTCCTGGGGCTCCTCTTGTGCTGCAGCCAGGTTGTTCTGGTAGGCGACAATGCCCTCAAGCATAATCTGTTCACATTCAGCTGTGATGAAGTCGGTGAGGCCGACATTAGCAGCATATTGTGTAAACTCTTGAAGGATTCCGGACCCTTCCATGAATGGGTTATGCGGCCATTCGCACGGCCATACCTCCGCCATTCTCCAGGTGTGGAGATCACTGTCAGATGACTCCCCGATAACTCCCTTGGAGTTTTTCGTGGAAGCAAACTTCCTAAAGATACTCATCTTTTTCCCATGAACAAAATTCTAAAAATTTTAGTCCACAATTTATTTTCAACAAAACTTCACAAGATTGAAAGCAACTACTCATAGGGGTGCATAGAGGCCATATAAAGCATTCAAACTACTTAGAACTCTAAGAAATCAACATGCAAGCTCATCTACAACAGCACCAAGAGTAGCTAATTATTAAAAATATAAACACTACATCAAAAACTAATTGGACCAACGGAAGAGTCACATACCAAGCAACAATCCTCTGAAACAGTTTCAAAAACAGAGCTTCGAGCAAAGAGATCGAAATCCACGGGTTTGAGAGCAAGAACATGAGAGAGAGAGCAATGGTGATTTTTTTTCTGGAGATAGGTGGTGATGTGGGATGAAGAGATAAGTGAGGGGGCCCACGTGGGGACCACAACCCACCAGGGCGCGCCTGGGGGTCCTGGCGCGCCCAGGTGGGTTGTGCCCACCTGGTGCACCTCCCTCTGATGTTATTTGCACCAAAAATTCTTAAATATTCAGAAAAATCGTATTAAGTTTTCAAAGCATTCTGAGAACTTTTATTTTTGGGTCATTTTTTTATTGCGTGGAAAATTCAGAAAACAGACAAAACATGGCATTTTATTTTATTTAACTAATGAAAACAGAAAACAAAAGGTGGGGACAGAAGGTAGTTCTCATTAAATTTATCAACTTCATACCTCTCAAAAATGATCCATTAATAAGGTTTATCAAGTCTTATTAACAACCACTTTTGATTAGCATGAAACCGAAGAACTTTCTTAAATCACTAAGTTACCTCAACGGGAATATGAATGTCCCCAACTGTCGGAGTAAATGGCCACGGGTAGCCTAACCGACTGCCCCTGGCTCTTCAAAAATTATCAGGCCATTTGAGCCTTCAAGCATTCAAAGCATTGGGCTGCCTTCCCCGGTCGGCTACCTCTGAAGCCGACTCTCAGAAGGCGACCCAGTCTCAGCAACCTCCCCCCAAGATAACCACGGGATGGCCGACTCCAGGAAGCCGGCCATAGAGGATGCCGACTCCCTAGAGCCGGCCATGAAGAATGCCGACTCCCCAGAGCCGGCCACGAAGGGCACCGACTCCAAAAAGCCGTCCAAGACCGCACCCACCAAAACTACACCCACATAACGGTGACAAGACGGGGTGTGGCCACAGTGCGGCCCACTACCCCCGAAGCCCGAGGCAGGCATGGCCACAGGATGCCGTACGGGACGGCCATCTCCCGTCCGGCTCGGCACTGTAGCCATGCTGGCCTCAACGTCACCCACGACAGACGCCAGTATGGCCCACGGGTGGCGGGCCCCTTTAGCCAGAGAGAGGCGCGAAGGCGGCCCGCCCCCCCCCCAGTCGGCCAAGGGCGTAGCCGGCCCCCAGAAGCCGGCTACCCCCTCCCTCGAAGCATGAGCCACATTAAGGAGACAAGACGAGGTAAGGCTACAGTGAGAGCCCTCGAGGCGGCACACTGTAGCCACGCTTACCTCGACGAAGCCCTCGTCATCAGGGGCGAGGCTACAGTAAGCAGCCGCCAACAAGACCCTAGGCAGTGGGGCCGGCCTGTCGACCAAGAGGCCGGCAGTTGGCGGGCCCCAACGGCCGACGGAGAAGCCGGCGAGCGCAGACACTGACGACTGGGACCCGCGCCCAGCCGGATTACAATTGTACCCCCGGGGGGTAGGCCTATATAAACCCCCCGGGGCACCCATGCAAAGGGTTGGCTTCTTAGAGTTACACACACACCATAGAGAGAGGGAAGCAAGAGCTAGCCTTGCTCTTCTTCTCCCTTGAACCCAACAGCTCAAGGAGCATTTGTAGCTACTCTTCCTGATCTAGTGATCATGCAGAGACCCCGCAGAGCAGGACTAGGGGTGTTATCTCCACGGAGAGCCCCGAACCTGGGTAAGATTCGGCGGCGTGCATGTCTTCGCCTCATCCCGTTTCCAGGCACCGGCGACGTCTTACTGGCACCCACCATGATAAGCCACCCGTTGGCATATGTCGCACCTACCACCCGACACCAACAATAAGCATTTCATATTTCTTTTTAACAGTAGGTAGAGGTAGTTGAAAAATTCCAGTAGTGATTGTAGGAGATTTTTCAATAACATTAATACCATTCAGTTGGAATTGTTTCTTCGGAAAGTGCACCGTATGCTCATAACCATGATATGAAAGGTGACCTTGCTTTTATTGCAATCAATAACAGCCCCTACAGTGTTCAAAAAGGGTCTCCCAAGGATAATGGACATGTTGTCGTCCTCAGGCATCTCAAGTATAACAAAGTCAGTCAATAGTAACATTAGCAACAACAACGGGCACATCCTCACAAATACCGATAGGTATTGCAGTTGATTTGTCAGCCATTTGCAAAGATATTTCAATAGGTGTGAGTTCATTCAAATCAAGTCTTTTATATAAAGAGAAAGGCATAATACTAACACCAGCTCCCAAATCACATAAAGCAGTTTTCACATAATTTCTTTTGATGGAGCAAGGTATAGTTGGTATTCCTGGATCTCCAAGTTTTTTAGGTACTCCATCCTTAAAAGTATAATTAGCAAGCATGGTGGAGATTTCAGCTTCCTGTATTTTTCTCTTGTTGGTGATGATGTCTTTCATGTACTATGCATAAGGAGGCATTTTTAAGATGTCAGTCAAGCGAGTACGCAAAGAGACTGGCCTCAGCATTTCAGCAAAGCGTTCAAATTCTTCATCATCTTTCTTTTTAGTTGACTTAGGTGGAAAGGGCATAGGTTTTTGAACCCACGGTCCTCTTTCCTTACCGTGTTTTCTAGCAACAAAGTCACTTTTATCATATCTTTTATTCTTTGGTTGTGGGTTATCAAGATCAACTGTTGGTTCTATCTCAACATCATTGCCAGGTTCTTTATTATTTGTTTGAGAATTTTCTTTTTCATTATTACCTCATCATTATCTTTTTCATTATCAGAAGGTGAGTGTTCATTACCCGATTGAGTTTCAGCATCAGAGATAGAAACTTCATTATCATTATCAGGAGGTTATTCTGCTTCATGTTCACTAGAGGCATGCAGACTCCTATCATTTTTCTTTTTCTTTTTCTTTTTAGAAGGACTAGGTGCTTCAGTGTTAATTCTTTGAGAATCTTGTTCAATTCTTTTTGGGTGTCCCTCAAGATAAAGTGGTTCCTGAGTCATCCTACTCCTCTAGTCGTTACTCTAATAGCATGATCATTGATATTATTATTCATTTCATCTAACAACTCTCTTTGAGATTTAGCAACTTGTTCTAACTAAGTTTGCACCATAGAAGCATGCTTCCCCACAGCTCTAACATCATTTGAAATTCTAAATAACAAGTCACTCAAGCGAGCAATCATATCAGAATTGTATTTCAATTGTTTCATAACATTTGCATTGAAGTGATTTTCTAATGTAATTTTCAAAGTCATAAAGGCATTGGCTAGGGTGCATATTGTGAGGATTATCATTATCATTTAATTTCATTAGAGAATTTACCTCTACCACCTTAGGTGGTGATGGTGTATCAAGCCCATGTATTTCTTCAATAGGAGGTAATTTTTTGTCATCCTCGGCTTTAATACCTTTTTCCTTCATAGATTTCTTTGCCTCTTGCATATCTTCAGGACTGAGATGTAAGATACCCCTCTTCTTCGGAGTGGGTTTAAGCAGTGGTCCGGGAAGAGTCCAATCATCATAATGTTTCAATATGTTATTCAATAATTCTTCAGGTCGCCCAATAGTTCGTTCCCTAAAAACACAACCATCATAACTATCTAGGAAATCCCTAGAAGCACCGGTTAGTCCATTATAGAAACATCAAGCATTTCATTTTTCTTAAGAGGATGATCCGCCAAAGCATTAAGCAATTGGAGAAGCCTCCCACAAGCTTGTGGGAGACTCTCTTCTTCAATTTGCACAAAGTTAAATATTTCCTGTAAGGCAGCTTGTTTCTTATGAGCAGGAAAATATTTTTCAGAGAAGTAATAAATCATATCATGGGGACTATGCACACAACCAGGAGAAAGAGTATTGTACCAAGCTTTTGCATCACCCTTTAATGAGAACGAAAATAATTTGAGAATATAGTAATAGTGAATTTTCTCATCATGAGCAAAAAGGGTGGCTATGTCATTCAACTTAGTAAAGATGTGCCACTGCAGTTTCAGTTTCATAACCATGGAAAGGATTAGATTCAACCAAAGTAATCAACTCTGGGTCGATAGAGAATTCATAATCCTTATCGTCAACAAAGATAGGTGAAGTAGCAAACTGAGGATCACATTTCATTTTAGCATCCAGAGTCTTTTCTTTATACTTGCATAATAACTTTTCTAGATCATCTCTATCCTTACAAGCAAGAATATCTCTAGTTGTCTCCTCATTCATAACATAACCTTCCGGTACTTTAGGCAATTCAAATCTAGGAGGGCTAGTTCTAATAGGTGTTTCATTTCAAGCTCCTCATCAGTTTCAACAATTTCATCAGTTTCAGCATTCTCAAAAGCTTTAGTTCTAGCAATTTGTTCATCAAGAAATTCACCTACTGGCACATTATCATCAAGCAAGGTACTGGCATCATCACGAATAGCATTCATAGAAGAAGTAGCATCATCAATAACTTGCGACATATCAGAATTAATAGCATGTGGTGGTGTTGCAAGTTTACTTATAACAGAAGGTGAATATAAAGCGGAGTTGGTGGGCAGTTCCTTACCCCCCTCGTTTTAGAGGGAAAAATCTTAGTCTTAGCATCCTTCAGATTCTTCATAGTGATAATTTGATAATAATCCTAAGTGACTCAACAAATATAACTATGCTCCCAGGCAACGGCGCCAGAAAAAGGTCTTGATAACCCACAAGTATAGGGGATCGCAACAGTTTTCGACGGTAGAGTATTCAACCCAAATTTAGAGACTCCACACAAGGGGAGCCAAAGATTATTTGCAAGTATTAGCAGTTGAGTTGTCAATTCAACCACACCTGGAGATTAATTATCTGCAGCAAAGTGATCAGTAGCACAGTAATATGATAGCTTTGATAGCAATGGTAGCAGCAACAGTAACGGTAATAGTGATAGTAATAGTTTTGTAACAGTGACGATAGTAACAACATCAGTAATAACTTAGCAAGATCTAGGAAAATCGTAGGCATTGGATCGGCAATTTGTTGGATGATATTCATCATATAACAGTCATAACCTAGGATGATACGGCACTAGCTCCAGTTCATAAAAATGTAGGCATGTATTCCGTAAATAGATATACGTGCTTATGGTAAGAACTTGCATGACATCTTTTGTCCTACCCTCCCGTGGCAGCGGGGTCCTATTGGAAACTAAGGGATATTAAGGCCTCATTTTAAAAGAGAACCGGAACAAAGCATTAACACATGGTTAATAAATGAACTCCTCAAACTAGTGTCATCACCGGGAAGTGTCCCAACTATTGTCACTCCGGGGTTGCCAGATCATAACATGTAGTAGGTGACTATAACTTCCAAGATCAGATCTAGAACATAGATATAATGGTGATAACATAAACGGTCCAGATCTGAAATCATGGCACCTAGGCCCAAAGTGACGAGCATTAAGCATGGCAAAGTCATAGCAACATCAATCTCAGAACATAGTGGATACTAGGGATCAAGCCCTAACAAAACTAACTCGATTACATGATGAATCTCATCCAACTCCTCACCGACCAGCGAGCCTACGATGGAATTACTCACTCCCGGTGGAGAGCATCATGGAATTGGCGATGGAGGAGGGTTGGTGATGACGAAGACCGAAGATTCCCCTCTCGGAGCCCCAAACGGACTCCACATTTGGCCTCCCGATGAACAACATGAGATGACGGTGGCTCTGAATGAGATAATTCTTCCTCCCTGATTTTTTCTGGAAAAATGTGATTTTATAGCGTCGTTCCAGGGTCTGCGGGGCCACCAGATGGGGACAACCCACCTAGTCGCGCCTGGAGGGGGTGGCGTTCCCTGGTGGGTTGTGCCCACCTAGGTGCCTCCCTTCGGTGGTTCTTCGCTCCAGAAATTCTCTTTTATTGAATAAAAAATCCTCACAAAGTTTCGTTCCAATCCGAGAACTTTTATTTCTGCACAAAAACAACACCATGGTAGTTCTGCTGAAAACACCATCAGTCCAGGATAGTTTCATTCAAATCATGCAAATTAGAGTCCAAAAGAAGAGGAAAAGCGTTAGGAAAAGTAGATCCGATGGAGACGTATCATGGGGTCGCCCGAAGGATCGATGGATCACCTGATCATAGGAGAAGGCATCGGATTCGTGGGCTTCTTTGCCCCCGGTCAACTTTTCGCGTTTGGAAGCATCGTGCTGCACACCGACCCGACTGGTCGTTTGGATCAGATCGTCAACTTTGCTCCTGAACATCGAATTCAATTCGGTAATCTGGAATATGTTGCGGATACGCGGGGCGATCTGGTCTTCACCGGATTCACTACCCCCTTCCGCACCCTCGGGCCTCACCATGCCTGCTCCGGAGTCCCCTCCGATTTGATCTGCAGATCGACCTCCGCCCTCCGAACAGCTTCGAGCTAGGAGGGCTCCACCTCAAGCGGGGGCCAGGCTCCACCCTCCGCAGGAGCCGACATGTTTGCGGAGGAACTGTCCTCGGCCTTCGATGCAGAATCAGGAGGCGGATGCCAAGAGTCAATCTCGGCCGAACCCTTCTGACACAATGCTCCTCTGGCCTTAAACCCTTACGACGAGCTAGCAACCGATGGCTAGGGATCACTCCCAGCCCGAAGCAACCTGATCTGGAATCCCGGTGTGGAAACCACATGCAAGAATCAAGGCCCGTCCTTAGTCCCCGGTGATAATCCGGACCCTCTCAAGGATCTGGTACTATACACCAAGCTTAACTCAGCTAGTAATGAAGGACCGGCTAGGGTGCTTACCGCCCCCACCCCGTCGCAGCGGAATTTGGCCTGGAGCCCTCGAGTCCGGCAACCCTCGCTATGATAAATGAGGCGCTAGACCGAATCCAGAAAATGACCATCCAGGAGGACTAGCCGCCTGCCCACAATCATCAACCCTTTGAAGCGTAGCACAGGGAATTTTATGTCCCATCCACCACCCACTTGGTAGCCACTATCGATGATTTAACCGATACGCTAGATTATAATTCAGAAAACTCCGAATACATGGATGAGGATGGCGAAGCCATGACTAATGTCGATGTCGCCCCCCCTCCCCTCCCCACCGTCCGCTGGACGGCCACATCAACCTATGATATTTACATGGTGGAAACCCCCAAAGACGGCGACGACACTCCCAACCAGGACCTAGACAAGCCCGAAGATGATCCGCCCAAGCGCTGAAGACAGCGCCGTCGGTCAAAGCCACACAAGCAACATGAACTCAGCGGAGAACGGCACCACAAATAACACGGATGACCTCGCCGGAGCCGCAGCCAATGACCATCATTAGGATGATCCCGCGGACAGGAGGACCCATTCAACCCAGAAAACCCCGATGACTCCAAAGATAGCAACTACCTCCCGCTCTCTAAAGAGGAGGCCAGTCTTGGGGAGGACAATTTCATCATCCCCGAAGACCCGCTGGAGCTGGAACGGTTCAAGCGGAGGCTTCTAGCCACTGCCCGCAGCTTGAAGAAACAAAAGCGCAAAATCAAGGCCGAACAGGACACCCTCAATGATCGATGGACCAAAGTCCTAGCCGCTGAAGAAGGGTACGGCCACGAACAGCCAGTCAAAAGCTATCCCAAGCGAAAATTGCTGCCGCAGTTCGACGACGAGGCCGTAGAGCCAATACGTCCGACATACACATGTGCCGAACAGCCAGACTGCCCCCCCAGAGGGCAGGACACAGAAGTTCACAAGGTAGAACACCCTGCCGCACCACCTCACCGTCAGGGCAAGGATCAAGTGCGGCCGGCCTATGAATACAACCTCCGCCATGACCTAGACGTTCGAGGAGGCCGTACCAGGTCCATCTACGGACCCAGAGAAGATCCGCCCACTTACCGGGGAGGATATTACGACCGGCTAAACCGAAACGATAGAATCCAGGAGCAAGACCGGATTCGAAGGGCCGAAGACCTCCCACGTGATGTAGCCCAAGTTCGGGGTGCCAGACACCCCCTGTGCTTCACAGAGAGGGTAATGCAACACCAATTCCTGAAATGCTTAAAGCCTGTGAACATTGAATCATACGACGGAACCGCGGACCCGGCCATATGGATAAAGGATTTCCTCCTCCACATCCACATGGCACGTGGAGACGACCTCCACGCCATTAAATATTTGCCACTAAAGCTTAAAGGTCCAGCTCGACACTGGTTGAACAGCCTTCCCGAAGACTTCATAGGCTGCTAGGAAGAGCTTGAGGTCACTTTTCGAGCGAATTTTCAGGGCACCTATGTCCGGCCTTCAGACGCTGACTACCTAAATCGCATCACACAATAGCCCGGAGAATCTGCGCGACAGTTTTGGAACCGATTCCTGACCAAGAAGAACTAGATAGTCGATTGTCTAGATGTCGAAGCCTTGGCCGCCTTTAAGCATAGCGTCAGGGACAAATGGCTCATAAGGCAGCCAGGCCAGGACAAACCAAGAACCATGGCAGCCCTTACTTCTCTCATGACCCGCTTTTGCATGGGCAAAGACAGCTGTCCCGCTTGTAAAAACACCAACCCCGACATGCCCGGTACCTCTGAGGTTCAGGACGAAAATGGAAAGCCGCGACACAGCAAGAGTAAACATTGCCACAACGATGGCGAAGGTGAGGATACGACTGTAAATGCCAGATTCCGAAATCTGAAGTCCGAACCACGACAGAAGGCCCCTAAAGGCAATGGCGACGGCACATCCAGACTAGGCACAATCCTGGACAGGCCTTGCCAGATCCACGGCACGTCAGAGAAGCCCGCCAACCATTCCAACCATAACTGCTGGGTGATCAAGCAAGTCGACAAGCTCACATCTGAAGACTCGGGCAAAAGCCCACGCGGTGAGGACGACGACGAGCCCCGCGGGCCGAATGGTTGAGGCTACAAACCCTTCCCTTCTGAAGTCAAGATGGTTAACATGATCTATGCAAACCACATACCGAAGAAGGAGAGGAGGCGAGCGCTGTGAGACGTGTATTCTGTCGAGCAAGTAGCACCGAAGTTCAATCCATGGTCAGCCTGCCCAATCACTTTCGATCGCAGGGATCACCCGACAAGCATACGCCATGGAGGGTCTGCAGCCTTAGTACTCGACCCCATCATCGATGGATTCCACCTCACCAGAGTCCTAATGGACAGGGGTAGTAGCCTCAATCTGATATACGAAGACACGGTGAGGAAGATGGGGATCGATCCGTCAAGGATCAAACCCAGTAACACTACCTTCAAGGGAGTCATTCCGGGAGTGGAGGCCCACTGCACAGGCACTGTGATGCTTGAAGTAGTGTTCGGCTCTCCGGATAACTTCCGAAGTGAGAACTTGATCTTCGACATGGCACCTTTTCACAGCCGCTATCACGCCCTCCTCAGACGAACAATGTTCGCTAAATTTAATGATGTCCCACATTACGCGTACCTTAAGTTGAAGATGCCCGGTCCTTCGGGCGTCATAACTATCAATGGCAACAAAGAGCTCTCACTTTGAACCGAAGAGCACACTGCGGCCTTAGGGGCCGAAGACCAATTCGGCCCATACAGGTCCCGATGCCGACCCGCCGTAAAGGCCGGCGACAACAGTAAACGGGTTCGAACCCGCTCCCCATCATGGGAACCTGCATGCATTCGCCGCAAATAGGGACACACGCCCCATGGCACGCCCACATTCCTCGCGCTCCATGTGCCTCGTTAGCATAATTTCGCACTCAAAATACCATGGGCAGCCGTGAGGCATATATCAATACATCTGAGGCATATGTTCGGCTAACCCGAACCTCGGAGTTACTTTGTCTTCAATCGACCTGGGGATCAATTTCCCCCCCTCCCAAGCATAAAGCTTCATCAGCGGCATCCCCGCCCCTCAATGTTCAATGGAAGGTCCCAACCCACAGCTCTCAGAAGCAAAGGCGCAGATGTGCAGCAGAGCATAGTGAAGGCTTTGACTCATGCATCAAGGCCCTGCGTAAACCTTTACTCTGTAAAACTCTTTTTCTTTTAATAATGCCTTGGCAGTTTGAATTGTACGGTTAGACGTCCTGAGCTCACGAGAAATAATAAAAACACCCTTTATGGTGTTCGGATATCCACATCTTGCGATTTTCTATCTCCTTTCTGATTCTCCACTCGCTCTTCGAACACCCCGGCATGAAATTTATTCGTTTAACTAACTAAGAGTTCGATTTACACATCAGCTCCATATCATAAAGTCCGGCACCGCCTTCCGCTGGGTGTTCGGCGTCTCGGATATTGCACTATATGCATCAGTTCCGAACTATGTCTTGGGTCAATAGTTGGGTTGCCCGGCTCCTGTGCTTGCCCCTTATGTTCCGCACGTTCGGCTAAGAAGGCAAAGGGAGAACTCTTGCGATTGTACTTCTGGCTTGCTCGATCAACTACCTTAGGAGGAGAAAGCCGAAAACTGACCGTCATAGTAAGTGCGAACTGGTCAGCGACCCGACGACGAGGTTTGACTCCAAAAATCATTGGTGATTTCGTCGTGTCACACGAAGGGTTCGTGCCGTGGTTCAACACGATCACCTGTGGGGCCATCGGCCGGTTGTGGTTCGGCGAGGGGGATGGACACGTTGCACAAAGAGTGGAGGCCATAGAGCAGCACGACAGTGGTGACACAGGTGCTTTTTACCTAGGTTCGGGCCGCCGCGAGGCGTAAAACCCTACTCCTTCTTTGGTGGATTGGATGGAGGACCGCGTCGAACGCGCAACGCTCAAGCCCGGCAAGGTCGCCTCCGGGAGAGCGGCTACACGCATACGAGTGTACACGGGTCCGAATCCTTTGTAAGGTTGCCTCGACCATCCTTTTATAGGTCAAGGAGTTACCAACAGTCATTATCTAGTGATTAGGTAGCCACAGTGCTATCATATCTAACTCTACGGACATGACAAGGTGCATTAAATGCACCGCTTAGTGTCATGTCGCGGATGTAGCCCGGCAAGCCTTGCCGTGCCATTCAATCACCTTTTCGTCTGCCTACATGACATATCCCTAGGCTGGTGTCAATTAGGGGTGATCTTCTTCAGAAATGGCTGCCACGTGCCAAATGACAGCCATTTAATCACCTAGGGGCTCGACACCGCACCGATAAGTGACTTGCGTCGCGATGAGGTGGAGCACTGGAGTCTTGGCGGGGACATGGGTGGCCAGTGGCCCTGACAAACCTTGCCGGGGGAGTTTCGGCTTTGTCTTCGGGGAGGCCTTGTCCTGACCAGGCTCACCTGCCCAGCAAGGGAGGTTTTCCCTTAGTGAAATCTTGTTGTCTTGGCCTGTCTTGATTCGACCTTTGATCTCTCGAAGAGCTGTCTCTCCAATTTGGTCTTGTCTTGTCACTGTAACCTTGCCTTGGAGCATGTCACTACTAGGGAAAAGCCTACTAGTAGCATGGGTATTAGGTGTATCAGTAGCGCGGGATCCCGCGCTACTGATACGGCGCTACAGCTAACTTGTAGTAGTAGCGCGTGTTTACCCGCGCTACTGCTATACATGGGTAGCAGTAGCGAGTTTTACAGGAATGTGCTACTGCTAATAGCTATGAGAAGGGGGCAATAGTCCTCTTCCTTTATGAAGAATTGATCGATCTCAACCGGACTTAAGGTGAAGCAAGAAGGGGGCAATAATCCTCTTACTTTACTTTTTTTGCCCTTCTTCTCCCACGCCTCTGTCTCCGTCTCTGTCTCCTCTGACTTTTTATGGGGTGACATGTGCAGATCTGCCCTGATATCCAAATCTTGCAAGTCTTTTCTTGCCTTCGGGCCATCCTTGGTCTTATCTGGCATGTTCATCAGTGTCGCAAGCAAGCTCTCAAGGACATTCTTATAGATATGCATTTGATCAAGGCAATGAGGCATGTTGAGTTTGTGCCAGTACTCCAAGTCCCATAAAATAGACCACGTCTTCCATACCTTCAGCAGCGGCTCCGGCACCTATTTCATCATCTTTCCCGGTGCAGGGCACTATTCCCAGTTTTTCAACAGCTCATCGATTTTGGCGCCGCTCCGCTTACGTGGAGGTCCTCGATGCTCAGCCTCACCATTGAATAGATCTCCATGGTTTCTCCACGGGTCGTCCTTCTCGAGCCATCTTTGATGCCCCATGTACACGATTTCCCAGACCCGCCATATTTCATTGACGTTAGCTGCTGAGATGTTGTATCATCCATGCACCGCATGCATCCGCAATATCCATGGCACACCTGGCCTGCAACATATTCGTAACCGAGATAGTCGTGCACCATCGTGATCAGCACGACTCTCATATAGAAATACTCGCCTTTGCTGGCGTCCCATGTCTTGGCTGGTGTTTTCCATAATGTTTCCAACTCCTCTTGAAGTAGCCCCAGATACAGATTAATATTATTTCCCTGTTGTTTCGGCCCTTGAATCAGCATGCTCATGTGTATGTACTTTGACTTCATGCACAACCAGGGGGATGTTGTACATCCATACAAACATGGGCCATGTGATATGGTTGGTGTTCTAGTTGCCAAATGGATTCATGCCATCGATACACGCACCAAGCACGATGTTCCTTGCATCACATGCGAAATACCAATATTCGCCATTG
Organism: Aegilops tauschii subsp. strangulata; assembly: GCF_002575655.3. Lineage (NCBI taxonomy): Eukaryota > Viridiplantae > Streptophyta > Magnoliopsida > Poales > Poaceae > Aegilops > Aegilops tauschii. The sequence continues at coordinate 455,206,621 of NC_053041.3, read as the reverse complement.
AACGCTCTCCACTGGCTTCCATCCATGAAGTGTCTCAGCTTCAGATCATCTCCATCGTCGGGCCTTTTCCTCTCCGTGTGCCAACACATGAGCTTTGCTTCCTTGGGATCTACAAAATAACGTTGCAGACGGGGAGTGATCGGTAAGTACCATACAACTTTCTGGGGAGAATTTTTCCCGGCCTTCTTGTATCGAGAAGCATTGCACACTAGACAGTTGGTTTTTTCCGCGTGATCCTTTCGATAAATTATGCAATCGTTGATGCATGCATGGTATCTAATGTGCGGCAGAACAAGAGGGCACACGATCTTCTTGGCCTCGTCCACACTAGTAGGACATAGATTCCCCGCGAGAAGAACATCCTTTAGGTACTTGAGAAGCTCATCGAGGCTAGTGTCGGTCCATTTGGTTTTAGCCTTCGTCTTCAGAAGTTCGAGCGTGAAACTCAAGCTGCTCACCTCGGGATCAAAACCATCATACAATGGACTATTCGAGTCTACCACCAGTTGCTGCAGCTTGGCCTCCTCTCTGGAAGCAGCTCTGTCAGTACTCGTCTCCTTACGAAGCAGTTCTTGAACATGAGGGTCAAGCCTGATTGAACTTAGTACCGACGAAGTCTACAGCGTGGAGTCCATGTTTCCTCCGCCCGCCATGTCCGACCCCTTCTCCGCCACCATGTCCGGCCTCTTCTCCGCCGCCATGTCCGACCTCTTCCCCACCACCATGTCTGTCCCCTTCTCCGCCACCATTATCGGTCATCTCTTCTTCTTGCCCCATGTCATCATTGCCTACCCCGTCGGCGTCCTCATCATCATCATCCTCATCTTCAATTATCCATCGAGTATAGCCATCCATGAAACCAGTCATGAGCAGGTGTGCCATCACATGACCATCCTCATAGGGGTCAAGCCAAACTCCTCCTTTGCATCTTCGACACAGACATAAAATCTTTTTCCGGTTATTTTCTTTCATGTCCTGCACCGCCGACCATAACCACCTTTCCACCATCGTTCCACTGACCATCATGAACACCTTCATAGTAATAATAAACAAATTCATTATAAAAATGCATGCATGCATCAAAGTCATACAAAAATTTGGCATGACCTTCTCTAAAAATAGGACATATAGAGTTTGCCCGAAATTCGCCGAAACGGAAATAAATCGACATTTTGACAAAACATAGGCAACTCACAAGCACAATTCGGTGGCAACTCATGCCACACACACAATTTCCATCATATCGCCCGATTATGTCATATCGCACATATACACATATTTCCATTCTTGCAAAAGCACAATTTTTTAATCACCTATCTCAAGATCGAGCATGGTGTCGGTGTCGCCACACACCTATGGAATGATCAAAGTGGACAAAGCTTAATTACTTCTTGACAAGGCTAGATCTAGTTAGGAAGGTACATAGGTCACTTCACTAAATGCTAGATCTACCTAGCTAGTTTGGGAGGGAGATAAGTTCAACTAGTGGAGGGGGAAAGAAAAAGAGAAAGGAGATGCATTAATGGAGGTGGTGTGCTTAGCTAGGAGTAATAAAGAGAGAGAAAGAGAGGTAGAGAAGGAGAGTAATGTGGGGAGACGTAGTGAGGAAGAAGCAAAGTGAGGGAGAGAGGAGGTGGGAGTTAGGGGAAAGTGAAGGAAGAGAGGATGGGGGAGGGGCGGGGGAAGAAAAAGGTGGTGGTTCCGGTTTAGCAGTAGTGCTGGGTGTAAAATGCAATGCGGCTAAGAAGATAGCAGTAGCGCGCCCCTAGGGGAGGCGCTACTACTAAGTGGGGCCTGTCATGTGGCCAGGTTCAAACTTAGCAGTAGCGCCCTACACAAAAAATGCGCTACTACTATTACATTAGACTGGTGCGCGTCGGTCCTAAACAAACGGTTTTTAACCCCTTTCCGCGACGGCATTTGGAACCGTCGCCAAGTGAGTATGTGCGATAGGGTGTCCTTCCCACACGACCCAGAAATCGTCGGGGATAGGCCCTCCTGGGACCCAGCTTGGGGTTGTGTGCGATCGGGCGAGGCATCGAAATCCAATCATTTCCGTACGTATGTACATCCCACACGGTAATCCGAGAAAATCATTTCCGTAGGTATGTACACCCCACGCGGTAATCCGAGAAAATCATTTCCATAGGTATGTACATCCCACACGGTGAATCCCAGAAAAACATTTCCGTTCGTATGTATATCACACACAGTCAATCCAAGGAATACGTTTCCATTCTTATGTACATCCCACACAATCATTCCAGGGAAAACGTTTCCGTTCGGACGTACATCCCACACAGTTTTATGTGTATGCTCGTGTCTGAAAGGTGTAACTATCACACACAGTCTACCTTGGTTAACTGTTTGCTTTTATCAACTATATCACACAGGATTTGATGAAGAAAACTGTGTGGCATTGGGCTATCCATCGCAAGCGCTTTTACTGCTAGAACCGTTTGCAAAGATCCATGACACATTTAGCAGGTTTATTAGTTTACAATTAATAATTCCAGTATTACGCAAATTCACATTTCATATCGAACAGCTGTTTGCCAATTTCATACCAGGCACATAAATATATTATAACATCACAGTACGGTAGCTACATGAAAACAACACAGTACAACATATAGCTAGTTCAACTTCGTAAGAACAATATATTCATTTCCCTAATCGAGATCATACAGGCTCATCTTATCCACCTCTGCTTTCAGTTCATTAAGAACCCGTTTTGCACGGGCCAACTGGGAAAGTGCCTCCTCCTTCGCCAACACCATCTTAGCAAACTCTGATTTAAAAAAATTGAGCTCATTCTCCACCTTCAACTTTTTATCCCGCATCTTGAAATATGTTTCAGTGTTGACAAGACTTTCTCTAAGCCTACGCGTGTTCTCTTCCTCATACATGCTCTAGAGCTTCGTTAGGCACATCTTCAAAGACTGTGGCCACTCTTGATCAACCCACTCCAAGTAAGAACACGTCCGTTCATCATATAATTTTTAAAACTAGATCAGTAACAATTGTAGAGGAAATGGGTTTATAGCAACATAGAAAATCATCAATGCTTATTTTGAAAAACTGAAGAAACATGTTAATTATGACATATCTTCTCAAAAAGATCAATGTGCAAATGAAATAATTGGTACTGAGACAACAACCAAATTCTGGAACATCAGAAGCTATAATTAACTACAACGACGCTACAAGTTCTTACTCATGTACAATAAATAACAAATTGAACATTTTATGAGAAAGGTAAATATAACTGCAACAGCATAGCGACAGTGTTTGGATGACAACAAATTGATACTAATAGGTGTGTACATGCACAAATTTAGTAACATAGAACTAATAGCACTAAGGCCGTCCACTATCTATGCCAAAACTGGGGTAAAGACAACTGTTGCTACATCTCGCACAGGTGCCCTGCACTGGCGAGCCGATGCAGCGAAAAAAATCAGGGACCCAGACTCCAGAGCACGTAGTTGCTCCGATGCCCAGTTCCTTCGTGCCATAAAGATTTAGTATTTTACTGCTTGGCTGCTCGGATGTGTGGACCAAAGTTGGCTGCAAAAACTGCTAAAGCGGTGCCAAATAATTTTCTAATGGCACCGCTGATGAGATGGCAACAATTTAAGATACTAGGTACAAACTGTGACACTGTATTAGGATGCGTTTGGTTGAAGGTGTGGTATGAATGGGCTGGGACCATGACAGTGTCTGAATCACATCTAACAAATGATTTGTAACAATGAAAGAGGGTCTAACATTCTCTGCACATGCCAGAAACTTCCTCCCACTGTCCACAGAATCAAATGCAACTAGCTTCACGCATGGAGATTGATGGTGACAACGAGCAGATAGATCTTCAGCCACCCCGCTCCATTCGTTGCCACTGATGGTCTTAGGGATCTACAAGAGGAAGAAACGACTCAAATCGACCTCCGGGTAAAAATCCTTCATTCCAAGTCATAGCCCGAGAGACAGAAGAGAGGCATACCCGGGTGGTGAAGGAGTAGTCACCAGAGGAGGAACCGCTGGAGATGTCTTTGAAGAATACCATGGCGACCCCGGTGGTAGGATGAGAGACAGCGAGAGCGAGGAAGCGGCTATAGCTTAGCAAGGAAGGAAGGAAGGAGGAAACAGGGGAAATGTGACTTGTGGTCGGGGAGAAAATGGGGTGGGGAAGGGGGCGGGGGTAGATAGGCGGTAGGCCAAAATTTTGGAAATGTGGAGGGAAACTTTGCGTGCGGTGCCGCCGGACATTCACTTTGAACGATTGTGTGCATCGCAAACGATTCTTCTGCTTTACGCGCATGGGATGAGTTTGATAATACAAATTTTGATCTCAAGGCATGGGCACATTCACTTTGAACATGCGCGGTGTCGCCGGACCATTCACTTTGAACGATTGTGTGCATCGCAAATGATTCTTCTGCTTTACGCGCATGGGATGAGTTTGATAATTCAAATTTTGGTGGAAATTTCCTCGGGTACGTCATTGCATAATTTAACATTGCTTGCTAATTTGGGCACACAAAAGAGCGTACAGCAGACAAACCACATTTACTAAATCGACCAATTTTAATAATTACACAGAGCAAGGTGACCTAAACATTGCTCTAACAAAAGACTAGCATTAAAAACAAAGCGTAAGTACGCATAATTAAAAATCCGCCGCCGCGCCGGCCTATGCATCACCGGTGTGAGATGAGATTTTGATGACTTGTCCTGGTGACATGCCGCCGCTGGTGGACTCCGTGTCCCCCCTGCTGAAGTCCACCGCGTCCTTGTCCTCGTCCTCGGCGCTGCCCTCAAGGTTGTAGTACTCGTAGTAGTGGCTGCGCCAGAGCTCGCGTTGGTACTCCACCGCTGATTCCTCGACGGACAGACTCTTCTCTACCTCGACCTCGGCCACACGCAACTCCTCCTCCCGGCGCTCCTCGATCTCCGCCGCCTCCTGCATCTCCAGCTCCCGCTTAGTAACCTCATGAGGAAGCAGGTGCTCCATGGCCACCACCACCTTTTCAGACGTGGGTTGCATGCTGGAGTCTGAGGTGGCCTGGAATATCTTGGCGTGTGCATCCTCGATCTTGCCGTGGATGGCCTCGACTCGGGCCAGGGCGACATCAGTGGCACGGACGGCAGCTCGAGCGCTCTCGGCGTTTGCAGCTGCCCTGTCGGCTGCCGCAGACGCCCTCTCAGCGGAAGCGGCCGCGCTCAATGCGGATGCAGCGGCACTCTCGGCGTAGGCGGCCGCGCTCGGGGGGGACGCGGCCATCGTACGGGCCTTCACGAAGCATTTCCACGGCGTCATCTTTGCAAGAAGGGGGTGCGGGAATGGGGATCGGGATTCGTGGATTCGGGGGTTGCCGGCACTAGAGCAGACGAGCCGGCGAAGCTTAAGGAGGGAGACTTAAATAGACCCAGATATTTTCATCGCAAATAGTTCCTAGAAAACAACTGTGTGTGATGTTGTAGATATTTTTTATTAGCTGTGAAAGACGAATTTGGAATAAAGTGCCAACGGATGGTGTTTTAAATGAACGAGAAATTTTGTAGTACTAATACAACTGTCATGTCAAATTTTGGAAAGGGGTCATTTGACCTTCTAAGACATTTAAGTGATTTTCTAGCCATTTAATGACCGTAATTGAAATTTGAACTACATGTACATGCAACATCTAACCATAATGGTTTGAAAACTCATATTTCATGTACTTGTGTGCGATTTAATTCCATGTGCAGTAAATTGTAAGGAATTTTCAAACATATTGGTCTAACGGCTATGACACAATTAAGCATGGAGTGACATGGCATTTTAATTCAAAAAATAGAAAAATGATCAGAAACACATGAAACCTTGGTTGATGTAATGTCATGCCACCAAGATGATGTGGTAAAGAAATTGGCATGTTTGACGAACGTTTGGACACACACCCCTCACAAACCGGAGCAACTCGCTAGAAGGTTCGGGGTTCTGAGAGGGAACAATGCATGTTTGATGACGAACGGGAGATAGCTTCCTCTTACGGCCTTCAAAAATTTTCCTACGTTTAACGTGCACTAATACAATTGTCATGTGAAATTTTGGTAAATTTCAGGGGTCATTTGACCTTTTAAAGACATTTAAGTGATTTTCTAACCATTTAATGACTGTAATTCAAATTTGAACTACATCTACATGCAACAACTAACCATAACGGTTTGAAAAATCATATTTTTGTGTACTTGTGCGCGAGTTAATTCCATGTGCAGTAAATTAGAAGGAATTTTCAAACATATTGGTGTCAAGGCATGGGCACATGCATGGAGTGCATGCCATGGCATTTTAATTCCAAAAAATTAAAAAATTATCAGAAAAACATGAAACCTTGCTTGATTTAATGTCATGCCACCAAGATGATGTGGTAAAGAAATTGGCATGTTTGACGAAAGTTTGGACACACACCCCTCACAAACCGGAGCAACTCGCTTGAAGGTTCGTGGTTCCGAGAGGGAACAATGCATGTTTGATGACGAACGGGAGATAGCTTCCTCTTAGGCTTTCAAAAATTTTCTACGTCTAACGTGCACTACTACAACTATAATGTGAAATTTTGGAAAATTCTAGGGGTCATTTGACCTTTTAAAGACATTTAAGTGATCTTCTAACCATTTAATGACCGTAATTCAAATTTGAACTACATCTACATGCAACGCCTGACCAAATCGGTTGAAAAATCATATCTGTGTACTTGTGTGTGAGTTAATTCCATGTGCAATAAATTAGAAGGAATTTTCAAACATATTGGTCTCGCGACATGGACACATGCATACGTATGCATGGAGTGACATGGCATTTTAATTCAAAAAAATAGAAAAATGTTCAGAAACACATGAAACCTTTGTTGATGTAATGTCATGCCACCAAGATGATGTGGTAAAGAAATTGGCATGTTTGACGAACGTTTGGACACACGCCCCTCACAAACCGGAGCAACTCGCTAGAAGGTTCATTGTTTCGAGAGGGAACAATGCATGTTTGATGAAAAACGGGAGATAGCTTCCTCTTACGGCCTTCAAATTTTTTCCTACGTTTAACGTGCAACTGTCATGTGAAAATTTGGTAAATTTCAGGGGTCAATTGACCTTCTAAAGACATTTAAGTGATTTTCTAACCATTTAATGACCATAATTCAAATTTGAAACTACATCTACATGCAACGCCTAACCAAAACGGTTTGAAAAATCATATTTTTGTGTACTTGTGTGCGAATTAATTCCATGTGCAGTAAATTATAAGGAAATTTCAAACATATTGGTGTGAAGGCATGGGCACATGCATGGAGTGCATGCCATGGCATTTTAATTCCAAAAAATAAAAAAATGATCAAAAAACATGAAACATTGCTTGATTTAATGTCATGCCACCAAGATGACATGGTAAAAAATTGGCCTGTTTGACGAAAGTTTGGACACACACCCCTCACAAACCGGAGCAACTCACTAGAAGGTTCGTGGTTCCGAGAGGGAACGATGCATGTTTGCTGACGGACAGGAGATAGCTTCCTCTTACGACCTTCAATTTTTTTCCTATGTTTAACGTGCACTAATACAACTGTCACTTGAAAATTTGGAAATTTTCAGGGGTCATTTGACCTTTTAAATATATTTAAGTGATTTTCTAACCATTTAATGACTGTAATTCAAATTTGCACTACATCTACATGCAACGCCTAACAAAACGGTTTGAAAAATCATATTTTTTTTGTACTTGTGTGCGATTAAAAAATCATCGATTAAAAAATCATCAGACGATGTAAATATCTGGTGTTCAAAAAAGAAAATGTAAAGATCTAACAAGACAACCGGCCCCCACACGATTGGCACTCTATCTCGCGGCTCGAGGTTTGGTAGGTGATTGGAGGGGATCATTAATCAGACACGGTTCTGTATTGGAAACCGTCACCTATTATGTTCACACACAGATTTGTTGCGGGAATTGTGTGTAATTCAAACTACAGTACTCGTAAATTCTGGCAACCGGCGTGAGTACTGTCCCCATCGATCTAGATTCCGGCCGCCAATAAATACTACCTTGCTCATGTCATCCCACCTGCATTCTCATCTACATCCTCCCCTCGCTTGCTCTCTCTCTCTCTCTCTCAAATCTCTGCCATGGCGCCGCCGGTCTGCCCACGCGCCGACGAGGAGTCGCCGCCCCTCGAGGACGCTCACTCAATTAGCAGCGACGAGGACCCCTACGCGCCGCCTGACGAGGTTGCGCTGGACCCCCCAACTTTGGATTGGTTTTGGGGCCAGTACAATCTTTGTCTGTGGAAGTCGCTGCTGTCGGCTGAGAAAGCCAGGCAAGTGGCGTTCAAGAAGGAGATGGCGGAGGAGGAAGCCAGGTACCAGGCGGCCTGTGAAGCCCGTGATGCCGCCTGGAAAAACCAGGCGGCGGAGCTTTGGGGGCGGGCGCGTCGTCATGCCGAGGAGGTGTACGAACACGGGTACTTCGCGAGGAAGGTCATAGGCGCTGGGCGCCTTGTCGCTGCGTGGAGGTGGGCCGATAAGCTCCAGCGTGCCACCGACAAGGAGCTCCAGTGGGCGCCCAACGAAATGGCAAGATCGGCCGCGCGCGTCCGCCAGCAAGAGGCAGATCGGTACGTCAAGCGCTGCGAGGCGGAGGAGTCGGAGTACTGCCTCCGCATTGGGAAGAGGTCGCGCACCAGGGAGCTGCTGGCAAGGGGCTGCCAGAATACTGGCCCCAGGATGGATTATTAGTTTTAGTATTGCTCGTTTTCAATTTTATGCATTGTACCTAGTAGTTAAGTATCATCACGTATATGTGATGATATTACATATATATATTCTGTGATGATCTAATGAACAATTAATATATATATATATATTATGAATTCCATTTTCTATCTGTTTTTGTATACTAATTTGAATCTAGCTGTTATCATCCACATAAACAGAATGGAAAGCGTATATACACACATCGAAACAGAACATATAAGAATGGAAAACATAGTACACACATTGAAACAGAGCAATAAAGAGAGCAATACTATGATTCTTGTGAATACATAGCTACCCACATCGAAACAACTTTTCAAAATAAAACGAGTCCATGATACCATGACCAGCAGCCCTTGCCTAGGGTAGCTCTTGGCTCTGCCTGAACTCGTGCAGGCGTTCGTCCAAGCGGTCGACACACTCGCGGTACATCTGGAGCGCGATCTCAAGCTCCAGGTTGTCTATTTCATCGGAGATCACCAGCTCGAGGATGCGACGGCCATGTTCCTCTACTGCGCCCAGGTGGACACCTGGGCCAAGGAGGCGGTCGAGCCTACGGACCGGCGTGTTGGCATCCAGCGCGCCGCAGACAAGGCGAACAGTGGCACCCATGCGAACGGCGCGGCGGTTGTCCGGTGCAAGTACGGCGTGGCCGGCCTCTGGTGCAAGTACGACACTGAGGGCCTCTGCCCACTCCTGGCGAGGAATGGGGGTACTGACAGGATGTGTACCCAGCTGTAACGCCATGTCAACAGCAGGCAAGCGCCGCTTGATCCGCTCTTCCTGTGCGGTGCGCCGTGCCTCTCGCTCTACGGCGCTCCAACGGTCTCACCGTGCGATGAGCAGCAGCCTATCGGCGCGGACGCGCCTAGCTTGCTCTGCGGCACGCCATCGATCATGTTGTGTGGCGAGCTGCAGCCTGTCGGCGCTGACATGCCTATCTTGATCCGCGGCACTCGAGCGCCATGCGCCAAAGGTCTGCTCAACCCTCGCGATGACGCGCATCACGGCGTCGTCCATCGTGTTGCCGAGGAGCGCCTTGGCCTTGACGGGCCGTGGTGCCTTCTCATTTTCCTCGTCGGCGAGGTTGATGGCAGAGGCGACGCTTTGGTGGGTTGGCATGCTTGGAAAAGGCGGATGTGCTACAGGCTGCACTTGTCACCTCCATGCGTCGCGCGCCCCCTATACGCAATATAGTAGGGTGGCGGGAAACATGTGAGGAAATGGCGGGAAACGGTGGCGTGTTCATAAAACGCCATCAATTAATGGAAACTTACCATCGAGCAAGCACAAGAAGTAGATGATGATCAGATTAACACGGACCACACTAGGGAACCCGTTGGTGATGAATTCATCAATCCCAAACGGTTGAATAGTAGCAAGCATTTGCCCACAACACACACGGCCTATTCCATCACAAATCGGTCGGATGGATCAACTGTATGCCACGTATCGCACATTGTCAAAAAGTAATGCGGTAGACCTTCTTTAACATGTGTTAAAAAATAAAAAAATAAAAAACAAGGACCTCGAGGTTAAATTAGCTGAGAGAATGGGGCATTTCGGTCATTTGACCGAAATGACCCATCCCATCACCTAATTTAACATCGACACAACTTCCCATCCAGTCACCCATCTGATGGCTGCTCCAGCCTAAGCACACTTAACTTGATAGTTTTCTTACATGAGCTACTGGTGGAACAGCTAGTCCTTGCTGATAGGAATGCCTCTTCACATCCTTATGGTGTATCCGGATGACCGCCCGTCCCACAATGGCCAATAGATGTTGTGTAAACAGAGCATATCACATACGTCTTATTAGAAGCAATCGTCTGCGTTATTATCGGTCTTCGCACACATTTATGATTACAGACCTGTTTGCCGCGTATCACACACATCTTGTTATATTGAACCTTTTTGTTCTCTTGCCTAATCACAAACAGTTCATCCGAGTGAAACATATGTTGTACATCACACAGACCTTGATCGGGCTGACCGTTTCTTTTGTGTTGCCTAATCACACACAGTTCATCCCAGTGAACCATATGATGTATATCGCACACGCCTTCATCTGGCTGCCTGTTTCTTTTGTTCCTCCTCATTACAGACAGTTAATTGAGCTGAACCGTATGCCCTGCATCGCACACGCAACTAAAATCTGAACCGTGTTTGATGCACCCTCCATCGCAAACGTTTGCACCTTTTTTTACGGTTATTTTACACCACCGTTTGCGATTATGGCATCGCACACAGTTTCGTCGAAGGTTCTCTGATCGTAGTGTCGCGTTAGTAGCATCCTGCAGTAGTGTTAGCAGTAGCATGGTTATATGAGGCGCGCTACTGCTAAACCTAGCGTAGCGGGAATGGTGGGGCAATTTTAGTAGTAGCGTTGTTTTATCGCGCCGTGCTACTGCTAAGTCGATAGCAGTAGCGCCTTGTTATGACATGCGTTATGGCTAATTAGTAGTAGCGCCTCTTTTTATCCAGCACTACTGCTAAGGTTCTGTGTATAAGGTTTTCCCTAGTAGTGTGTGTACAGTCCGGGCAACATACACTAGGGTTTGTTGCACCGACAGGAGCCCCCGGGCCTGGCCCGAACATGCTGTCGGGCGTTGTCGGGGTGGGCCCTATCAGGTACACAGGCAGAGAGGTTGAGGTAGCTTATTCCTTGGGATTTTCCTTTTTTCTTCATTAACCTGTGTTGGAGTCAGTTTCCAGTTTTTCCGCACGTCGTGCGAGATGTTATGGGGGAGTTTGAAGCCACGATCTGCGAGCTACCCACGTCAATGTTCGCGGGGCCATAATTGCCATTCCACTACCTTCTCCGCTTCTTGCGTTTCTGCCACGTGTGCTGCATGCATTGCACATGGTTGGTGGCGGATGCGGAGCACGCGGGAATGAGTGCCCTGGCAGAAAGCCAGGCGCCGCGGATAGGCGTAGGAAGGCGGCCTTGATTCCGTGCACCATTGGTGACGCAGAGGGGACAGGTTGGCGAAGCGGGGCGGTTGCTCTCCGGTTGGGGAGCTAGCCCCCCAGTCGTGTTTTCCTATAAAAGGAAACGCGGGTGAGAGGCCTACTCCCACATCTTTCCTTCTTCTTCTTTCTTCTGGTATTCCCTCTCCATGATGGTGAGGGGGAGAGGGCGTAGTGGCACCCCAGTGGTGGCGACGAGGGCTTCTGCTCGACAGTGCCTCCCTCCTCCTGTTGGGGATGCGGTGGAGGAGCCCGTCGTGATAGGAGGCGGGAGAGGATGCGGACGTGGTCGATGTGGCGCTCGGGGTCGAGGAAGACGGGGCGGTGTTCTGATCGCACCTCCTCCAGCTGCTCAGGACCCGAACAAAGGACATGTCGGGGACTAGAGCCACTGGAGTTCATCGTCAAGTTGCGCGGGCCTCCACGCATTCGTCTTCGACTTCCCACTCCGTTCGCAAGAGTGATGGAGATCGAACAGCTGCCGGGGTTGAGGCTGCACATGAGGGGTTGCTGTAATGGCAACATGCGGGCGAACGTGGAGTTCCCTACACCTCACGTCATGCTTCTCCGGCGTGGCTGGAAGACCTTCACCCATGCCCACAGTTTGGCAGCAGGGCACGTCCTTCACTTCAAGTTAATGGACACCACCCTGCTCTCCATCAAGGTCTTCGGGAGCTCGGGTGCTCGCTTAGGGTGCTGCACGGAGAGCTCGACCGCTGATGAAAGCTCCTCCTCGAGCGATAGCGATGAGGAGGATAGTGACGGCAATGGCGACGACACCAGAGGGGAGGACGACGGCTCCGATTCCGGTTGAATGCCAGCCGCACCATCGCGGTCAGCGGGAGGCTGGTGGCACCACCATCTGCACCTGCATCTCCTCCCCGACAAGGCGAGTTGCCGAGGTTTTGGGTGTGTATAGTGTCTCCGGCTCCTCCAGCAGGACCCCGACAGGCTACCTCGTGGACTCCGACTTCGTTCGCACTGCCGCGTCCTGCTGGCCCTCGTGGCGGTGGCCAGGGCATCGCCTAGCCGCTCTCCCCGCCCATCACCTTCGTCTGCACCCACCCGATCTTGTAAGGCTGCTCCCGGCAGGTCCTGACGGGGTCAGGCTGGGCTTCTGCCCAGGCACTCCTTTTGTCCTCTTGGCCTCCCGTTGTAGTTCCTAGGAGGAGAGGGACAAGAAAGGGTTTACGGGGCACTTATCCTTTTTTCAATCAAAAATATGTAGGCACTTGGCAAACTTTAGTTTCAAGTATGTAATCTCTTCTATCCATGTTTGTACTCTATAAGCTTTGTACTCGTTTATCCGCATATTAATGAAAAAAGACGGTCTTGCCGAGTGTACTTGTGCATGTACTATATCCATGTAGAGGAGGAGTGCCTCTATACTTTTAAGTAAACAAGTTTTCTCCGGCAAGCTATCCTGCCGGCACCTTCTGTTTGTTGCCGCGGGGCTTGGCCTGCCAGGCTCAAAACTATGGAAAGGGACTAGCCCCTTGTCGGACCATCTCCGTCAAATGCCACTACAACCATCTCGACCAAAATCTGAATCGAGGGATGGGAGCACAAATGCTTCGAAGGTGATAAGGTTTTTCCATACACAAGCTTTCTTCTTACAGAGACATGTATGGATGAAAAGGAACTTATCTGTTTGGCTTGTCTCTGTTTCTTCTCTTCGGGACCGAGTCTGCGGCAAGAGCCCTGCAGTTTAGTGCAGAGGAAAACAAAGCTACATATGACCTTATCTACATGATCATGCTATGCTCATGTTATGCTATGCGTCTCCAAACGGACTGCGCCGGGTCTGGAGACTCGTACTACCCGGTAAGGGCCTTCCCACTTCAGCGTCAACTTGTTTGCACCCTTGGCGGACTGAACGCGCCTAAGGACAAGGTCGGCTTCCTCAAGGCTCTGGGAATGAACCTTGCGGCTGTGGTAGCGACGCAGGGCTTGCTGATAGCGTGTAGCACGCGTAGCATCCCGAAGACAGTTCTTCTCAAGGAGCATGACATCGTCACCCCGGTGCTGCTCTTGCTCTACATCATCGTAGGAAAATACTCTAGGCAACCCGTATATGAGTTCTATGGGGATCACTCCTTTTGCCCCATAGACTAGGGATAAGGGAGGCTGGCCGGTAGCTCGATTTGGTGTCGTACGGAGGGACCAAAGAACCACCAGCAGCTCATCAATCCAACGCCTGCCGCACTTCTGCAGTCTATCAAAAGTTCTTGTCTTGAGTCCTCATAGCACTTAAGCGTTCTCCCTCTGAGCTTGTCCGTTGCTTCAGGGATGGGCAACAAAGGCAAAATAGACCTTGCTTCCGAGGGCTTGAATGTATTGCATGAAGGCGCGACTTGTGAATTGGGTGCCGTTGTCAGTGATGGTTTGGGCAGGTACCTCGAAGCAGGACACCAATCCCTAACTTGATAGCTGACTATACGGTTACCTTCCTCACAAGCTCCACCTCCGGCCACTTTTTAAACTTGTCGATGGCGATGTACAAGAATTCAAAGCCCTCGGTGGCACGGGGTAAGGGGCCCAAGATGTCGAGCCCCCAGACCGAAAATGGCCATGACAAAGGAATCGTCTGGAGAGCTTGAGCAGGCTGATGGATATTCTTGGAGTGGAACTGGCAGGCTTCCCATTTGGTTACTAGCTCAATCGCATGTTGGAGGGCCGTGGGATAGTAGAAACCTTGGTGGAAAGCCTTTCCAACCAAGGCTCTTGATCCAATAAGGGAGCCGCACATGCCTCTGTGTATCTCTGCTAACAGTTCCTTCCCCTCTTCCCAACAAATGCACTTCAATTTCACACTATTGGGCCTCCTTCTGTATAGGGCGTTGTCGACGAACTGATACATACTGGCCCTCCGGGATACTCTTTCAGCTTCTTCTTGCTCTTCGGGAAGATCTCCTGTCTGGAGGTAATGGACGATGTTGAAGGAAATATGCCCTAGAGGCAATAATAAAGTTGTTATTTTATATTTCCTTATATCATGATAAATGCTTATTATTCATGCTAGAATTGTATTAACCGGAAACTTGATACATGTGTGGATACATAGACAAAACACAATGTCCCTAGTAAGCCTCTACTAGACTAGCTCGTTAATCAAAGATGGTTAAGTTTCCTAACCATAGACATGTGTTGTCATTTGATGAACGGGATCACATCATTAGGAGAATGATGTGATGGACAAGACCCGTCCGTTAGCTTAGCATATGGATCATTCAGTTTTATTGCTATTGCTTTCTTAAAGTCAAATACATATTCCTGCGACTATGAGATTATGCAACTCCCGGATACCGGAGGAATACCTTGTGTGCTATCAAACGTCACAACGTAACTGGGTGATTATAAAGATGCTCTACAGGTATCTCCGAAGGTGTTTGTTGGGTTGGCATAGATCGAGATTAGGATTTGTCACTCCGGGTATCGGAGAGGTATCTCTGGGCCCTCTCGGTAATACACATCATGATAAGCCTTGCAAGCAATGTGACTAATGAGTTAGTTGCGGGATGATGTATTACGGAACGAGTAAAGAGACTTTTCGGTAACGAGATTGAACAAGGTATGAAGATACCGACGATCAAATCTCGGGCAAGTAACATACCGATGACAAAGGGAATAACGTATGTTGTCATTACGGTATGACTGATAAAGATCTTCGTAGAATATGTGGGAACCAATATGAGCATCCAGGTTCCGCTGTTGGTTATTGACCGGAGGGGTGTCTCGGTCATGTCTGCATAGTTCTCGAACCCGTAGGGTCCGCACGCTTAACATTCGATGACAATTTTGTATTATATGAGTTATGTGATTTGGTGACTGAATGTTGTTCGGAGTCCCGGATGAGATCACGGACATGAAGAGATGTCTCGAAATGGTCGAGAAGTAAAGATTCATATATTGGACGATTATATTCGGACACCGGATGTGTTCCGGGGGTACCAGGTACATATCGGGTCACCGGAAGGGGTTCCGGGCATTCCCCCGGCAACTACATGGGCCTAACGGGCCAAGAAGGGGAGAGACCAGCCCCTAGGGGGCTGGTGCGCCCCATGTAGGCCAAAATAAGGGGGAAGGAAAGAGGGGAAGAGAGAAAGGAAGGGGAGTAATTTGGCCTCCCCCTTCCTTCTCTCCTCCCTCCCCCTTCCTTCTCTCCTCCCTCCTCCTTCCTTCCCCCTCCGGGTGAATATGGAAGGGGGGAGGCCGAACTGGGAGGCGCCCAAGTGGGATTCCTCCTACTTGGGGCGCCCACTTGGCTGCCTATCCTCCCTACAACCTATATATATATATATATATATATATATATATATATATATATATATATATATATATATATATATATATATATATATATATATATATATATATGAGGGGGGCACCGCTAGAACACACAACAATGATTGTTAGCCGTGTGCGGCACCCCCCTACCTCCACAGTTTACGCCTCCGGTCATATTGTCGTAGTGCTTAGGAGAAGCCCTGCGCGGATCACTTCACCATCAGCGTCACCACGCCGTCGTGCTGATGAAACTCTCCTTTGACTCTTTGCTAGATCAAGAGTTCAAGGGACGTCATCGAGCTGAACGTGTGCAGAACACAGAGGTGTCGTACGTTCCGTTCTTGATCGGTTGGAACGAGAAGAAGTTCGACTACGTCAACCGCATTGTCAAACGCTTCCGCTTTCGGTCTACGAGGGTACATGGACACACTCTCCCCCTCTCGTTGCAATGCATCTCCTAGATAGATCTTGCGTGAGCGTAGGAATTTTTTTGAAATTGCATGCTACGTTCCCCAACAGTGGCATCCGAGCCAGGTCTATGCGTAGATGATATGCGCGAGTAGAACACAAAGAGTTGTGGGCAGTGATCGTCATACTGCTTACCACTAATGTCTTATTTTGATTCAGCAGTATTGTTGGATGAAGCGGCCTGGACCAACCTTACATGACCACGTTCTTGAGGCAGGTTCCACCGAAAGACATGCAACTAGTTTTGCATAAAGGTGGCTGGCGGGCGTCTGTTTCTCCAACTTTAGTGGAATCAAATTTGACTATGACCGGTCCTTGTTGAAGGTTAAAACAACAAACTTGATAAATCACCGTTGTGGTTTTGATGCGTAGGTAAGAACGGTTCTTGATAGAAGCCCGTAGCAGCCACGTGAAACTTGCAACAACAAAGTAGAGGACGTATAACTTGTTTTTGCAGGGCATGTTGTGATGTGATATGGTCAAGACATGATGTCATATACGTTATTGTATGAGATTATCATGTTTTGTAAAAGTTATCGGCAACTGGCAGGAGCCTTATGGTTGTCGCTTTATTGTATGAAATGCAAAACGCCATGTAATTGCTTTACTTTATCACTATGCGTTAGCGATAGTTGTAGAATCAATAGTTGGCGAGATGACCACAACGCTACGATGGAGATCAAGGTGTCAAGCCAGTGATGATGGAGATCATGACGGTGCTTTGGAGATGGAGATCAAAGGCACAAGATGATGGCCATATCATGTCACATATTTTATTGCATGTGATGTTTATCTTTTATGCATCTTATTTTGCTTAGTGCGGCGGTAGCATTATAAGATGATCCCTCACTAAAATTTCAAGGTATAAGTGTTCTCCCTGAGTATGCACCGTTGCGACAGTTCGTCGTGCTGAGACACCACGTGATGATCGGGTGTGATAGGCTCTACGTTCACATACAACGGGTGCTGATACGTCTCCGTCGTATCTATAATTTTTTATTGTTCCATGCCAATATTATACAATTTCATATACTTTTGGCAACTTTTTTTTACTATTTTTGGGACTAACATATTGATCCAGTGCCCAGTGCCAGTTCCTGTTTGTTGCATGTTTTTTGTTTCGCAAAAAATCCATATCAAACGGAGTCCAAACGGGATAAAATCTGACAAAGATTTTTTTGGAATATATGTGAATTTTGGGAAGTGGAATCAACGCGAGATGATGCTCGGGGGGCCCACGAGGCAGGGGGCACGCCCCTGACCCTTGTGGCCACCCCATAAGGCGGTTGGTGCCCTTCTTTCGCCGCAAGAAATCCAATATCCGGATAGAAATCGTGTTCAAATTTCAGCCCAATCGGAGTTATGGATCTCCAGGAATATAAGAAACGGTGAAAGGGCAGAATCTGGAACGCAGAAACAAAGAGAGACAGAGAGACAGATCCAATCTCGGAGGGGCTCTCGCCCATCCCATGCCATGGAAGCCAAGGACCAGAGGGGAAACCCTTCTCCCATCTAGGGAGAAGGTCAAGGAAGAAGAAGAAGAAGGGGGGCTCTCTCCCCCTCTCTCCCGGTGGCGCCGGAACACCGCCGGGGCCATCATCATCACTGCAATCTACACCAACACCTCCGTCACCTTCACCAACATCTCCATCACCTTCCCCCATCTATCTACAGCGGTCCACTCTCCCGCAACCCGCTGTACCCTCTACTTGAACATGGTGCTTTATGCTTCATATTATTATCCAATGATGTGTTGCCATCCTATGATGTCTGAGTAGATTTTCGTTGTCCTATTGGTAATTGGTGAATTGCTATGATTGGTTTAATTTGCTTGTGGTTATGTTGCTGTCCTTTGGTGCCCATCATATGAGCGCGCGGGTGGAGCACACCATAGGGTTAGTTGTATGTTGATAGGACTATGTATTGGAGGGCAAGAGTGACAGAAGCTTCAACCTAGCATAGAAATTGATGCATACGGGATTGAAGGGGGACCAATATATCTTAATGCTATGGTTGGGTTTTACCTTAATGAACGTTAGTAGTTGCGGATGCTTGCTAATAGTTCCAATCATAAGTGCATAGAATTCCAAGTCAGGGATGACATGCTAGCAGTGGCCTCTCCCACATAAAACTTGCTATCGGTCTAGTAAAGTAATCAATTGCTTAGGGAAAATTTCGCAACTCCTACCACCACTTTTCCACACTTGCTATACTAACTTTATTGTGTCCTTATCTAAACAGCCCCTAGATTTTATTTACGTGCTCTTTATTATCTTGCAAACCTATCCAACAACACCTACAAAGTACTTCTAGTTTCATACTTGTTCTAGGTAAAGCGAACGTCAAGCATGCGTAGAGTTGTATCGGTGGTCGATGGAACTTGAGGGAATATTTGTTCTACCTATACCGATAGCAAGTTTTATGTGGGTTCGACACTCTAACTTATCGAAAGAGGCTACAATTGATCCCCTATACTTGTGGGTTATCAAGACCTTTTTCTGGCGCCGTTGCCGGGGAGTTATAGCGTGGGGTGAATATTCTCGTGTGTGCTTGTTTGCTTTATCACTAAGTAGTTTTTATTTTGTGCTCTTGTTTTCTATCTTTAGTTATGGGTAGAAAACGCAAAATACGAAAATAATTAGTTGTACCTACTACACCAATGGTTGAAGAACCACTCAAGATCTATCACACTCGTGAAGCTTTTTACTTGGATCATCTTCGATCCCTATATGCTCGTGCTGAAACCCCAACTAGCTTAGTTGAGGGCAAATATTTAGATGAGCATGCTTGTTATGTGCGACACCGCTTATCTCAAAAGGGAAACTTTTACTGGATCAAATTCACCGTTTGCAATGCTATGCTTGGAATTTATGTGAAATATATGATTTTACTTGTTGTTCTGAAGACCCTAAGAAACACCTTCCCTACCAATGTGACTTTAGTGATAATAGAATCATATCTTCGTATGCTAAGGGTGTTTATAATTACTATGATGTTCAACAAATTGAAGAATTTGTTGCTTTTAAGGGTGCTTATGAAATTGCTTCTTTGATTGGAAAGTATGATGCTACTCTTTACAAATCTGAAAATTTTGCCATACTTAAATATTTTTATGATAATTATGCTTCTAATCCTTATATTAAACCATATATTGAGGACTCCTTCGCTGTCCAAGAAGAGAATAATATTTTGCAGGAGTCTATGGAAGAAGAAATTAATGAAACTGTGAGCTCACTGGATGAAAAAGATGATGAGGAGAGCGAAGAACAAAAGGAGGAAGATCGGATTAGCTACCCGTGCCCACCTTCTAATGAGAGTAAACTCTCCAACTCATACATTATTTAATGTCCCTTCGTTCTTAGCGAAGGATGAATGCCATGATGATTGTTATGATCCCGTTGATTCTTTTGAAATATCCCTTTTTGATGATGCTTGTCATGCTTGTGGCCAAGATGCCAATATGAATTATGCTTATGGAGATGAACTTGCTATAGTTCCTTATGTTAAACATGAAATTGTTGCTATTGCACCCACGCATGATAGTCCTATTATCTTTTTGAATTCTCCCGACTACACTATATCGGAGAAGTTTGCCCTTATTAAGGATTATATTGATGGGTTGCATTTCACTACTACACATGATGATTTTGATAGATATAATATGCATGTGCTTGCTGCTCCTACTTGCAATTATTATGAGAGAGGAACTATATCTCCACCTCTCTGTGTTTCCAATATGATAAAATTGCAAGAAACTGTTTATACTATGCATTGGCCTTTACTATGTGTGCATGATTGTTCTTTTATGACATGCCGATGCATAGGAAGAGAGTTAGACTTCGTTGTTTCATGATATATATTACTTTGTGATCACTACTAAATCACAAATCATTGTTAATTAAAATTGGCTTTGATATACCTTGGGATCCGGGTGGATCCATTACTTGAGCACTATATGCCCAGCTTAATGGATTTAAAGAAAGCGCTGCCAGGGAGACAACCCGGAAGTTTTAGAGAGTCATTTATTTCTGTTATGTGCTTTTATAAAGTTTAGAAATAAAAATAATGTGCCAAGATTTTAATTTAGGATGTTTATATTGCTTGTTGGTTTGTGCGGTGCAAAACAGAAACTCTGGTTGTAGTGCGCGATTTTACATTTTTTACTGGAACGTCAGACGGTTCTGAAACTTTTTGCACTGTCTTTATATAAATTGTTTATTGTTCCTAATTATTTCAGAATTGTTGGAGTACCAGAAGTATGGTGAATGTTCATATTACTACAAACTGTCCTGTTTAAGACAAATTCTATTTTTGATGCATAGTTCGCTTGTTTTGATGAAACTATCGATTTCTATCAGTGGATTAAGCCATGGAAAAGTTATATTACAGTAGCTACAATTCAAAAACAAAATATGAATTAGTTTGCAACAGTACTTAGAGTAATGATTTGCTTTATTATACTAATGGATCTTACGGAGCTTTCTGTTGAGTTTTGTGTGGATGAAGTGTTCGAAGATCGACGATGTATCGATGTGAGGAGAAGTAGGAGAGGCAAGAGCTCAAGCATGGGGATTCCCAAGGCACCCCAAGTAAATATTCAAGGAGACTCAAGCGTCTAAGCTTGGGGATGCCCCGGAAGGCATCCCATCTTTCTTCAACAAGTATCGGTATGTTTTCGGATTCGTTTCGTTCATGTGATATGTGCAAATCTTGGAGCGTCTTTTGCATTTAGTTTTCACTTTTCTTTGATGCACCATGCTGGTATGAGATAGTCCTTGGTTGATTTATAGAACGCTCTTTGCACTTCACTTATATCTTTTGAGTATGGCTTTATAGAATGCTTCATGTGCTTCACCTATATCTTTTGAAGTTTGGATTGCCTATTTCTCTTCACATAGAAAACCGCCATTTGTAGAATGCTCTTTTGCTTCACTTATATTTGTTAAAGCATGGGCATATCTTTTTGTGGAAAGAATTAAACTCTCTTGCTTCACTTATATCTATTTAGAGAGATGTCAGGAACTGGTCATTCACATGGTTAGTCATAAAATCCTACATAAAACTTGTAGATCACTGAATATGATATGTTTGATTCCTTGCAATAGTGGGTAGTTGTGGATTGTAGAAATACTTGTATTGAAGTTTGTGATTCCCGTAGCATGCACGTATGGTGAACCGTTATGTGATGAAGTCGGAGCATGATTTATTTATTGATTGTCTTCCTTATGAGTGGCCGTCGGGGACGAGCAATGGTCTTTTCCTACCAATCTACCACCCTAGGAGCATGCGCATAGTACTTTGTTTCGATAGCCAATAGACTTTTGCAATAAGTATGTGAGTTCTTTATGACTAATGTTGAGTCCATGGATTATATGCACTCTCACCCTTCCATCATTGCTAGCTGTAAGTGCATCTAGTGCCACCCCTAGTTGGTTTTGGAGTATTGACGACAAACCTGGTTGAGGGACTAATGTGTTTGTGAGAATTGCAGGATAACACAGGTAGTAGTCCCTCATTAATTCGGTTTACCTACCGGAGATGACCCCTAAAAATGTATGAAGACATTGAAGACAATGGTGGTATGTGAAGATATTCACATTGAAGACTATGACATGAGAAGACATTGTGTGAAGACTATGGAGTGCGAAGACTTAGTTGTTTCGTTGTTTCCTTTTCTTCTTTGTTGAGTCGTAGGAACCACCGTACTGTTAAGTGGGGTCCCAGTGAACAAAGTCAGAGTGACTGAAGTGATGCTCAACCAAATCCTATGTCTTCGAGCGAAGACAATGAGAGCAAATCTTATCCAGAGCTCGATGAGTCAGCTTTACTTGTAGCCCAAGTCAAGTTGCCGTGTGTGTTTGAAATCTGACCGTTGGAACACGTGTCAGTTCCTTAGTGACCCAGGGTCATTTCAGACAAATCAGGTCGGGTTGCCTAGTGGCTATAAATAGCCCACCCCCTACACCATAAATTGGTGGCTGCTCAGAGTTAGTGCACGGCTTTGTCGTTTGAGAGCAACCCACCTCCGAAGCTTTTGAGAGAGAGAAATCCTTGCGAGGACAAAGCCCAAACACCCAGAGCCAAAGAGTGTTAGGCATCACTGAAGTCTTTCTGTCCGCATGACCTGAAGACTTGTTACACTTGAGGACTGTGAATCCAACAACCGGTTAGGCGTCGCATTCTGAGCATCCAAGAGTCATTGTGCATCGCCGGTGAACGAAGTCTGTGAAGGTTTGGAAGTCTACCTTGAAGGCTTACCAGAGTGATTGGGCGAGGACTGGGTGTCCTTAGCTCAAGGAGAATAAGGTGAAGACACGGTCTTCTGAGTTAAATCTCAGCCTCCCTAACCAGACGTACAGTTGTCACAGCAACTGAAACTGGTCCAACAAATCCTTGTCTTCACCAAGCGACTGGTTCTATCGTCTCCCTCTCTTTACTTATAGTTTGTCTTTGTGAAGTCATTGCCTGCTTGCACTACCTGTTTGACTTCACTGTGTGACTACTTTCGTTGTTTGACTGCATACTATCTTCCATCCTGATCTTTACTACCTAGCTGCTATTAGTCTTCGTGCTTTCACTTCATTGAATACTTCACTATGGCTTGCTTAGTGTAGTCTACCTTCCGCTGCATATCAATAGGTTCATTTCTATTGTTTGTCTTCGAAACTTTCATGTTTTGAAGAATTTCATAAAAATCGCCTATTCACCCCCCTCTAGTCGATAACTAGCACTTTCAATTGGTATCAGAGCCAGCTTCTCCCTTGTTTTGTGTGATTTGGTTTAACCACCTGGAGTTTTAGCTATGTCGACTGCAGGGGTAATCAAAGTCTCCGCTGCTTGCCCCGTCTTCGATGGAATTGAATATCCCTACTAGAAGAATAAGATGCGCATGCATCTTGAAGCCATTGATGTCGACCTCTGGTATGTCGTCAAGAATGGTGTTCCCAAGACTGGTGAAGGTGTCACCCCTGTTGATGTCAAGAAGTTCATTCAACTGGATTCTACTGCCAAGAACATCATCTGTGGTCATCTGACCAAAGGACAGTATGGCCATGTGAGTGCTCTGGAAACGTCGAAGCTAGTCTGGGACTGGCTCTCCAAGGTCAACAAAGGCGTCTCAACCCAGAGAGATCAAAGGATCATTGTTCTTCGCAACCTCTTCAACCGCTTCAAGAGAAACGACAATGAGAATATCCAGCTCACGTTTGATCGCCTCACTGACATCACAAATGAGCTTCATGCTCTCGGCGCCACTAAGATCACCAAGCATGGAATCATCAAGACACTGCTGAGATCACTTGACAGCTCGTTCGACACCCTTGCCCTGATGATACAAGAACGCCCTGATTTCAAGACACTCGATCCTTCTGACATACTTGAGAGGCTCAACACACATGAGTTCCAGCTATCTGAGAAAAGAGATATCTATGGTCCCAACTATGGCCGAACTCGTGCTTTGAAGGCAAAAGTTGTTTCCTCATCTGAAGAAGAATATGACTGCAGTTCTGGTGATCCTGAAGACATTGGAAAGGAGCTTGCTATGCTTGTGAAGTTCCAGAAGTTCACTAAGAAGAAGGGCTTCAGAAAGTCTTCACGATCCAGCTCAAGAAATGATGAAGCTTCCACTCATGACTACAAGAAGAGAACATGTCACAAGTGCAAGAAACCTGGACACTACATCTCTGAGTGTCCACAGTGGGACAATGAGAACAAGAAGAAGAAGAAGAGCAAGGAATATGATTCTGATGACAAGAAGAAGAAGAAATCCTCAAAGTCTTCTTCCAAGTCCTCATCCAAGTCTTCATCTCATAAGAAGAGCTCATCTGGCAAGGCTCGTGCTTTTGTTGGCAAGGAGATGGATTCAGAGGAGGAGTCTGCTTCTAAGGAGGCGGAGGTGGAGTCCGAGGAGGAGTCCCACCCTGGCGTTGCAAGTCTGGCTCTAGCTATAGCCTATGTTGCCAAGTCCATCTTCAACACTGAAGACAATGGCCCCGTCACCAATGCTGATCCTAATGACAAGGACGACTCTGCTCCCACCTACTGCTTCATGGCACGTGGTGCCAAGGTAAAATCACGCGATGCTTACTTTCAAACATCAAGTGAAGATGACTCTGATTGTGAATCCAAACCCAGCTACAAAACACTTGCTAAAATTGCAACTGAACAACAGAAAGCTATGGAACACACTCAAAAACTGTTAGACAAAAGCGATGACCTGTTGGACGCGGAGATGACCCAATCTCAGTCCTTAATTGAAGACATAAAAAATCTTCATGTTAAGTACCAGGAACTTGAAAGTCGTCATGAAATGCTCTCAACCACTCATGAAAAGCTTTCCTATGATTATCTTCAAAGGAAGCAAGAGCTTGAGAAATTGAGAGCGGCCCACGAAGATCTTCAAAAAGAGAATGAGTGACTTTGCGCTCAACAGATCAGTCCCGCTCATGAAGGATTTGAACCACCATGTCTAAAATGCCTTGAGCATGATAACGCTACTTCTGTTGCCGAATGTTCTA
This sequence comes from Aegilops tauschii subsp. strangulata, assembly GCF_002575655.3. Taxonomy (NCBI): domain Eukaryota; kingdom Viridiplantae; phylum Streptophyta; class Magnoliopsida; order Poales; family Poaceae; genus Aegilops; species Aegilops tauschii. The sequence continues at coordinate 455,181,587 of NC_053041.3, read as the reverse complement.
CTGCTGCTACTGTTGCAATATGTTCAACTGTTGATGTGGTAACTAACCCCTCTACTGAGGATGCCACCACTATTGCTGATGAAAATGCTAGGTTGAAGACATTGCTTGAAACAGGGATGTACAAAAGCCTCAAAGGGCATCAGACACTGTGCGATGTCCTCAAAAAGCAGATTCTGAACCGAAACCCTAGGAAAGAGGGTGTTAGGTTCGAGAGGAAAATGAACGTTGATGGCTCCTACTGGAAGCCTGAGCAGTATCCCAAAACCACATGGGTTGCTGCAAAGGGACCTTCAGTGGATCCATCCACCTTATCTGGCTTCACTTGTGCTAACCCTATTATCATTGATGAATCCTTTGATGCAAACTATAAACTGTTTAAGAATCAGAATGGTGAAGTGTTTGCCAGGTATATAGGTACTAACTGCAGGAATGCGCCACCTATGAAGAAGATCTGGGTTCCCAAAAGTTGTCTTGAGAATCTTCCTGTGAATGTCATCATGACACCGCCTGGGAAGAAGAAAAATCCCAGACCAAAGGCTTCATATGGTCCAAAGGCTTCATACAGACAGAGGACTCACCTGAGTCACCCTAACGTCAATGTTTTGCAGGGAAATCGTACTCAAACTTATGAATATGAGCGTGTGTCTTCAGACCGCTATGTTCATAAAACAAAGAACTTTTCTGCTTATTCATATGAGTACTATTCACCTCCTGCAAGGCTATTTGCTAGGGCTTCAAAGCCGAAGTTCTCAGATGCTGCACTTAGACTCATTGCTTCTAAGCCACCCCTGAAGATGTGGGTGGTTAAGAAGAATTAACTTTCTTTTGCAGGGAAAGGTCTCCAGCCAGAAATCAAAGGCGTCTGATGCTATTGTTGGGGACCTAAAACATCTTGTAGGGTGCAAGATCAAATGCCCAAATGGTCTCACTATGTATTTTGTTCCTGAACCGTTTGCCAATCATCCTATCAGTCCTAATCTTGATCTGAGCTTTGATAATCCTCTTGCCCGTCAAATGTTTATGCTTCACAATACTCTTGGTGAAGCCTATCCCCCTAACTGTACTGTAGGGACAGTGGATGCACTAATCATATGACTCGTGATCGAAGTCTTCTCATGGACTCAACCTTAAGTCCATCTGACAAGAGTCACATCACATTTGCTGACACTGGTAAAAGCAAGGTATTGGGTCTAGGTAGAGTTGCAACCTCAAAGGATCAACACATGGATAAAGTGATGCTTGTTGAATCCCTTGGTTTCAACTTAATGTCTGTCTCAATGCTTTGTGACTTGAACATGATTGTGATATTTGGAAAATATCGTTGCCTTGTACTAATGGAATTTGACAAGTCTCTAGTCTTTGAAGGGTACCGGAAAGATGATCTGTACATGGTAGACTTTTTAGCAGGACCACAGCTTGCCGTATGTCTTCTAGCAAAAGCTTCAGAGTGCTGGCTCTGGCATCCAAGGCTAGGGCATGCTGGCATGAGGAACTTGCACACTCTCGCAAAGAAGAAGCATGTCATAGGCATCGAGGGTGTCAAGTTCAAGAAGGATCACTTGTGTGGTGCCTGCGAAGCTGGGAAGATGAGTAGGGCCAAGCATCCCTCGAAGACAATCATGACGACATCTCAACCCTTCGAGCGGCTACACATGGACTTATTTGGCCGTACTCACTACTCTACTCTCACTACTACTTCTTGTCTCTATGGCTTCATCATTGCTGATGATTATTCAAGATATACATGGGTGCACATAATTCTCTACAAGACTGAAGTGCAGGATGTGTTCAGACGCTTTGCCAACCGTGCCATGAACAACTATGGCGTCAAGATCAAGCATATCAGGAGTGACAACGGCACTGAGTTCAAGAACACTGGCCTCGACCTTTACTTGGATACATTGGGAATCACTCATGAGTTCTTCGCTCCGTACACACCTCAGCAGAATGGCATTGTGGAGCGCAAGAACAGAACACTCATTGAGATGGCTCGGACGATGCTCGATGAATACAAGACTCCAAGAAAGTTCTGGCCTGAAGCTATTGATACTGCATGCCATGTCATCAACCGTGTTTATCTTCACAAGCTTCTGAAGAAAACATCCTATGAACTCCTCACTGGTAAGAAGCCAAATTTCAATTACTTCAGAGTATTTGGTGCTAGGTGCTGGATCAAGGATCCACATCACACTTCAAAATTTGCACCAAAAGCACATGAAGGTTTTATGCTTGGTTACGGAAAGGATTCACACTCCTACAGAGTCTTCAACCTCTTTCACTATAAAGTGGTTGAAACTGTGGATGTGCGGTTCAATGAGACTAACGACTCGCAAAGAGAGCACCTGCCAAATGTGCTAGATGAAGTTCCACCTAGTGAATCCATCAAGCTTATGGGAACTGGAGAAATCATACCAAGTGAAGCACAACCTGAAGAGGAACTTATCATTTCTGCACCTAATCAACCTGAAGACAATGCTCAGCCTGAAGACAATCCTCAAAATGATGACAATGATCAGCAAGAGCAAAATCTTCGTCCGGTTCATCCTCGTGTTGCAAATGAAGTACAGATTGAGAAGATAATTGATAGCATCAATGCGCCTGGTCCACTCACTCGTTCAAGAGCAACACAGCTAGCAAATTTCTGTGGGCACTTTGCATTTGTCTCAATATCTGAACCCAAGAAAGTTGATGAAGCCTTCATGGAACCTGAATGGATTCAAGCTATGCAAGAAGAGCTTCAACAGTTCAAGCTGAACAATGTTTGGGAACTTGTCAAGCGTCCTGACCCCCGCAAGCACAACATAATAGGCACAAAATGGATATATCACAACAAGCAAGATGAGCATGGTCAAGTTGTTAGAAATAAGGCTCGTCTCGTCGCTCAAGGATACACTCAAGTTGAAGGGATTGACTTCGATGAAACATTTGCTCCTGTGGCTAGGCTTGAAGCTATTCGCATACTGCTGGCCTATGCAAATCATCACAACATCCTGTTGTATCAAATGGATGTGAAGAGTGCATTTCTCAACGGCAAGATTGAAGAAGAAGTGTATGTTGCACAACCTCCTGGCTTTGAAGATCCAAAACATCCTGATATGGTGTACAAGCTAAACAAGGCACTGTATGGCCTCAAACAAGCCCCTCGCGCTTGGTATGACACACTCAAAGACTTCCTGAAGAGCAAAGGCTTCAAACCTGGTTCCCTGGATCCCACACTCTTCATGAAGACATATGATGGTGAACAGTTTGTGTGCCAAATATATGTGGATAACATTATCTTCGGCTGCACCAACCAGAAATACAGTGATGAGTTTGGACACATGATGCAAGAGCAATATCAGATGTCCATGATGGGTGAGCTGAAGTTCTTCCTTGGTCTTCAAATTCGTCAGCAAAGCAATGGCATCTTCATATCTCAAGAGAAATATCTCAAAGATTGCCTGAAGAAGTTTGGAATGCAAGACTGCAAAGGTTATACGATGCCAATGCCAACCAAGAGTCATCTGGGTCCTGACGCCAATGGTAAAGAGTTCGATTAAAAGGTATACTGCTCCATGATTGGTTCTTTACTTTATTTATGTGCATCTAGGCCAGATATCATGCTTAGTGTTTGCATGTGTGCTCGATTCCAAGCAGCACCAAAGGAATCCCATCACTTAGCTGTGAAGCGAATTCTTCGATATTTGGCTTACACCCCAGCATTAGGACTATGGTATCCAAAGGGCTCAGAGTTTGATCTAGTTGGATTCTCGGATGCTGATTATGCTGGTGACAAGGTGGATCGCAATTCTACATCAGGCACATGCCACTTTCTGGGACGATCACTTGTCTGTTGGTCTTCAAAGAAGCAAAACTGTGTATCACTCTCCACTGTTGAATCAGAATACATTGCTGCTGGATCTTGCTGCGCTCAGCTTCTATGGATGAAGCAAACACTTAAGGATTATGGCATCCATCTGAAACAAGTTCCACTCTACTGCGACAATGAGAGCGCCATCAAGATTACCAACAACCCAGTTCAGCACTCGAAGACAAAGCACATTGAAATTCGTCATCACTTTCTCAGAGATCATATCATGAAGGAAGATATTGATATCATACACGTCAACACAGAAGGGCAATTGGCAGATATCTTCACAAAGCCCTTGGATGAGAAAAGGTTTTGCAAGTTGCGGTTTGAGCTAAATATCTTGGAATCCTCAAATGTCCTGTGATCAGGCACACATCCTAACACTTATGCATGTTGATGACTTAGATGTGCAACACACGAAGTAATGTATGTCTTCAATTCAATGAAGACTTACACTCTGAGTGTGAATACATTAATGCGGAATTTGACTTCGGAGCGCCACGATAATTGTGCGCCGTGTCTGGGTCTAATACTTCCTATACGGTGGGTAACGCCACCACCAAATTCTTCTTTTTGATGTGTTTTGCTCGTGGCGTTACATTTGCTATGTCTTCGCATTTGGTTTGTCTTCAATATCAACATGTCTTCATGTTTATCTTCACTATGTTGATTTGGTTATATTCCGATATATACATATATTAGTGTTCTGTCCTCTACAGCATTCACTTATAGCTATGTCTTCTCGTGTGAACCTTTTGAACTAAGTGAATGTGATCGGACCCTAACCTCTCTATGCTTCCTATCTCAAACTCTATCCATCCAAATCATATGCATTCTGTTGAAACTATCGAATGTCTTCTCTGTATCCTTGTCAGCAGAAGATACAGAGACAAACATTAAATCTGTTTTAAATGCTCAATTCTTATTGCCTGAAACCCGGAGAAACCGGAACGACCACCCGATAGTCCAGGCGTGCGTGGGAACATGGGACAACTCCCAATGTGTTGCATGTTCGCCACGTGTCCCTCAGATGTGAACCGCTAGGGGCACCTACGTAATTGTGATGTGCCGTCCATTTCCCTATAAATGCACATCCCATCGTGGTCAAAAATCCTTCTTCCACCTCTCCACCTCAACAAACCCTAGCGCCACCGCTAGCTCTCGATGACGCCGGCGACGAAGTGCTTAGCTGCCGCGACCTCACCGACGCCGTCTTCATGCCGGCCGCGGACATCGTCTTCTCCGCCGCCGCCGTAGGTGTCCTCCGTCGCCAAGTTAGGGCACGGAAGATCGAACTGCTCGGCCTCATCTTCGACTCCGTCTAGCAGTTCATCGTGTGGTAAATTAAAACTCTCTTTTTACAGTCTTTTTGATCCTATAGATTCATCCTTTCTACCAAAAGTGGTTTCTGCCTCCACAAATTTGGATCTATCATGTCTGCATCTCATACGATGCCTAGTATATTCACTTATGCTTCACACGTAGTTAGATTCCTCACTTGTACTTATTCTTGGATTCGTACAAATCTGGAACCAACTCTCAACATATAAGTGAATGTCTTCGCGCTATGATGTCAATGTCTTCTAAACTGATTTATCTTCAAAATCTTCTGAGAATGCATATGACCTCTTCCCCTTCCCTCGCATCCTAATGCTGTCACAGGTACATGTCCGTGGGAGAATCCCTTGGTTCTCATAGTCTGCATTCATTTGCAGAATTCTTACAGCATCATATCAACTCTCCCGAAGCCAGTTCCTGTCTGACCAGCAGACGGAAGCCTTTGACAGTTTTGAAGCCATTCAGTCTGAACTTCATGGCAACAGATAAGTCAGCAAGGAAGGGTGGCAGACAGCACCGTGGAAATACATCAAAGGATTTGCCACCAGACCTCTATGAGTTGTACAAGATAGATCTAGAAGAGGATTACAATCAGCGAAAAACCCGAATCCAATGGATTCGAAGATATTGGGCAGAACAATGGTACAGGTACAGGTTCGTGACCCAGGAATATGCGGAAAAGAATGCCATCAAGCAGCCCTGGGGAGACATCTTGTACAAAAATCTTCCACCCAGGTCCAGAGCTAAAGCCATTGAACAAGGCTTCTACCCTTGCATGGTCCGTGGACCACAGCCAGCTGATGCCGACCCATCTTAATTGCTATGGTGTCGTGATGACAATCTGTTCAAGCGCAACTTTCAGTTTGCCAAGAACTCAGCCAAAGAGAACAAGAAGTCATGGGGATTAGACTTCAACCCTGGTCCCTCTGCTCCTCGTGCCAATGGCACCCGCGAAGCTGAACCCAATCTTGTTGGGCCCTTCTACAACCTAGAAGGTCTCATCACTCATATTTTGGTTCAAGGGACAGCCGTGGATCAACCTGCAGATGACGCTGATTCTGACGAAGCGCCTGCTCCACCGAAGCCTAAGAAGCTGAAGAAGCCCAAGGCTTCGAAGCCTTCCTCTGCACCAAAAGCTTCGCGAGCAAAGCCTCTGGCCACTACTCCTCCTGCAGCAAGTGTGCAGTCAGAAGATCTCTCACGCATCTCCAAGTCTGAGAAGAAGAAAAAGAAGCCCATGCACACCACTGGTCCAGCTCTGACTCCTGCTGCCATTCTGAGGAATGAGAACAACGCCATTGATCTGTCGAGTGACGACGATCTTGCTGATGATGCTCTTGAGCTGCTGATAAAGAGCAAGCAAGAGGCGAAAATCTTCAATGCTCTTCCCCTCTTCGATGTGGACATTCTGAACAAGTTCATTGACGAGTGGTTTGATAGCCCAAATCTCAGCTTTGATGATCTTCAACTTCCTATTGGCCTCAGCGTCTCCTTCCATGGAGCCATTGCTCCTGAGCTGGCTCTTGCTCAGAAAATTGTTGAGCTGAAGCACAGGATTGACTATGAAAAGGCTCAGTTCAAGAAGCATGTGGCCAAGCTCAGCGTAACAGACGTCCAGAACTTCAAGGTCATGCTGCATGAGCTCAAGGAAGCGTTTCACAAGAAACGTGAAGAAGCCAAAGGTTCTCGAGAGCGAATGAAGCTTCTGGCTGCAAAGTGTGTTCAAGCTTACAATGAAGCTGAGAAGCGCAAGGCACTTGGGCGTCCTGGCATCGACCCCAAGATGGTTGCCAAGCAGAAGAAGCCTACTGTGGACCAAGCTGAACCATCCAGGCGGGAAGAACCTCGCATTGTCTTCCCAGCCAGTATGACAGGCGTGAAGCCTAAGGTCCCCACAATGGCTTCAGAGCTTCAGAAGACAAGAGCAGCTGAAGCCAAAGCCAGAAAGCGCAAGACCAAGAACACCACTGACGATGCTCCACCCACCAAGAAGCGCAAAACTAAGAAGAAAGATCGGGCTGCTCCAACAGAGCCCCTTGTCGTCGAGCCAATTTCTGTTGCTCGTCCTGCATCTGCACAACAAGAGTGTCGTTTGATAGTTCATGAGCCTGCTTCCCCAGAGGCTCCTGAAGCTGAAGACATTCCAGCTGTTGACCCCACCGCAGCTGAAGACATTGGTCATCAAGACAATGTTGAAGATGATGAAGTCCTTCCTCAGATCGAGCACAATGTGGTATCATCGCCTGTTCTCATGAACAGTGAACTCATCAGCATTGGTCGTCCTTTGACGCCAATTGCTCGGGATGACTCATGGGCTGATCATCCTCAAGAATCCCCCCGTGAAGAAGAAACACCAGTTACTCCCCCAACTCAAGTCACCACTCCGGTACTTGAAGATGAAGACTTTGTGGCCCAACCTACTCCATCTCCACAAGCGTCGCCAGCGTTCCGCATGCTTCGCAAAGGACCAAGGCCACAAGTCACTCTGTCAAGTGTTCCAGAAGGAGAAGAGCACCAATCAGTATCTCGCCAAGTATTTCCTGAAGCCTCTCCAACTGTGAACAACCCCGAGTCTGAAGCTAACGTGGCTAAAGATATTTCGGCTGCATCAGCCGATGACCAAGAAGAACCACGAGTTGAAGAAGAACGTGTTGCTACACCCCCAACCAATCCTGAAGTTGTTCTCGAGGAGAACGTGCCCGACCCTCCAGCTACTCGAGTGGAGGTTGATAACACTGAGGCGACCACCAACATCAACACTGAAGCCAATGACGTTGTCATGGCTAATGCTAATGTGGCGCCTGAAGTCAATGTGGTGCCTAAAGTGATAGCACCTGAAGCCAATGCTGCACCTGATGCAAATCTGCAGCCTGAAGTCACTGTTGTTGCCACTGCTCCTGTACCGCCTCCTAGGCCACATCCTATCGAGCAAGCATACAATTATGGTCAGCTGGTCACTGTCCTATGGCCTATTCTGGTTCCTCCGCCTGCTGCTGGTTTGATTACCATGTCGAGCACATGCCTCAGGTCCAGAAGCCTAAGCCAAGACTGCCCAGGTTTCCAGGTACTGCCACTTCACCAGGGTCCTTCAATGCAAATGGCTTCATTGCGCACAACACTTTCTTTGATAGTGCCAAGAACCCCTATTCCAAGCCAAGGATTTCATCAGATCGGTTCTGGACCTATCAGCAGCGCAGTTATTATTCTTGTGTTCTGTATGACCAAGGGCGCATCTTTCCCCATATGCATCTTGACTGTGAAGCCATTGCTGGATTGCCATGCCTTGAAGAAGCCCTTGATTGCTTCCGTGATGCTGGACTACTAAACTTTGTGACTGATAAGGAGCATTGGAATGAAGAGCTGCTGCTACAATTTTATGCTACCCTCCACATTCGCGGCTACAACAGGGATCCGAAGACTTGGGTCCTTGAGTGGATGACAGGCAATATCCATCATGAAGCCAAAGCTCTTGACATCATTGAGCTAACTGAGCTGCCCACTCCAGGAGAACTATATGAGCCTGGTTGTCAACTTCACCGCAATGCATTGGAGAGTATCTTCCATAAGCCAGAGCCCAACATGAGCCAAATGCTCAGCATGATGAAGCCTTTGCCACGCGACGCTGAATACCCAAGAGAGTTCTTTGTTGAAGACCTTGAGTATCTACCCTGCACCATCTATCATATCATCAGGCAAACTCTATGGCCTGTTAAAGGACATTCTTCAGCAGCGAAACTTGAAGGAGCAATGAAGACATTGGTCTTTTACATCTTCAATTGCATCAGCTTCAATGCTCAAGACTTCTTTATCAGGCAATTGGCTGCATCAGGCTCTGATCTCTTTGGTCTGAAATTCTACGCTCCATAGGTTATGCGCCTTATCAAGCTTCACTCAGCTGTCAACTATCAACCTTCTGCTCGCAACCATCTGATCTTTCTGCCTGAGGTTGATATGTCCGTTGAAGCCATATACCCAGAGCCTGCCAAGGAGCCTGTTTGTCTTCACAATGCTGATCACCAAAGCTTCACACAGCCCATTGAAGGAGTCCAGGCAGTCACTCGTGTTTATCCTTTGGCTGGCAATACACGCTTACCTCACCGTGATCAAACTGAAGCCACTGAAAGCACTATTGCTCAAAGGCCTCGGAAGCGATCTCGTGTTCTCAATGACCGAGAGCTTTTCGTTGCTCTACATCAGAAACAGGATAAGCATCACTACCGGCTGAAGCGACAGATGCAAAGTCTCTTGGTGGATGTCAATCGCATTCACTATCTTGCCACCAAGAATGACTTTGTCACTCATGAAACCTGTCGGAGGTCATGGAAGAGTTTGACGTTGCTTAGTGCTGAAGCAGATCTTCATTATATCAAATCATTATCATGCATGTCATTATCTTCATTATATCAAATCATGCATGATGAATTGTCTTCATAAGTTGAAGAGGATCTCCACAAGTACAACCTGCCATGTGCATTCGCATTCCAAAAGCAAATTACTTATATGCACATCTTCAGGGGGAGCCTTTTGCTACTTATGGAGACAATACCTTTATCCTTTACTATTTCACATACTTTTATCCCCGTTGAAAACTTCAACCAGTTTGTCATCAATCACCAAAAAGGGGGAGATTGTAAGTGCATCTAGTGCCACCCCTAGTTGGTTTTGGAGTATTGACGAGAAACTTGGTTGAGGGACTAATGTGTTTGTGAGAATTGCAGGATAACACAGGTAGTAGTCCCTCATTGATTCGGTTTACCTACCGGAGATGACCCCTAAAAATGTATGAAGACATTGAAGACAATGGTGGTATGTGAAGATATTCACATTGAAGACTATGACATGAGAAGACATTGTGTGAAGACTATGGAGCGCGAAGACTTAGTTGTTTCATTGTTTCCTTTTCTTCTTTGTTGATTCGTAGGAACCACCGTACTATTAAGTGGGTCCCAGTGAACAAAGTCAGAGTGACTGAAGTGATGCTCAACCAAATCCTACGTCTTCGAGCGAAGACAATGAGAGCAAATCTTATCCAGAGCTGGATGAGTCAGCTTTACTTGTAGCCCAAGTCAACTTGCCGCATGTGTTTGAAATCTGACCATTGGAACACGTGTCAGTTCCTTAGTGACCCAGGGTCATTTCGGATAAATCAGGTCGGGTTGCCTAGTGGCTATAAATAGCCCACCCCTACACCATAAATTGGTGGCTTCTCAGAGTTAGTGCACGGCATTTGTCGTTTGAGAGCAACCCACCTCCCAAGCTTTTGAGAGAGAGAAATCCTTGCGAGGACAAAGCCCAAACACCCAGAGCCAAAGAGTGTTAGGCATCACTGAAGTCTTTCTGTCTGCGTGACCTGAAGACTTGTTACACTTGAGGACTGTGAATCCTCCAGCCGGTTAGGCGTCGCGTTCTGAGCATCCAAGAGTCATTGTGCATCGCCGGTGAACGAAGTCTGTGAAGGTTTGGAAGTCTACCTTGAAGACTTACTAGAGTGATTGGACGAGGACTGGGTGTCCAGAGCTCAAGGGGAATAAGGTGAAGACACGGTCTTCTGAGTTAAATCTCAGCCTCCCTAACCAGACGTACAGTTGTCACAGCAACTGGAACTGGTCCAACAAATCCTTGTCTTTGCCAAGTGACTGGTTCTATCGTCTCCCTCTCTTTACTTACAGTTTGTCTTCGTGAAGTCATTGCCTGCTTGCACTACCTGTTTGACTTCACTGTGTGACTACTTTCATTGTTTGGCCTCATACTATCTTCCATCCTGATCTTTACTACCTAGCTGCTATTAGTCTTCGTGCTTTCACTTCATTGAATACTTGACTATGGCTTGCTTAGTGTAGTCTACCTTCCGCTGCATATCAATAGGTTCATTTCTATTGTTTGTCTTCGAAACTTTCATGTTTTGAAGACTTTCATAAAATCGCCTATTCACCCCCCCCCCCCTCTAGTCGATAACTAGCACTTTCACTAGCCTCTTCAGTACCGTGCATTGCCCTTCCTCACCTCGAGAGTTGGTGCAAACTTCACCGGTGCATCCAAACCCCGTGATATGATACGTTCTGTCACACATAAGCCTCCTTATATCTTCCTCAAAACAGCCACCATACCTACCTATCATGGCATTTCCATAGCCATTCTGAGATATATTGCCATGCAACTTCCATCATCATCATATACATGACTTGAGCATTCATCGCCATATTGCTTTGCATGATCGTAAGATAGCTAGCATGATATTTTCATGGCTTGTCCATTTTTTGATATCTTTTCTACCCTAGATCGTTGCACATCCCGGTACACCGCCGGGGGCATTCATATAGACTCATATCTTTGTTCTAGTATCGAGTGGTAATATTGAGTTGCAAGTAAATAAAAGTGTGATGATCATCATTATTAGAACATTGTCCCATGTGAGGTTATCAAAATAAAAGAGGCCAAATAAGCCCACCAAAAAAACAAAAAAATGATGAGAGAAAAAGAGAGAAGGGGAAACACTACTAGGGAAAACCCTAGTAGTAGCGCTTGAAATATGCATCGCAGTAGCGTTGGGTCCAGCGCTACCACTAAGGCGCTACAGCTAACTAGTAGCAGTACCGCTGGTAAGGGACCGCTACTGCTATACCTATTTAGCAGTAGCGCTTTCCTCTGGACAGCGCTACTGCTACTTGTAAGTAGCAGTAGCGCTTGTTCTAAAAAGCGATGCTGCTAAATTTTCTTGTATTTTCAAAAATACTGCTTATTTTCATTGTGTGGTTTTATATACAGTACTTTCATCATATGATTTTATGAGCATGATTACTTATTATATATAACAGTGGGTGAAATGAATGTGGAGTAGATTCAAGTGGAGGCAACATGTGGTGCATGTCGAAAGTACTACTCTAATCCAAACTTGATCTAGTTTGGATTAGTAGTACTTTCGATGTGCACCACATGTTGGCTTCACTTGAATCTAATCCAGGTTCATTTCACCCACTGTTATATATAATAAGTAATCTATAACAACTTAGCATCATGCATCATTGATCATAATAATAAATAACTCATCATTAGTATCATAATAACAAGTCATACTCATCATCATCGATCATACAACTTCTACTCGATACCACATCATCATCATAGTCACCTAACCAATCCTACTTAGTTGTTCTTAGCACATGATCATGAGTATTATTAGTAACTAGGACCTACTACCTTCTCTTAGGTAAAATAGCATAAAACAAGATAGGCCCTGGCTCTCCATTATGGAGAATGGAGATTATCCTGTCTTCAATTCTTGTCTTTCGCACAATGTTGCTTCCAAGTACCTCCTTACGACTGTCCATACATTTTTTCCATTCTTTGATTTTCATGTCTCCACTTCTTTTAGAAATCCGATATGGACAGGTGAGATTCGTACAATGACCTGCCCGTATGTTCAAAACATCAAGGCGACCATTCTGATACATTAGATGAGGCACACAATCATTTGGGATTTCCTGTTGAAAAACATAGTAATAACTTCATAGTTAGCAATGTAGTTAAGTTTTAAAAGAATTTATGCAAAAGATGCACGGATGTCGTAATACTAAAAAAATCTTACCATGGAATCTCCATGGATGTTACCGTAGTTCAACACGTGCACTAGTGGCATGTATTGACCATAATGTGGAGGAGTTTTATAATAGATATTGTAATTCTCAAGATCAGTACAAAATGCGACCAGATGATTTTTCTCCTGATAAGTTAACTCAGAGCCATCGGTGTAGTATGTTCTGTCTACCATGTTCTGCACATTGTTTGAACAATGAAAATAAGCTGTCAATGGAAATAAGCTGTCAACTATTTTGAAATGAACAATATAAATTAGCTAATAACTATGTTGGAGAAACTCACATAGCGGTAGAATTGGAAGCGTATCAACAAGGACCCAAATGTCCATATTGTCTTGGTCGATGTCAGGATCACCAAGATCCATGGTGACAAGCATACCCTCATAAAAATCATACATCTTGCAAAGTGCTTTCCAATTTTTGCAACCAAAATGGGTTACGCTCTCAGAATTATACAGATTTACTTCAAAATCCATATCATGATGGGTCCTTAGGTGAATTTTCTTTGTTTCCATACTTTCATGGTCTTCAAAACCCATCCTCTCCAAGACATAGCGTCTTGCATGGCATGGGATAAGCTAGTCGAATTGTAAAAGATTAAAATTACACATTGAAATAGTTGAAGTGGTGCTTAATTATGAAAAAACACTTGTCGTCATTGTGTACCGTTTCAACATCAAAGGTCTCCTCGAGCTTAATGCTGAAGCGCCGATCTTCATCCAGGTGAGGCCTGTCGCACAGACCTCGGTTGTCGTGGCACCAGTCGCACTCCCCCGGGAGACTTTCGTCGTCCGAGTACGACATTTCCTATGTTCATAATTCAAATTTTAAACTTGTACAATTCAATATATGTACTATAAAAATTAAATTAGATCATTATTATTCATCATAGGTTGACTATCGGTCTGCTGAGTCTATATGGTGGGGACTCTCCCTCACTGATTCCTCTCTGACATTTGCGACCGTCGGTGATGGTCGTTACTCCTCCTTCCCCTAGTGCATAACAAAGGTCTAGCACAAGGAGAAGAAGGAGAAACGACCCCCACGACAACACTCGGGATTCTTCGTCCTCTCTCATATATGGTGGATACACTCCCTCATAGATTTTCGACCGTCGGTGATGGTCGTTATTCCTCCTTCCCCTAGTGCATAACAAAGGTCTAGCACAAGGAGAAGAAGGAAAAACGACCCCCACGATAACAGTCGGGCTTCTTCGTCCTCTCTCATATATGGTGGATACACTGCCTCACTAATTTTTCGACCTTCGGTGATGGAGCCTCGACAGAATTAAAGTCAACCTGAAATGTTGTTTAATTATTTTTCGAGAAAATCCAGGCCACTCGATATTTCCTACATATTCTAGCATAAGTCATGCCAGAATTCACGGAAAAATCCGGCATGACCTTTCCTAAAAAAGGACATATCGAGCGCCTGAAATTTGCCGGAACGAAAATTAATCAACACTCCGGCAAAACATAGGCCACTATAGGAGGTGTAACCTGCAAACATGGCCGGCCACTTGGGCAAGCACATATCCTATTTGAGCAACACAAGATATACATGTTTATATCTACATCATATGAGCATTCAAACTTGATGGAGTAGTTTTCCAATTTGAGTATTCAATAAGCAAAACCAAATCGTAAAATAAATTAGTATTCAAATTAGCATTCATTCAATAAGCAAAACTAAACCATCTCTTTCGTCCGTACATCGTCGAATATTATCACTAATAGATCTCGAATAGTATCATACATATAACATCACTAATAAAGATAAAACCGTAGCAAACGACGGGTATCGGCGCGGGCGGTGGACACCCAAAGAGAAGGAACCATCACAGGATCATAGCTCCAGTGAGATCCCTGAAGAACCTCCCAGGTATTGGAGAACCTGCCCTCCAATGCAACCATGTAGCGACGGACGTGCTCGTCCTCCTCGCTGACACGGTGACGTACCATCTCCGCGGGGTCCTCAAGCCTCCGCACCATCACTGGCCCACCCGACCGCCACCAAAGAAGGTTCGGGTCAACGACGGGCTGGCTCCTCACCAAGCTGCGCCCCCCGGAAGGTAGCACCTCCCAGTACCAGCTCGGCGGAGCCCAGTCCCGGACATGGCTCCTCGCCAAGCCCAGGCATCCTCCGCCGAGTCAACGACGAGCATGCGGGATAGGCATTGTCGACGTCGATGCGAGAATAATTGCTTTAACTAAAAAAATAACAACAAATGTGACACGTAAAACACCTAAATTCTATTAACTACACCTAATTAAAAACCTACATTTTGAACATGATTCGATCATAACTAGGGTTCATACTACATTATTCTAAGATTAAACACCTAAAATACCTAAATTAAATTAACAACATGGGGTGGCTGGTCTCACCTCGATCGAGGTCGGAGGGGGTCGATGACGGGGACGACGGCGGGGATGATGCAGGGGCTCCTTGATTTCCGCAAAAACAAAATATAAACAAAAACATTATTATCGTAATCTTAGGACTTAGTGAAACTCCATAAGCTACATTTAATTATTCTATTCAAATTTACTTATAATTTCCTATTATTTTTAAATTTACTTATTCAAATTTTCTAGAAATTTCCTATTCTATTCAAAAGACCTACATTACTTATTTCTTCAATTTCATATTTTATTCTATTCAATTTACTTATTCAAAGTTTCTAAAAAATTTCCTATTCTATTCAAAAGACCTACATTTACTTATTCTTTTCAAATTACTTATTCAAATTTTCTAAAAACAAAATATACTAAAAACCTACATTTACTAAAAACAAAACCTACATCTAACAAAAACTAAAACCTATTTACAGAAAGGGGGAGGAGGAGGTGGGAGGAGGCCAGGAGGAGGAGGAAGGAGGAGGAGGAGGGAGGAGGAGGGGAAGGAGGAGAGGTAGGAGGAGGGAGGAGGAGGAGTGGGAGGAGGGAGGAGGAGGAGGAGGGGGCCGCCAAAGAGGGAGGAGGAGGACCGGAGGGGGCCGCCGGCGGAGAGGGAGGAGAGAGGAGGGTCGTGGGAAGAGGGAGAGAGAGGAGGGCGGCGAGAGGAGGAGGAGGGATGGAGGGAGGGGAGGGAGGTGAGAGGAGGAAGGAGATACCTTGGGGGAGTCGGCGGCGACGGTGGCGACGGCAGGCGGCGGCGGCGACGACATGCGGCGAGTGAGTGTGTGAGGGAGAGTGAGGGACGCACGCGGTGGATAAGGTAAGGATAGTCGCAGCGCTTTTTAGGAAACAACGCTACTGCCACTTAGCAGTAGCGCTCGTCAGAGGACAGCGCTACTGCTATTGTACAATAGCGGTAGCGCTTTTTAATTACGAGCGCTACTACTATACCTACACTGCCATGCAACCGTTGGCAACTATAGGAGGAGCGCTTTTTATAACACAAGCGCTACTGCTACATGAATAGTAGTAGCGCTCCTCAGTTACAAGCGCTACTGTTACTTAGTAGCAGCGCTTTCTTATAAAAAGCGCTACTACTAAGCTCCTGTGTATAAGCATTTCCCTAGTAGTGCAATGTTACTATCCTTTTACCACACTTGTGTTTCAGAATAGCACCATGTTCTTCATATAGAGAGTCTCTTGAGTTATCACTTTCATATACTAGTGGGAATTTTCATTATAGAACTTGGCTTGTATATTCCGATGATGGGCTTCCTCAAATGCCCGAGGTCTTCGTGAGCAAGCAAGTTGGATGCACACCCACTTAGTTTCTAGTTTGAGCTTTCATACACTTATAGCTCTTAGTGCATCTGTTGCATGGCAATCCCTACTCCTTGCATTGACATCAATTGATGGGCATCTCCATAGCCCATTGATTAGTCGCGTCGATGTCAGACTTTCTTCCTTTTTGTCTTCTCCATACAACCTCCACCATCATATTCTATTCCACCTATAGCGCTATATCCATGGCTCACACTCATGTATTGCGTGAAAGTTGAAAAGGTTTGAGAACATCAAAAGTATGAAACAATTGCTTGGCTTGTCATCGGGGTTGTGCATGATTTGAATATTTTGTGTGGTGAAGATGGAGCATACCCAGACTATATGATTTTGTAGGGATAAACTTTCTTTGGCCATCTTATTTAGAAAAGACATGATTGCATTATTAGTATGCTTGAAGTATTATTGTCTTAATGTCAAATGATGGACTATTGCTTTGAATCACTCGTGTCTTAATATTCATGCCATGATTAGATTACATGATCAAGATTATGCTAGGTAGCATTCCACATCAAAAACAAATTCAGTTACCTACTCGAGGACGAGCAGGAATTAAGCTTGGGATGCTGATACGTCTCTATCATATCTATAATTTTTTATTGTTCCATGCCAATATTATACAACTTTCATATACTTTTGGCAACTTTTTATACTATTTTTGGGACTAACATATTGATCCAGTGCCCAGTGCCAGTTCCTATTTGTTGCATGTTTTTTGTTTCACAGAAAATCCATATCAAACGGAGTCCAAACGGGATAAAAACTGACGGAGAGTTTTTTGGAATATATGTGAATTTTGGGAAGTGGAATCAACGTGAGACGATGCTCGAGGGGCCCACGAGGCAGGGGCGCGACCAAGGGGGGTGGGCGCGCCCCTGACCCTCGTGGCCACCTCGTAAGGCAGTTGGTGCCCTTCTTTCGCCGCAAGAAAGCCAATATCTGGATAGAAATCGTGTTCAAATTTCAGCCCAATCGGAGTTACGGATCTCCGGGAATATAAGAAACGGTGAAAGGGCAGAATCTGGAACGCAGAAACGGAGAGAAACAGAGAGAAACAGAGAGACAGATTCAATCTCAGAGGGGCTCTCGCCCCTCCCATGCCATGGAAGCCAAGGACCAGAGGGGTAACCCTTCTCCCATCTAGGGAGAAGGTCAAGGAAGAATAAGAAGAAGGGGGCTCTCTCCCCCTCTCTCCCGGTGGCGCCGGAACGCCGTCGGGGCCATCATCATCACCACAATCTACACCAACACCTCCGTCATCTTCACCAACATCTCCATCACCTTCCCCCATCTATCTACAGCAGTCCACTGTCCCGCAACCCGCTGTACCCTCTACTTGAACATGGTGCTTTATGCTTCATATTATTATCCAATGATGTGTTGGCATCCTATGATGTCTGAGTAGATTTTTGTTGTCCTATCGGTAATTGGTGAATTGCTATGATGGGTTTAATTTGCTTGTGGTTATGTTGTTGTTCTTTGGTGCCCATCATATGAGCGCGCGCGTGGATCACACCATAGGGTTAGTTGTATGTTGATAGGATTATGTATTGGAGGGCAAGAGTGACAGAAGCTTCAACCTAGCATAGAAATTGATGCATACGGGATTGAAGGGGGACCAATATATCTTAATGCTATGGTTGGGTTTTACCTTAATGAACGTTAGTAGTTGCGGATGCTTGCTAATAGTTCCAATCATAAGTGCATAGAATTCCAAGTCAGGGATTACATGCTAGCAGTGGCCTTTCCCACATAAAACTTGCTATCGGTCTAGTAAAGTAGTCAATTGCTTAGGGACAATTTCGCAAGTCCTACCACCACTTTTCCACACTCGCTATACTAACTTTATTGTGCCCTTATCTAAACAGCCCCTAGATTTTATTTGCATGCTCTTTATTATCTTGCAAACCTATCCAACAACACCTACAAAGTACTTCTAGTTTCATACTTGTTCTAGGTAAAGCGAACGTCAAGCGTGCGTAGAGTTGTATCGGTGGTTGATAGAACTTGAGTGAATATTTGTTCTACCATTAGCTCCTCGTTGGGTTCAACACTCTTACTTATCGAAAGAGGCTACAATTGATCCCCTATACTTGTGGGTTATCAGGTGCATGGCAGTTTTGCACATGCGGAATACACGGGTTAAACTTGACGAGCCTAGGATGTATAGACATGGCCTTGGACACTGGAGACCGAAAGGTCGAACATGAATCATATAGTAGATATGATCAACATAGAGATGTTGACCATTGAAGACTTCTCCATCTCACGCGATGATCGGACATGGTTTAGTTTATTTGGATCACGTGATCATTTAGATGACTCGAGGGATGTCTATCTAAGTGGGAGTTCTTAAGTAATATGATTAATTGAACTTAATTTATCATGAACTTCGTCCTGATAGTTTTTGCACATCTATGTTGTAGATCAATGGCTCGCGTTGTGGCGCCCCTATGTTTTTTGATATGTTCCTAGAGAAAACTAAGTTGAAAGATGATAGTAGTGATGATGCGGACTGGATCCGTGATCTGAAGATTATCCTCGTTGCTGCATAGAAGAATTATGTCCTTGATGCACAGCAAGGTGACAGACCTGTTGCAGGAGCAGATGCAGACGTTAAGAACGTTTGACAGGCTCGGTATGATGACTACTTGATAGTTTAGTGCACCATGCTTTACGGCTTAGAAATGGGACTTCAAAAATGTTTTGAACGCCACAGAGCATATAAGATGTTCCAAGAGTTGCAATTGGTATTTCAGACTCATGCCCATGTCGAGAGGTATGAGTCCTCTGACAAGTACTTTGCCTACAAGATGGAGGAGAATGGCTCAGCCAGTGAGCATGTGCTCAGAATGTCTAGGTAGTACAATCACTTGAATCAAGTGGGAGTTAATCTTCTAGATAAGATAGTGATTGACAGAGTTCTCTAGTCACTATCACCAAGCTACTAGAACTTTGTGATGAACTATAATATGCAAGGGATGACGAAAACGATTCCCGGGCTCTTCGCGATGCTGAAATCGGTGAAGGTAGAAATCAACAAAAAGCATCAAGTGTTGATGGTTGACAATACCACTAGTTTCAAGAAAAAGGGCAAAGCAAAAGAAAGGGAACTTCAAGAAGAATGACAAGCAAGTTGCCACTCCCGTAAAGAAGCCCAAAGTTGGACCTAAGCCTGAAACTGAGTGCTTCTACTTCAAAGGGAATGATCACTAGAAGAGGAACTACCCCAGATACTTGGCGGATAAGAAGGATGACAAAGTGAACAAAGGTATATTTGATATACATGTTATTGATGTGTACTTTACTAGTGTTCATAGTAACCCCAGGGTATTTGATACCGGTTCAGTTGCTAAGATTAGTAACTCAAAAACAGGAGTTGCAAAATGGACTAGTTAAGGGTGAGGTGATAATGTGTGTTGGAAGTGATTCCAAGGTTGATAAGATCACCATCGCACACTCCCTCTACCTTCGGGATTAGTGATGAACCTAAAATAAATGTTATTTGGTGTTTGCGTTAAGCATGAATATGATTATATCATGTTTATTGCAATACGGTTATTCATTTAAGTCAGAGAATAATTGTTGTTCTGTTTACATGAGTAAAACCTTCTGTAGTCATACACTCAAGGTGAATGGTTTATTGAATCTCAATCGTAGTGATACACATATTCATAATATTCATGCCAAAAGATGCAAAGTTGATAATGATTGTGCAACATATTTGTGGCACTGCCGTTTAGGTCATATTGGTGTAAAGCGCCTGAAGAAACTCCATACGGATGGATTTTTGGAATCACTTGATTATGAATCATTTGATACTTGTGAACCATGCCTCATGGGCAAGATGACTAAAACTCCATTCTCCGGAACAATGGAGCGTGCCACTGACTTATTGGAAATAATACATACCGATGTATGCGGTCCGATGAGTGTTGAGGCTCGCGGCGAGTATGGTTATTTTCTGACCTTCACAGATGATTTGAGCAGACATGGGTAAATCTACTTAATGAAACACAAGTCTGAAACATTTGAAAAGTTCAAAGAATTTCATAGTGAAGTGGAGAATCATCGTACAAGAAAATAAAGTTTCTACGATCTGATCGCGGAGGCGAATATTTGAGTTACGAGTTTGGCCTTCATTTAAAAAAATGTGGAATAGTTTCACAACTCACGCCACCTGGAACACCACAGCGTAATGGTGTGTCCGAATGTCGTAATCGTACTTTATTAGATATGGTGCGATCTATGATGTCTCTTACCGATTTACCAATATCATTTTGGGGTTATGCATTAAGAGACAGCTGCATTCACTTTAAATAGGGCACCGTCTAAATCCATTGAGACAACACCGTGTGAACTGTGGTTTGGCAAGAAACCCAAGCTATCATTTCTTAAAGTTTGGGGTTACGATGCTTATGTGAAAAAGCTTCAGCCTGATAAGGTCAAACCCAAATCGGATAAGTGTGTCTTCATAGGATACTCAAAAGAAACTATTGGGTACACCTTCTATCACAGATCCAAAGGCAAGATCTTTGTTGCTAAGAATGGATCCTTTCTAGAGAAGGAGTTTCTCTCGAAAGAAGTGAGTGGGAGGAAAGTAGAACTTGATGAGGTAATTGTACCTTCTCTCGAATTGGAAAGTAACTCATCACAGAAAACCGTTCCCGTGATGCCTACACCAACTAGAGAGGAAGCTAATGATAACTATCATGAAACTTCAGATCAAGTTGCTACTGAACCTCATAGGTCAACCAAAGCACGCTCAGCACCAGAGTGGTATGGTAATCCTGTTCTAGAAGTCATGTTACTAGACCATGACGAACCTACAAACTATGAGGAAGCGATGATGCGCCCAGATTCCGATAAATGGCTTGAGGCCATGAAATCTGAGATAGGATGCATGTATGAGAACAAAGTGTGGACTTTGGTTGACTTGCCCGATGATCGGCAAGCCATAGAGAATAAACGGATCTTCAAGAAGAAGACTGACGCTGATGGTAATGTTACTGTCTACAAAGCTCGACTTGTCGCGAAAGGTTTTTGACAAGTTCAAGGAGTTGACTACGATGAGACCTTCTCACCCATAGCGATGCGTAAGTCTGTCCAAATCAAGTTAGCAATTGCCGCATTCTATGATTATGAAATCTGGCAAATGGACGTCAAAAAATGCATTCCTTAATGGATTTCCTAAAGAAGAGTTGTATATGATGCAACCAGAAGGTTTTGTCGATCCTAAAGGTGCTAACAAAGTGTGTAAGCTCCAGCGATCCACCTATGGACTGGTGCAAGCATCTGTGAGTTGGAATATACACTTTGATAGGTGATCAAAGCATATGGTTTATACAGGCTTACGGTGAAGCCTATATTTACAAGAAAGTAAGTGGGAGCTCTATAGCATTTCTAATATTATATGTGGATGACATATTGTTGATCGGAAATGATGTAGAATTTCTGGATAGCATAAAAGGATACTTGAATAAAAGTTTTTCATTGAAAGACCTCGGTGAAGCTACTTATATATTGGCATCAAGATCTATAGGGATAGATGAGACGCTTAATAGGACTTTCACAAAGCACATACCTTGACAAGGTTTTGAAGAAGTTCAAAATGGATCAGTCAAAGAAAGGGTTCTTTCCTCTGTTGCAAGGTGTGAAGTTGAGTAAGACTCAAAGCCCAACCACGACAAAAGATGGAGAGAGAATGAAAGTCATTCCCTATGCCACAGCCATAGGTTCTATAAAGTATGCAATGATGTGTACCAGACATATTGTGTACCTTGCCATGAGTTTGGCAAGGGGGTACAACAGTGATCCAGGAGTAGATCACTGGACAGCGGTTAAAATTATCCTTAGTTACCTTAGGGGACTAAGGAAATATTTCTCGGTTATGGAGGTGACAAAGAGTTCATCGTAAAGGGTTACGTCGATGCAAGCTTTGACACTGATCCGGATGAATCTGAGTCTCAATCTGGACACATATTGAAAGTGGGAGCAATTAGCTAAAGTAGCCCCGTGCAAAGCATTGAAGACATAGAAATTTGCAAAATACATACGAATTTGAATGTGGCAGACCTGTTGACTAAACCTCTCTCACAAGCAAATCATGATCACACGTTAGTACTCTTTGGGCATTAATCACATGGCGATGTGAACTAGATTATTGACTCTAGTAAACTCTTTGGGTGTTGGTCACATGGCGATGTGAACTATTGGTGTTAAATCACATGGCGATGTGAACTAGATTATTAACTCTAGTGCAAGTGGGAGACTGAAGGAAATATGCCCTAGAGGCAATAATAAATTTGTTATTTTATATTTACTTA